>NC_141608.1:17980655-18303155 GCF_047967505.1 Dipteris shenzhenensis | reverse complement strand
AGGTATTGAAGCGCCACAAGGGGGAGTTTGTTTTTTTTTGTGGGGGAATTTGGAGGCGAAGCAGTGGAACAAGTGCTCAATGATTCTGCAACAATGGCAGAATAGGAAATGGAGTAGTCCTGTGGAGGGCAGATATAACTGGCAGAATAGAGAATGGAGTAGTCCTGTGGAGGGCAGATATGACTGGCAGCCAGGCAGAGGGGAGGAGGGGTCTTGAGGGGCAACCTTGTGAAAGCTTTGTGACTTTAAAGTAAATCGAGCTGTAATTGAGCACGCCGTTCTTGAATAATACGGGTATTAAGGTTACCAAATGGCATTCTAATTGTTTTTTGTTAGTTTTAAACTGGTTAGTTGAGACTGAATTGGAGAAATGGCTTCATCTCTGCAAATGCGATGGTTAACCTGAGAATGGAGTAGTCCTGTGGAGTGCAGATATGACTGGCAGGCAGGCAGAGGGGAGGTGGGGTCTTGAGGGGAAACCTCGTGAAAGCTTTGTGGACTTCGAAGTATTGTTAGTTTTAAACTGGTTAGTTGAGACTGAATTGGAGAAACGGCTCCACCTCTGCAAATATAATGGTTAACATGAGTTATGATGGCAAGTGTAGGTGGGCGGGCCCATTGCACTTATACAAGATGGGGACATAGTCACCATTGACGTAGAGAAACGACGAATAGACTTAAAGATTTCCGAAGAGGATTTCACACGGCGACGGAGCAACTGGACTGCACCTCCATACAAGGCCACACGGGGCACCTTGTACAAAGTAGGGCGGGCAGATTTTTAATTATTTAAAGATTCTGTTTTGGTTATGTTGAAAAGTCGAATTGGTCATGTGATTGTGATGGTTTTTCCTTTTCATCATGTTCCCCATCTTTTGGGCACGCTTCTTTATTGGTTTCTTCAAACGGATTCTAACTTTTTTGCAACTGTTTGTATTGGAGCAGTATATTAAAAATGTAAAGTCTGCATCAGAGGGCTGCGTAACTGATGAGTAAATTTTATACTCATGGATGCCTGGCTTCCAGGCACCGATTCGATTTCGGTAGTGAGGTATGTCTGAATTTCACCAGATGATTTGTCTTTAAGACGACTATGATCACAATGAATATCAGCCGTAAGGATTATCATCCAGCCAAAAATTACAAAAAGCTAACGCAATTGTCAAATCGAGCCTCAGTAAGTGTTATATTTGTACTTTCATAATGATGCATCATTGTATCTTCTGATGCCTTCATATTCTGGATGACATTGTCAGGGGAACAAAGTTCTATAAGGTCAGGACCCAGTTGAAAGTGGAGTGTGTTAGGTAGCTCTTCTTTGGATTACGTCTTCGCTGTTCAGGCATGGCACCATGTTGTAAGGTGATATAGAAGGTAGCATTACATGATTCTAGACAATGGCCAGTTTTATTTTTTGTGATTAGATAGATTGATGGTCTGCTTCTGCAGCAATTTTTCCATTATGCCACGTCTGTTGGCAAGCTGCTGTGTCAATTTCGTATACCTCCATGCGGTCTTTGTCGCTTGTATTCGGTTTGTGCTTCCTTTCAAACTCAAGGTTGTATCTTCAAATGCAGATGGAACCAATTAAGAAGAGAATTCGGCATACCATTTCCTTCCTCTTTTGAATGATGGAGTTGACTTGAAGATCTCAAATATTTCATTATCTTCTTTGATTTGTGGTGAACGCACATTCGATTGATGACTTTTCTATGTGTGCAATTGGATGTTCAGAAAGAAAGAAAATAAAGTTTATTAAAGTCTTTAAAGACCGAAGGGTCTATGAGGCTGAAAGCACTGGATCGTAGTCATATGAAAACCCGTTTCGTCTTGTTGAAACCTTGAAATGACGAAACAATCGAAACGCTCTCAATGAAACCTTTGTTTTGCCCAAATTAGCATACATGTCTTTGCTCCGTTTTTTCTAGAATCCATATGCTTTTTAGTTTTGACTCCATGAATATCAAAGGGTCTAAAGTTGAAACCTAGAAAGGAGATTGAAAGCTTGAATTTTAATAGGTTTGAAGAATGTGTGTGTTTTTAATTTTCCTTTTAGGTGTCTTGATTCTTGACTTGTGTATCTCTTTGTTCACTCTTAACTTAAATACGACATTTCAGATTTGCCCCTATCCTCGTGTATATTCAATATCATTTTAAAACTTCTATGAACTTGAGAAAAGAGATTGAAAGCTTGAATTTGAAGAAATTTAAAGAATGTGTTAAGTGTTTTGAATTCCTTTTTAGGTGTCTTGACTTCTATTTCTCTTTGTTTACTCTAAACTTGTATATAACCTATCTTATTTGCCCGTATCCTTGTATGTATGAAATTGAAACGAAACAAAACAAAACTTGTCGAAACGACGAAAAACATGAAACATTTCTTGTGACTGTATCGGATGCAACAAGAAATTGGAAGATGGGGCCGGTGGTTGGGCATCCACACCCAAGACGAAAACTCATTGCTGATGGAAAAAAAGATAGATATACAATGTGGAGAGAGAGAGAGAGAGAGAGAGAGAGAAAGAGAGAGAGAGAGAGGTCTCAAGGGCCTATGGGACAAAGCACAACAAGAGAAGAAAGTCATACAAGCCTTGGTGGGTTGAAGTTAAGGGTGCGCTAGGGCCCTTGCCGAGTGCTATGCTAATCTAAAAGAGCTCAACAGCTCAATCTCAAAACTCAAATTGAAAACTGTAACTCAATCTGAAACCCAGTATCGTTGGTGGCTCTCAAATTGATTGCAAAGATGTTTTGGGAGAGGACGTGGTCACTTCGGCCTCTGTACTCGATGGGCTATATGAAGAATGATGCCTTGTCTTTGGTGGTCTCCTCTGAGGAGAGCTTAGAGAGACTGGACCTCGGTTGTGTGTGCATTGGTTACTCTTTGTGTTGTGTGTGGTCTTTGCGTCTTTGGTTCGACAATGTCACACTATTTCCCCCTGTTGATCCACGTTGCCATCATGCTAGCTAGCTACTCCTCCTCTACCCTACTGTCGTGGAAGTTCATAGAAGTTCATGATATGTCGTGCTCGGTCTACCTGAGCCTCTTGTAGTGTGGTACCTCTTGTTGCTGTTTTATCTATCTCAATGGTCTCTTTTGTATTGTTGCATCTCTATCAGAGAAAGCACAATGAAAGCCTGACCATGGAAGTGGATCAACCATGAGTGGACCAAAGCAATGCCCCTCTTAAAAGAGGCAGTGGTATCATCCCCAAGCCTCATAGTAGGTTGGGCAGGTACAAAAGAAGTGCTCTATCTCGACCTCCCCCAGTGTGCAAAATGTATAAAGCTGGAGGATATTTAATCGTATAATACTGTTAGTCTCATCTCGTGGGATAAACGTGGTCGGTGCATCCATGTTGTACTTAAAGAGGGGAAATCAATCCATTTGAATATCTTGACTGGCAAACCATGTGGATACTCGTGCAAACCATGTTGTGTTGACCTCGCTCTCTACTTGCCACTTGGATTAGTAGTGCCAACCTTGGTTGTCTCTAGTTGGCTAAGGCCCAAACTTGGTGAGGGAATGCCACTCTCTGAAAGATATCAATTTGGAGTGGTGTTATGGTGAACTTTTCTTGTATCATGTGATGGGTGACTGAGGGCTTATTTTGAATCATCCTAGATCCCATGATCACATGTAGTTGCTCAAACGTCCTCCATCAGACGTCGATCATTCTCCCAAAATGTGGCATGAATGGTTGTGGTCCTTATTGGTGTGTCAAAAAGCTAGCCCTTCATTGGCGGATCTTGAAAGTATGCTTGAAAGTAATGTCTCTCTAGTTGGGCCAAAGCTCCTTATCCTTGCGGGTTTTGCCCTGGCTTCATGGATCATTGTGAAAATTGGCCATGTAAAGATTGCTCCCGAGTATGTGTAAGACTGCACTATCTCCACTGGCTTGCATTGGTAAGTGAAGCTATGTTGGTGGAGTATTGGGGGTGACGTGTCCTAGAGCCCATTGCTCGTGTGCCTCTGTGTAGTCACTGATCTCCCTCTGTAATACTGATTCGTAAATTTGCGCCAAGGTGCATAAAGGCCTGAAAGTGGCTCTGGAAGGGATAAGCAAAGGCATTGAGGCATTGAGGAGCTCAAAATAGAGAATGCCAACCTCAAGAAAGAATTGGCTACTAAAAAGGTCACTATGCAAGGGTAATGTGATGAATTTATGTAGCAACTTGCCAAGAAAAAGAGGAGACATTGGAATGGAAACAAGTGGTAAAAACGGCCATTAACCCCAAAGAAAGAGTGTCTCTAGATGCCCTAGAGGAAGAAAAGAGGCGGAGCAACAAGGCCTTGAATGCTCTAGTAAGAGGACTACCAGTACGAGATACCGCGTTGGCAAATGCCAAAGTCTTGTTTACCAAGATGGGGGTGAATCTCACATGTGAATCGGCTAGGAGAGTTGGACAAGCTGAGGCACCGACTAGACCACTGGTAATGAAACTCTGGCTATGGACATGTCTATCCTCATGAGCATGAGCTCGGAACCCACCATGCCCCTCCCCCTCCCTTGCGCACATGTCGTGTGCCCCCCCCCCCTTCCTCCCACGCTCCATGCCCCACCCCCCCAAACCCACCATGCCCCTCCCCCCCTTTTCGTGCATGTCGCGTACCCCCCCCCCTCCCCTACACTAATTTCCCACAACCCATGGCCCCCCCCCCTTCCCTTGCGCGCATGTCGCGTACCCCCCCTCCCCCTTCCTCCCACCCCCCATGCCCCCCCCTCCCCCTTTGCGCGCATGTCGTGTGCCCCGCTAACACCCCCCATGCTCCCTTCCCCCCTTTGCGCGCATGTCGCGTACCCACCCCACCCCACCATGCCCCTCCCCCCCCTTGTGCATATGTCGCGTACCCCCCCTCCCTCCCTCACACCCCCTCCCCCCCCGCCCCCTTTCCGTGCATGTCGCGTACCCTGCCCCCTTCCCTACACCCCCGTCCCACCCCCCATGCCCCCCCCCCCCCCCCTTATGCGCGCATGTCCCATACCCCCCCTCCCCCTCCCACGCCCCATCCCCCCCCCCTCCCCCCCCCTTATGCGCGCATGTCCCATACCCCCCCTCCCCCTCCCCCTCCCACGCCCCATCCCCCCCCCCCCCCCCCCCCCAACCCACCATGCCCCTCCCTCCCCTTGTGCGCATGTCGCGTACCCCCCCCCCCCCCCCCCCCTCCCCTACATCCCTTTTCCACACCCCATGCCCCCCCTTTGTGCGCATGTGGCGTACCCTCGCCCCTACACCTCCCTTCCTTCCTCCATGCCCCCCCTCCTTTGTGCGTATGTCGCTTACCGCCCACCCCCCCCCCCCCCCCCAACCCACCATGCCCCTCCCCCCCATTGCGCGCATGCCACGTACCCCCCTGCTTCCCTCCACCCCCCATGCCCCCTCCCCCTCCTTCAAGCGCATGTCGCGTATCCCCTCCCTCCTCTTCCCGATGTCGCATACCCCCCCTTCCCTCCGACACCCCATGCCCCCTCCCTCTCCATACACACCCCCGTCGCACGTGCCATGCCTCCCCTCCCTTACGCGCATGCGCGTCATCCTCCCAACCTCGTCACTCCATGCCCCCCCCCGGTCGTGAGTGTTTAGGAGAACCTGTGACGAGTGGAGCTGCCACCTTGCCTGGCTGCGGAGGTGTTTCTCTTGCTTGTGGGCAAAGGTCGACCATTGAATGAGGGTCGTGGCATGGTGAGGCGTTTGGTCCCCCACCCCTCTTGTGACTAACGAAGGCTCCATGGGTGGGTGAACCCTTCTCACCGTCGAATGTTTTGGCCGTTTTCGTGCGTGCCCGTCTTGTGAGATTGGACACAGTCGTTGCGGTCGGTGATCTAGGTGATGAGGGACTGCGAGTAGAGTCTTGGACGGGCGTGTCGTCGTTGGTGTGCCACCGTTTAGGCCTTGCATGATTGAGGATTGCGTTGGTGCTTCTTGTGCAGATGGACGTTGTGGCTTGTATACCTACAGAGGGTGGTGAACCTTGTGCGATAGACCGTCGAGCGGTTCTAGCTCCGTGAGGACTTGATCCTTGGGGTTGTGAGACGCTCTAGATGGGTGCGATCCGGAGTGGGCGATCCGATAGATGATGACCTCACACTCCTGTAGCAAGAGCACGGAAGGGAGGGGATGGTACGTGTAATGGCACTAGACGAGCAAGAAAATGGGTTGCTTTCAGAGATTGTAAAGTGATTATTAAAGAGAGTGGAGAGGGAAGACAAAGAAAGGGAAGAGGAGATGGGCAGTACATCACGGTGTCAGAATCATGGGATGAGCGCTCAAAACAGAGTGCATACGGTGGTATGGAACTATCCTCTGGTCCGAGCCAGGGGATTTCAAAGACCTAAACTAGTGCCGATATCGATTTCTTCATCGACACATGAGAGTCCGGAGGTCCCACGAGAGGGAGATGAGAGATAGCGGGACTGAGAGCTCGAGATCACGAGACACTATCGATGAGCATTTTGTACATCGGCAAGAGGTCTTGGCTCGGATTTTAGTGCAAATGTTCAGCCACCATGTATGCCATGGCTTCCCACTTGCTTGGATTACTACGACCATTGTGTCGATACACAAAGCAGGGGATCCCATGGACATTGGGAACTACCAAACTCTTATGATTGACTTAGTTCGACTTCCATTGCATGCAACTAGTCTCGAAGGTTGGTTTTTGCAGACTCTCACCCTTTTTCCTTCTCCCATTCATCTCTTTTAGCTTTCTCTTTTCTCCACTCTTCATACATTTCCCTCCTCTTGTGTCTCAACCAATGGCTTGTCCACAAGTGCTTTCTCAACAAGCACTGCCACAGTTGTGGCGTCCAAACTATCAATCTTTTCAATCAAGATTAGACATATTTTGTTGAAACTAATGAGGACATCTGATGTGGCCTTCAGAGGTGCCCCATTTGAGAATACTGACATGGCATTTTCCAAATCGTTCTTCACCCACATATCCTATACACATCCACGTCTAGGCATTGTGCAAAACTAGTCTTAGATTTCAATGTTATTTGTATTAGTTTAAAAAAAAAGAATGCTCCCTCTTACATATTTGTCCTGACTATTGTTCGAAGCAGATTTCTAGGTTGTTTTACAGGATACAAGCAGCCACTTTAGCAAATCTTGGGATATAGTCTTCACAAGCAATTGTAGCTTGAATGAAGAGAATGTGGACTACTTTTTAATTAGCCTTCTCCTTTAGTGCGAGCCTTTGTCACGGCTGAGTCTGCCCTTCACCTCCAGAGTGTCGACGTTCAGTATGAAGACCTTTTTATAAGTGGATGCTCAAGTATGTGTGGGTGTGTGGAGTTGTATGTGTGAAAGCATATGTTTATATTATGGTCTATACCCACTGTTGGGCACTGATGGTGTCATAGTAGCGAGTCCTTGCTATACATGATGGATTTATGGCTGTCAACGTTATGAGTGATTATCATGGAGGCTTAGTTAAGCAATGTTTATCTATGGATTAATTTATGTGTGCTTTAATTAAGCTATGTTTCTCTATGGCTTAATTTATTTATGGATTGATTAACTTATGTTGCTTCATGGCTTAATTGATTTATGGATTGATTAACCTATGTTTCTTCATGGCTTAATTTATTTTATGCATAGACTATGTCCAAGGGGGGCTTCCCCAGACGTTCAAGAAAAGATTCGAACCCAAAACCTTTCTTTTCCCATGCATGAGCCTTGAACTAAGCTATAAAGTAATATTATATGCCCATTTTCCTATTATGCCGCCCCCCCCCCCCCCTCCTCTCAGATGTCCTTTCCTCTTTAATGAGTCATCCTTCCCCCCTCCCCCCATATCACATCCCTCCTTTGTTAATTCCCCTATCCACTATCATTCCTTAATTTGTCCCTCCCCCCTTTACACTTAGTATAATACTGGCCTTGCCCTCTTTCTTTTCACCCCTCTTTCTTTCTCGACAACTCAGTATTAGGAATTTCCCATTTTTCATATGATGGTGCACCTGCCATGAGATTGAAGCTGTACTATGTGTTATTTTTAGAGGATGAGTTTGGGAATGTTCTTGGATTCATCTAGATATATATAAATCTTGGGATATTTCTTGATTTCCCATTGGTTCCTTGGGCCTAGGGACTACCCAACACCGCTATGGGTAATCTGGCAGCCTAGGGCATAGATTTGTCGACTATCCGAGATAGCTATTGGAGATCCTCTAGCACGTCTAAGGGGACTGAGGGTTCTTGAATAATTCAATGCACTCTTGAATATTAGGGTTGGCCCTCCATTTGCAATTGCTAAGCAGCTTGGGGGGCAGAGAGAGAGAGAGAGAGAGAGAGAGAGAGAGAGAGAGAGAGAGAGAGAGAGGTTATCAAAAGTCTTCGAAAGACCAAAGGGTCTATGAGACTAAGTGGGCATCGGCACCCGTGACGGATATGAAAAGACATAATCATAAAGACACATGACACACACACATACACACGCGTGCGCGCATGCACGCACACACACACATCGGCACGCGTGACGGATATGAAAAAACATAATCATAAAGACACATATCACACACACATACATGCACACACACACGCATTGGCACTCGTGACAGATATGAAAAGACATAATCTAAGTGGGCATCGGCATCCGTGATGGATATGAAAAGACATAATCATAAAGACACATGTCACAGAGAGAGAGAGAGAGAGAGAGAGAGAGAGAGAGAGAGAGAGAGAGAGAGAGAGAGAGAGAGCTTGTATTCCAATTGTTGCAACTACACAATGAAGATCATTGACACTAGATCGAGTGGAGGAACTTACTAAACAAAAAAAAAGAATGGTAAAAGACATAATGATCTCAATTGTTAAAGACAAGAAGGTAGCTATAGATGCGTGGAAAGCTCTAAAAAATCACTTCAATTCAAAGAACAGAACTACTTGCAAACAAGTCAACTCTTTTGCATTGACAATTTGTTATATTCCTTGTTTCTTCTTGCATTCAAGTTTCCAATGATAGGATTCCATAGTAATGAAAATCTCATGTCTTTCTAAGAGCCTTCTTTTGATTACGTCCTCTTCTAGAGTTTCCTCTCCCTCTAGGATTCCACGTCGCCCTCTAAGTGGAAGGACCTTTTGATTACGTCCTCTTCTAGAGTTTCCTCTCTCTCTCTAGGATTCCATGTCGCCCTCTTAATAATAAAGGAGCGAGGAAGATTACAAGGAGTAATATTTATGTATGCCATTGTGTGTATAGTTTCCCTAGCTTTATTGCTTAATCTGCTTGAGATTCCTTCTTTTTTTATATGAAATCCTCTTTCTTTAGTGGAAAACGTTGTTTCATGAAAATATGGGTGCTTGCATCTCTTCTTAACTATTCATGCATAAGCATGTCTAACGTAATCTCAAAGGATGATAGTGCATGTTTGGTGACGATTGTTGTCACACACTAGTCATAATGTTTATCAAGACTATTGAGTGTAATCTACACAATCCTTTAATCTTTGTTAATTGCTTTCCTGTGTCTTTTACCTTGACTAAGATACAAGTCCACGAAATCAATAGAAACAATCTACATATAATGCTGATGAATGATATCAAATAATTCTTAGAAGTCCAACACAAAGTTTTCAGTTCTCAATATGCCATTATAAAAAGCTCATCGATTAGATTCATCAAGATGAGAATACTTGATGGTTTCATTCACTTTCAAACCCTACCAGGTCTCCAACTCTAAGCAGACAAAGAATCACATTGCAACAACAATTAAATACTGCTCAATCTATAATAATTATACAGCAAAAGTTGCAAGAAATTGTCGACATTGAAACCACCACAATCATCACTAACATGTCCAAAAGTTCCAATCAAACAGTCAAAAGTCTTGTGAGAAGAAAAAACAAGAAGGTGGAGTTATAAAATTATTTGAAGTTTGAAGAAAAAAGCTAATGGACTTGCATTTTCTAAGGAAGCACTTTAAGTACGTAAATGGCAGCATGCCATGGATGATAAGTACGATGCTTTCATCAAGAACTAGACTTGATCTTTAGAAGAGATCCATTGGATACAAATGGGTTTACATAGTGAAATTGAATCAAGATGGTATTGTTGATAAGTAGCAAGCCAAACTTGTTCCCAAAGGTTATGCACAAGAATATGACAAACTATGAGAAACGCTAAGCACTTCTCGCAAGTATTGGAACAATTATTACTCTAACATCACAATTTGATTGGCAAATACACCAAGTGAATCTGAAGAATGTCTCTTCAATGGTTTTCTTGATGAATAAATCCCCACACAACAATCAGAAGGTTATGTTGTTAAAGGTCAAGAGCAAAATGTTTGTAGATTGCTCAAATCCTTATATGGATTGAAGTAAGCACCAAGAGTATAAAATTCTAGTGGTGTGTCCACAAGATTGCTTCATGGATGACTTATCATCTTTTGTGACCAACCCTAATCGAGATCTACTCACTTTAGGCCTATGGTTAGATCTCATCATTTGAACTTTTTCTACTCGTGGTTGAAATAGGCTCGGTTTCCTTGATTTCGGTCTAGTTTGGCACTTAAGGCATCTTAACAACTTGAAATTGCTATAATTTAGCTTGATATTACTAGTAATAGACTTCCAATAGTGGTCGAGTCACCCTTCTTTAAATTTTTTTTTTCCTATGAGTACACATGCAACTACTCAACAACATAGTATGCCATTGTGCAATCTATGATCACATACATGTGGTGCATTGCTTCGTTGGATTTTGTGGGCTTTGTTTCTTCATATGTATAATGGCTAGTAAGCTAGTTATTTGCAATGATCATACATGATGTGATGTCTACTATTAGCCAAGGGGAGGATGCTAGACCTTCCTTGTTAGTTGTATAGCAATAAGGTTGTTCTAGTGATGGATTGATTTTTTGTCATTTAAATTATCTACTCCCTCTATTGCATGATGGGATGGCATCGATGAACATGCACATGCACATGCACTCATTAGCCAATCTAGGATGCCCTTGCAAGACTCTATCATCTACACAATGAGGCACGTATTGCCTACTTCCAAAAGCAGATGGACATGCTACATTTGGATGAGGATGACTTTATTGTTGTGTGGTTTTGACAAAGGTGAAAGACATTTGTGAGTAGCGTGCTAACATTGCTGTATTATTAAAGACAAGTCTCTTGTTGTCTTCATCCTCAATGCATTGTCTAAATCATATCAAGGCTTTGCTACCTTACTCAAATTTGTTATGAAAGGCAACACAGATGCCTTCATTTCTTGAGCTTGTCTCTATAGCCCTGCAGGAGGAGCAGTCTAACAAATATGGAATGACATGTGGTGATTGGGATCTTCATTCTTACTTTATGTCATGGACTTTACAAGATCAATGCATATGATAGAGTTTCACATGATGCACTTGTAGTTGCTTCCACATACTATATGATAGATGAGATATGGCATGCTTATTTTGTTTAGTTGAACGTAGATAGTTTGCTTCGACTGTAAAGACAAGGTATTAAAACCAAAAGGGTAATTCTTGCACACAAAAGACCACTTAATCAATTAGAGAAGAAGATAACCACACAATGATAGCATTAAGCAAATTGGGTACAAAATCCCCCCCTAGATGAGTTTACGCTTCCTCATCTAGAGTATCTATAACATTTTGTTAAAGCACAAGGAGCCAAAATATCCCTCTCTTCCAAAATAAGGGATTTGATTTACATAGCCTCTTTGGGCCCAAAATTAATTTATGTCTTCTCCAAAAGATTACCCAAACTTTACAATATCAAGGAAATACAAAAACTGGCCTATGGCCATAAAAGATGCGCTATGCAACACCTCGATCGATACCCTCACACTAACTCCAATCCTCGCCATTAGTTCCATTACTTATACTTAAGCCACCAATTACATTAGTTATTAACAATTGATTGAATGCTTCACCGAAGCAACCGATCCCAATATAACTACTCTCAAAGTACAATAATCAATCACAACACCAATAACACTAGAGACATCGGTATTAATATGGAATCACCCACAATACTGACCATCTAGCATGGCAAAACATATGCTAGTTAGGCATCCCCAATTAAACCACACAAAGCATCCACTAGGACTCCTGTCGCATCCAGTGCGCTCGTATGGAATGCTTTTCCAGTCACACTTGACTTAAATAAAATAATATCAAAAGCAAGAAATTTAGAAATACAATTTTCGTAACATCTCTCTTGCTTGGATTGCAACTGACCTCAGTTGCGTGTTTAATTATAGGAACTAATGAGGTCAAGAGAAGCTCGAAAGAACCACTAAGGCATCCATTGAGCATCATCTCTCAGATGATTCTTAAATTAGAGCAAATGTTTGGTATAGATATTTCCTTTTTCGGTCGTGATTTGTTGATGATCAACAATGCATTGAGGTTCTAGTATTTCTTCTTCATCAACAATCAATAGAGCCTCTTCATAAATAGGATGTATAGGTAGAGGTCATTTAAATGGCTTTAAGAGGCTGATATGATTTAAGTACTGTGTATTTTCCAATTATCTGGTAAATGAAGCCAATATGCTAGATCATTGATTTTTTGAATCACCTTGAATGGTCCATAAAAACGTGGGGACATTTGGATTACTAGCCATATCTCAATGCTCTTTAAGCTTCTTTTCTCAATCCATAGACGTACATAATCACCTTCTTTAAAAAGCATGTGTTTCTGTTTCTTATTAGCTTGTTTTGTACACTTCTCTTGAGCGATTGCAATGGCTTCTCTAACCTCTTTAAGAATATTTTGATAGGTTTGGGTAAATGCATCTACTGCTTGAACTCTAGGGGTTAATCGAGTGATAGGTATAGGTAAAACTTTCCCATAGATGATCTCAAAGGGTGCTCTTCCAATTGTGAAGATATTTGTCCCAAGTCTTTGGTTGACTTCCCACATAAGCTTTCAACATGTCTAGAATAATACTATTTGTGACTTAAATTTGTCCATTGGATTCTGGATGTCTTCTTGCATGGGATAAAATAGGCTTGCTTACTAGAGCGATCCACCATCATACATATCATATCATTTTGATATGTTGTAGTAGGAACGTGATGATCTTCGGACTCATGGTCAGATGAATGCCTCTTCCTTTTCTTACCATTGAATTTCTTTTCCAATCTCTCCCTATGCTCATACTCATATGCCAATTGCGCCTGAAGTGCGTCTAACTGCTCTTGGAGCCTGGGTGGTTGTGGCTGATTCCCCATGATAGTGCAATAAATATAAATAAAGTGGAGCGGAGGTAATTAAGGATACAACGTGTATGAGAATACTGGATGAAAAGACATAATTCAAATGTATGTATTTGAAATATAAAGCAAAAGAAATCACTTCTCGCTCTTTGTTCGGATGGAAAATGGGCTAGAGTGGGAGATTTGTGGCCGTTGATGTTGCTTGAAGTCACCTTTGTGTTTAAACACTCTCCAATTAATTGCTTGTTGACTTTGTGATCCAAATCCCCTTCTCGATTCAAGCTTTTAGATTCGGTTGTGCTCCTCTCCTTGGTTGATAACAAATTTGTTGTTGGAGTGGCCTCAGACCTCGATGAGTCTTCTTGGAGCTTTCATAAACCTTTGGGCTCCTTTTTTTTGTTTTTGGAAAAATAAAAAAGACGACCTTTTATATAGTCGAAGGGACCTTTGACTGATCTTGCCTCCGTTTCCCCGAACTGTCGTAGCCGTGCCAAAACTTTGAATTGACGCGCCCTTATGACTGTGGGAGTGGCTGAAGAAACGACGGGCGCGTGGGTTGATTCGATGGGCCAAGCCCAGAGTTCCAAAGAAGACATCCTGGAAGCACATTCATTGATCAATCTTGCTGATCTTTCTATGTCATCTTTGATTATTGGACTTGAATATAGCCTTTGAATCCACGGGATTGCCAGTGTTAAGGGGTTTCAAAGGCTTGGAGGAATAATGGAAAATCAGAATAGAATCATCATGCACTAAGCAGATTTCAGAGTATGAAATATGGAGTTATTGCTCAATGTAGATTGACTCAGACCTCTCTCTCTCTCTCTCTCTCTCTCTCAGATATGAGAACTTAAACATCTCTCACAAACTGTGCAATGCTGAAATACATTGACAACATTATGAAAATAGAGAAACTATGACCTGCGCATAACATTATCATTCATTCGTTCTTAGATTACTTAAAACTTGGAATATTTGAGTCATCAAGATTAGATCCTTCCAAAAACAACTGCATTCTGAAAAGCATAGAGGTCAAAATCTAAAAGGCACACCCCATGCCAGGTGGCTCTTGATATCCTAAAAGATAAAGTACGATTTACTCACATACTTATGGCTTAAATATGGACTAGACTTATCACCAGTTATCACCAGTGAAGGCGCCCTACCAGATAGCTGGACTATCTTGTTGTTGAGACTTCACTTAGCCAATACAGCCCATTCCATCCTAAGTTAGGATTTGTCAAGGGGACCCAACTTGGCACTGTAGAGAAGAACAAACATCCCTTTCCTCATGCCTATCATGTCAAGCTTTTTGATGACGTTGGATCACCTCTTGAGACTGAATTGATAGTGTGCGGAGTTCATCGAGCTCCACCAATTGGTGAAGACACTTGTTGATGGCTTTTGGTTCATTGAGTTAATGCTATGATGCTATCCGACGACTTGGGAAGAGGAATTCCAAAGGAACCATGGCTCTCAACCGATAAGGCATGCGGAATAGGGTCAATTTCATTTTAGTTGTCCTATATGCCCACAATGTAGCATGGAGCTTGGTATTCCAGTCTTGACAATGTGTCCTGACTGTCTTGGTAAGGAAGGACTTGAGAAACTTGTTGGTTAACTTGGCTTGGTCATTGTAGCGTGGATAATAAGTGGTCACCACACAATGAATAATCATGAACTAAGTTACCAATGAAGTGAAGGGCTCATTCATGAAATGTGCACCTTGGTCACTTACAAACTCAATGGATTATTCAATTACCTACTTGGTGGCATAATTTGTGGCAACTATTAGCTACTGCCATTCTGAATCAAATGTGTAGAAAAGGGTCGCCCAGGAATCCCGTCTTATAAATGTCCAAAAATAACATAGCAGGGATAGCAGGAACCCAATGACCAAAGGCATATGTATGAAGAGAGCATAATAAAGAAGATGAGCATAATGGTCCTAGGCCTACGTTCCTCCTAAAAGGTGGGCAACAACTTGGCCTTGCGAGCTAACATGTGAGTATAAATATTTAAGCTATTAAAGCCCTCATGGATCTAGTTCCAAGGATAGGACCGAGCCAAGCAAGATCCAAGCAATTGGGCAAATGCCAGAACCCAAGAACTTGACGCAGCTGCAGTTATTCACTAGGTTCATCAACTTCTACAGGAGGTTTGTTGTGGACTTCGCTGAAATTTAGCACCTCTTTATAAGCTTACCAGGAAGAATACCACATTCCACTGGAACAAGGGATTTTCATCAACCTTTGAGGCACTCAAATAATGAGCATCTTGGCACAACCGAATGGTAGATTGGATTATCCTGCCAGTTGTCTTATGACTCCCCTCCAGTGCAGCTATAGTTCTACCAAGTGAGAAGTTCTCAGAATGGTTTACAACGTTCAAAAATTTCAACACTTTTGTGCATGGCAGTTCCTTTTATTTTCTATGTTGATCACCAAGGATTGTTATATTTGATTAACAAAACAGTCATCCAAGGATGACTTATGGGTTAGTTGTTATTGTTACAAGCAATTTCAAGATTGTCTGCAAGTCAAGAAAGTCTCATGCGAGTGCAGATTGCCTTTCACATCTACCTGTAAGCATACGTTGCTCTATGTTTAATTAAATGCAGTGGCTGCTTGACAGTGTTAAGACAAACCCAGAGACTTTTTACAGAACCTATGGGAGGGCCTTGATAACGGCACAGCTTTTCACTGTGTCTATTTTAATCTGCATTGACAAATATGTCCCATGAAAAATATATGGCATTCTCTTGATGCCTGAGGAAAAGAGCTTCTAGGTTTCTATATATATTTTCTTTAGGGGATATCTCATGTCATGGCTTCTTATGATCATCCTCACTTTTATTGTCTCAATCTTCTAGGGCTTGTGAACATCTCCATGGATGCTAGGCATCAACAATTACTACATTCTATCTTTGGGGGTTAGTTTTGTGTCTCTCCCTCCTTTTTGTACATTCATGCCAATGTTTCCTTTTCCTGAAGTTGGCCTGGGTCCTAAGTGAATGCTGCTACAAGGCTTGCATCTCAACATTCCTTTAAAGGGTGTCGCCCAACTTCCCTAGTATGCCATTCAGGTGAAAAGGCTTCTTAACCATAGTTAATCTGGTGATCAAAGTTGGAGTGCTGCCATAGTCTTTCCCATGTCTTAAAGTATTTCTTGCCCTTATCCACTGGACCTGTGTAACTGCGTGAAGGTAAAATGCTAACAAATGTGACACTAATTCGCTTTTTCCTATATCCTGCAATTAAGGAATTCGATGAGATCTCATCTTGAACTGGCCTCTCTGCCCTTGTCCATGGCTTTTACGAGGCAACAAGTTTTCAAGCTGCAGATGTACATGAGAACATTTGGAGAGACACCATCAACTTGCATTTGTTCAAAACAATTCAGTGCTTCTTCACAAAGTCCACTTTCAACAGTACGTTCCATGAGATCTCATTTCAAATTGGAACGTTGTCACATGCGTGACGAGTCACATTTGGGATACACGTTGATCAAGGTGCTGCCAACAACAAGATCTCTTTCCACCCCCCTTCTGGCAATCTCAACGGTTATTCCTCCACACTCCTATTCTGCCAGAAGCTTTTAAGCTGCAAATGCATGTGAGAACATTTGGAGAGACACCAACTGTCCTGGCTTCCTCCATGATCATCCTTTCACTTTCATTGCCTCAATCTTCTTCTAGGCCTACTGCATGTGAACATCTGCATAGATGCTAGACATAACAATAAGCTGCAGCATTCTTTCATCCACTTACACTGCATATTTGAAGGCCCATCTTCCAAGCTGTGTATTACTCAATTCTATATCCCGTTGGTTAGTTGTCTATCTACTGCTTTTTTATGCCAATGCCTTTTTGCTGAAACAATTTCTCCTAGCTGCCCTCATAGCCTGTGATAAAGGAATTCCATGAGATCTCATCCTGAACGGGCAGCTTGTCGAAAACTTCCCATGCTTTTACAAGCCAGCCACATTTGGCATACATATCGACCAAGATGCTTCCAATGAGAGGATCTTTTTCCAGCCCATTTCTAGCAATCTCAACATGTAATTCTTGGCCCTTCTCACCAACTCCTATGCTGCCACAAGCTTTGAGGCTGGAAACATATGTGAGAGCATCCAGAGAGATGTCTGCAAGTTGCAGCTGTTGCTAATAATTCAGAGCTTCCTCACCTAGACCATGTTCAGCATATCCTGCAATCAGGATGTTGCAGGAGACCACATCTCTAGCTGGAAGCGTGCCAAACACTTGCTGTGCTTTTGCAAGTGAACCAATTTTGGCATACATATCGACCAAGGTGCTGCCAACAATAGGATCTCCTTCCAGGCCCTTTCTGCCAATCTCAGCATGTATCTCTCTGCCCTTGTCCACTGCTCCTATGCTGCCACAAGCTTTCAAGCTGCAGATGTATGTGAGAACATTTGGAGAGACACCATCAAGTTGCATCTGTTCAAAACAATTCAGCGCTTCCTCACCAAGTCCATGTTCAGCATACCCTGCAATCAGTATGTTCCACGAGACCTCATCTCGAACTAAAAGCTTGTCAAATACTTCCTGTGCATTTGCAAGCGAGCCACATCTGGCATACATGTCAACCAAGGCGCTGCCAACAACAAGATCTCTTTCCAAGCCCCTTCTGGCAATCTCAACGTGGATTTCCTGGCCCTTATCCAAACCCCCTATGCTGCCAGATGCTTTTAAGCTACAAACGTATGTGACAGCATTTGGAGAGACAGCCTCCAGCTTCATATGCTCAAGACAGTTCAGAGCTTCCTCACCAAGCCTGTGTTCCACATACCCTGAGATTAGTATGTTCCATGAGACTACATCTCGAACTTGGAGCCTGTCAAACACTTCCCGTGCCTTTGCAAGCAAGCCACATTTGGCATACATATCGACCAAGGTGCTACCAACACAAAGATCTCTTTCCAACCCCTTTCTGGCAATGTCAGCATGTATTTCTTGGCCCTTTTCTGCAGCTCCTATGCTGCCACAAGCTTTCAAGCTGCAAGTAAATGTGAGAGCGCTTGAAGGGACACCCTTTAGTTGCATCCGTTCAAAACATTTCAGAGCTTCATCACCAAGACCATGTTCAACAAATCCTGCAATAAGTATATTCCATGCAACCTCATTACGGACTGGAAGTTTGTCAAACGCTTCATTAGCTTTTGCAAGGAAGCCACATTTCGCATACATATCAACCAAGGTGCTGCCAACCAAAAGATCTCTTTCCAGCCCCTGTCTGGCAATCTCAGCATGTACTTCTTGGCCCTTGTCTAAGGCTCCTATGCTGCCACAAGCTTTCAAGCTGCAAACAAACGTGAGAGCATTTGGAGAGACTCCCTTCTTTTGCATCTGTTCAAAAAGCATCAGAGCTTCCTCACCAAGCCCATGTTCAGCATATCCTGTGATCAGTGCAGTCCATGAGACTACATCTTGAACTAGAAGCCTGCCAAACACTTCCCGTGCTTTTGCAAGTGAGCCACATTTGGCATACATATCGACCAAGGTGTTGGCAACATAAGGATCGCAATCCAATTTCTTTCTGGCAATCTCAGCGTGTATATCTTGGGCTCTTTCAGCATCTTTCAGCCTTGCACAAGCCTTCAGTAGGGCCACGAAAGTATATTTGCTGGGATGTACACAATCCTCTTGCATTTTCTGGTACAGGTTGAGTGCATGCTGTGATTCCCCATAGTTAATATAACCCATGATCAAAGTAGTCCAAGAGTGTTCATTCCGATCAACCAACCTGTCAAAAACATGCTGAGCATCGAAGAGGCTTCCAACTTGCACTAACATTGGGACGAGGTAGTTCCCAAAACTTCTATGATCTTCAAGCCCACTTTTGCACATGTAGAGATGCAAGCGCCTGGTATACGTTCGACTTTTCTTTTCTCTGCATTTACGCAAGATGCATACAAAGTTCTCAACTGAAGGGGGCTGGGGCATCCGTTCCAAAGAAATGAGTGCCTCCTCTAAGCTAAGCATCTCCCAGCCACTGTTCCCTCGCAGTACTTGAGCTTTAGATGTATTCATCTCTACTCCATACCTAAAGCCGGCCTTGATACACTCCTGCATCAAGCCGTGATCCTCAGACTTTGACCAGGATGCCCTGGCCCCCTTCTTGAGCATGTCTTTAGCGCAACTTGGATTGTACCAGCTGTCTACCCGTAGGTAATTTATACTTGAAATCTGGAGATCAAATAATATAGTAGTTCACCCTTACTTTTAAGTTTTAGCCGCACCATTGGGAGGGATCCGTGGATTACTAGTAGCCTCCATTAGTGCTTGGTACTGGAGCTACCTGCGGGTGCCCAATGGAGCACCAATTGCCGGAATGCGTTGGGTGCTAGATTGCAAGTGAAAAGTTTGAAGTAGAATCCACCACCAGCGCTCCACGGCCTCCCTGGAGAGAAGCCATGGGAGAGGTTTGGCTTGATAGGCTGCAGACATGAGGTACCCATCTTTGGCGAGGCAACCAGTGAGAATGGGGGACCTCGTGCAGGAAAACTTCTGCAAAAACCCACCTAATCTCTGTCTTTAACGGCCTAATGTCATGAAAATAGCACATGTATAGAATGCTATCTCACATAGGTTGGGCACATGAGGACTTCCCATTGTCATCCATTCATAGTGCTGCTATCGGCCGGGGTCGGCTGCAACCCATCCGATCTCCACAATTTCAGAACCGGCGGCCCTTTGCACCATCATCGCTGCTCCATAGGAGTCAAATCCATGGCTTGCCACATCATCTAGGTTGAAGACTAGCTCAAGTTAAGCCTCCCCATAGCCCTCCACGTGGGGGAGTGGCTTGTGGTCAGCCCTTTCCTAGTCGGAAAGTGCTCGGCCAATGGCTCACGGCGGCTGCCGACTGCTTGCCATTGGCTGAAACACCTCGCTCGGCCCATTCTCTTATACAAGAAGCTATGTGGCTCGTTTTTATTGGATACCTGGTTGTTGCCGTCCCTTTCCTGACTGTGTAGACTGTTTGCATCATCAGGCATTAGATTACCTTCCGTTCAAGCTCCTAAATCTTCAAGTATAGGGGAATGGGTCGAGGGAGGACTTTCCAAGATGGAATGTGTTCGGAATACAGTGAGTGGCCCAAGGTATTGCAAGCCACGTTCGACCTAGAAAGTCCAACAACGGCTCATTCCCCCATGTGGTGAGCCGGAGGGAGGTGGTTAAATAATTAACCTTGGATGAAAAATGTAATTGTGGGCCGTGATTTTGTGTTCTAATTTAATTGTGAGCTACTTAGTTTAGTCAATTTTGTGTTTTGTGCTAGTTGAATTTGATTGTAGGCTAGTTAGTTTAACTGTGGGCTAGTTAGTTTAGTTAAATTAGTGTTTTGTGCTAGCTTAATTTAATTGTGGGCCGGTTGGTTTAATTGTGAGATGGTTAGTTTAGTTAAAAAGGTGGTAGGTTGAAATTGGTTGAAATTGAATGGCCACTTTCCCTCTAGGACATATCCCAGTTTGTCAAAAGAAAACCTTGGGAAACCTCTATTTTGGGCCCCCTCTACAAACACAAGTACAACATCTGATGTTCCTCCCTAGAAATTTGAGTACATGATCAAATTAGATTTTGTAAGTGCAAGGATATAACACTTCAAGATCTGGGACCTGAGCCAAAAGAGAGCTTGACCAAGGAGGGAGATGTTGGAGGTGACACTCTCAACATCACTTTATGTGCCATGCACTTTAGAGTCCTAAAATTGCATAAAGGGATATAGTGATGGTTCATGTATACAACACCATTTCTCTTTATTTTTCAATAGAGATTATACATTATAGGCTTGTGGTGTATACTCTCTCCTCTCCACACATGGCATTAAAGCTTTCCAAACGAGGCCTACATTTTTTATGAATCTTGGAAGGCTTGTGGAAGGTTGTTTATATGTTGCCTTTAATAGGGCATTGTATTTCATTGTCACATCCCAACATGATTATGCATTCCATTGTATCTTTATTGCCTTCCAAAGTACTCTTCATTTTCACATCTTGTGGATGGTGATGCCCCCTCTAATAAGTTCCTCATTTGACTTCTTAGAGCTTGAAATAAGGTTTGAGAGTGATTATGAGTCCTTTGTGAGGACTTTATCATTGCAAGCATCTTTTGACATGGATTGTCTTACAATGGGGCATTCAACTATGCATTCCATTGTATCTTTATTGCCTTACAATAAGTCATCGTGCTCTTCATTCCAGCATCTTGTAGAGGGTGATGCCCACTTTATTCTTACTCAACAAGCTCCTCATTGCGCTTCTAGGAGCTTTAGATATTGAATGTTTAACAGTGATTATGAGTCCTCTGTGAGGGCTTTATAATTGCAAGCATCTCCCAATAAGAGCTTGACATTTGTATTGTGAGGAGAGTGCGTAGTCTTGACGGTGACTCACATGTCGTGGGGATCTTGAAGGAATGCCGATGGAGCTAAGCTACTCCTTGTGAGAGCAATGCAAAGCATGAGCCATCTGCAAGTGTCACTCAAGCAACTCTCGGATTGTTGCAACGCATTTCCATGAGAGGAGGAGGGAAAGGGGAGAGGGGAGAAGAGGGGGGAAAGGGAAGGAGAAGAGGGAAATGAAGGGGGATGGAGTGGCAAACACAAAGGCACTACAAAGGAAACAAGAGAACACCCAAAAACACTCTTGGAAGAGAAGAAGGAGCTTGTATTCCAAACTTGTCCATCCAACAATGAAGACCAAAGTCAACTACTTAGTCACCTTTTGAAGGGAGGGACAACCCTATTCCTTGTACCTCTCTCTCTCTCTCTCTCTCTCTCTCTCTCTCTCTCTCCAACTACTTGGGCCCATATGGCACCAAGGCATATGCTAATTCTCTCAACCTTTCCTTGTCTCCATTTCCAAATCCATTAACATGCTCAATGGTTGTTCACGTGCCCCCCTTCCTATTCTCGATCCGATCCTATGGATCGTGCGAAGGACTTGGTGGTTGGAGTGTTGTCAATGAAGATAATGCGAAGTAGTCTTTCTTGTGCACTATGTTGAATCTTATTTTTCTCCATTGCAATAGAAGGATGTACTATGGAATTGTTACTGGAATATGGATGAGTGATTCTTCTGGAACTGGGCACCTCAGGGTTTGAGTGAGCCATGTTGAGTACTTGTGACCATTCAAAGAAGGAAGAAGAAAAAGAAAAAGAAAAATCTAAGGGGTATGTTATTAGGAAAAGGTTGTTAGTAGGGGTTGATCTAAGGTCCTAGTGGTGTTGAAGTTAATGGAGTAAGTATTAATGAATCATCATACTCCTCCTCCCATATTTGAAGTGAGTGGAACTTTTATTGGATTCTCATCAGACTATGTCTTTGACTTGCCATGCTTGTTTCCTTGCTTCTCTACTTTGAAGCTCTTTCAAAATCCATTTTATGGATTATATTTTCATTGAGGTCTTTGCATGGAAGTATTTGAGCCTAATAAGGTTGTAAGCTTTATATTGTTTGAGTCATCAGATTGAGAGGAGTCTGATAATACACCATACAAACACCTAAAATGAGGACTATGACTGAAGAGGTTTATTGCATTTTGGGTTCTAGCAAAGTCCTTTGAAGTAGAACTAATAGTACATTGGGAGGCTCAAATGGTTAAGTGAGTACTAGGGTTAAGTAGTGAAAGGAAAAAAAGAAGAAGAATAAAAAAACATGAAAAGAGGAGGAAGGGTTAGAGTTAGCTAATGAAAGTGAAAAAAGCTTAGAAGATCACAAGAAACTCATCCAGCTTGCAATCAAACTCATCCCTTGGAGCTATTAGTGTAGAACCACTTATTGTTCTGTATGTGAAGGAGTGCCTTGGCAGACCGAGGGTTGAGGTGTCTTGGACTGGTTTGCTAGTGAGGAGCTTCCTCCATTGTAGCAACGTGTTGTGAAGGGCTCCAATATCTTTTGTCTCGTAGCAGTTTCTTGTGGATCTACTCCATTTTTATGAGTAGGTTCTTGTGGGTCTACTACTATGGAGTTGACTGAATGTTGTATTGAAGGAGTGGGTTTGTATTTCTTCGTGAGAAAACTGATGAAGGCCTTGAACAAGCATTGTCTTGTCCTTTGTGGAGCTTGCATTAGGTTCTTGTGTTACTACTCCCTTTTTAGGAGTAGGTTCTTGTGTAGCTATTGCTGGTGAATTCTTCATTGTTGGTGTTGTAGACTCAAAACTTTTAGATCACTCCTCTTATTTTTGTGGCTCTAGAGGGGTGAAGCCGGCCATGATACAAGCACGAGAAGGTGGGATGCCATGTTGATGACACTTAGGGATCCACATTGCCATCATAAGATCTTTGAGCTTGCACTAGTCCTTCCTAATCCCATGTTTCTGGTGCTTTTGTTTGGTCAAACAAGAGATTACATATGCCCATCCATGCATGTATTGACAGATTTATGTAGACGATTGGGCACTTGACAGAGGTGGATCTGTATGCATTTCTATTGGGGTTTCCACCTCAGATCATTTTCGAATGGTATTGCAGATTTTTGAGCCTCATCAGAGAGAACATTCTGCCAGTGTCAGGATTCCAGATGCTTTTTATGCAAAGGAGAGCCTCACGGAGGATATTTACAGATTTGGGTTTCTCACATACAGGGTGGAGTTGTCCGCCCATCTCAGGTAGCTGCAGCCATATCCGGAATTAGTGACTATTATCATACAGCCGCTGAGTCCATGAGACATGAGATTCTCAGACGTGAGATTGGTATACGCCAACAGTTAGCATCCCTTCAGAGGGAAGAGCAAAATTACATCCTCTAGACGGTTCAACTTCCATTGTTTCACCATAATAAAGATGTATGTCCTTTGGAGCAAATGTGAGTAGGACCATAGTGTCTCAGAGATCTTCTATTTTCGTTGAGCCCCAGTTGCTTGAGAAAGTTGCGAGTGAAAATCATTCATCATTCTCATTTGAAGGTTCTTGTGTGACTTCCATTGTGTTTAGCATGGTTGGTGTGACACGTGTAGCTGTCACGAAGCTTGATGCCAAATTCTGTACTAGGGAAGGTTCTCCTGTAGCTCCCAAAGTAGATTCCATTCTTTTCCTGGTGGCACATTCTTGTGTTACTATCTCTTTTTTGGAGATAGGTTCTTGTGTAATTGCCATTTGCCTTGAAGATGATGTAGTGAATTCATTGGCTTTTCGATAGATTAGTGATCAAGTAGGTTCTTATGTTATTGTCTCTTTTTTTGAGACAAGTTCTTGTGTAACTACCCAATAGGAGGTAGAGGATGTCCGTGGTGTGTGATTCTCCTTTATTGGCGCTTTCCCCTTGTCCTTGTGATAATTTTTGAGGCTTTGGCCTGAAGTTGATGACAATTTTTGAGGCTTTGGCCTCCATTCGTTCTTCTACTCTTTATTTAGCACATTGTCATTGTTGCTTGAAGATGATGGAGGTGCTCTTGTTGCACTTAGTACTTTGGGTATCCAAATATAAGTGTTTCCAAGGTAATATCCTTGGGCCTCTAGTAATCTTGTAGAAACCCAACGGTATTGTACCTTCCATGTTGGATGGTGTCATTTTGTTCTCCGATGTCGGGGTTTGTTGTTTACATGATGGTGTGGCTTTTGATTTTGAGGTTTTGTTGGAACCCAAATGTATGATTCACCTTCAAAGTACCCTTGGGCTTCTAGTAGCTCCTTTCATACCCACATTTGCTTGGGTGCTCTTCTTCTTTGTTATCTTTGTTGGTGACGTCCTTGCCGAGGTTGAGAAGTGGAAGTGGATGTTGATGATGATGCTTGAATATTGGGCTAGTTGGTAGTTCTTAGCACATCTTGTTGGGTTGACTTATCACCATATAACCCTTTGTGAGTGTCTTCGATCCAGCTTTTACCAAGAATCACGGCTTCTGTTAAGGTACCTATAGAAGTTACAAAAAACTTGCAAGGCCCAGCATGATTGTCCATAGAAACATTCAGCATGAAAAAACCAATAATATTAATTGAGGTACCTCCTATGGATTGAATTTCAAAATCACAAACTTGAAGGAGTACCTTATCGAGATGTTTTAATGTTTCCTAGGAGATGAGGTTATTGCTTGCTCGCCAATTTGCCATGGCCTGTATTCGGCATGTTGCACCTGTTGATGTCAGCTCTATCCAAAGTTGATATGGAGTCATATCTATCTCGTTAGGATCAATAAGATTTTCAATTTTAGGTTCAACTTGATTAGGTAGTGTAAAAAGGTGTAATGGTAGTAGGTTTATCATTGTGAAGGTGCATAAATTAAGCTCCCTTCTTACTCGACAGATCTATTGTGGCCAGTGTATGCATCCAATTTAGTGAGCCTTCTAACTCAGGTATAGGAGCACACAAAGAGTCTTCAAGACCAAAGTATTGGCCTAGTTTTTTGACTGGCACCCTTGGAAGGTCTTAAGCTGATTGGGAGATTCAACATTCTTAGGATTAGTGGACTAGGGTGTCCCTATTTGCCCATTCATCCAATTACGAAGGTCTCTCTAAAGGGTTGGGCTGCCTCAGAGTAGTGTTGCACTAGGCATCTTCACCTTCGTGGATAAAAATGAGGCTAAACCAGCAATGTCTCGTGGCCCCATGGTTGGCTCTAATCCAATTGATTTTGGCTCTAATTTAGTTGATTCTGGCTCCTCAAAACCATAAAAGGACCTATCATCATCCTCTTTTAAGTGTTGTAGGGCAAGGTCTTCTTCAAACATCCACTACATTAAGGTGGATCCCTCTGTGAAAGGGTATGACACACCTTCTTCATCTACCCTTTTAGGTATTTGCAAGGATTTTGAGGCTCGAGTGGTTATCTCATGTCTTGGATGAATTGTATCAGCACTCTTGCTTGCCTTGAGCCTCTGCTCACATTCATCTTGGCACTTGCGTAGCAATTTCTATGCCTTAGTGAGACATTGTCTCTCCACCTAGGGGTTGGGATAATCACTGTGACCCTTAGCTGTTGTAGCTTGGCCATGGGCTGCGGCCATTATCGTTCCCTCATTCGCCTCATGGAGGAGATGCTTGCTGCTACTACTATTTGAGAAGTACCACTAGAGGAAGGTGATGTTGGATGATGACCTTATTGTGTCCCTTGCCAATAACCCTTGTTGCTTATTCCTGCTGATTCAGTTGGCTCACTAGGTTGTGAACTACTAGCTTTATCCTTTTTGGCTTGTTTGCGAAGCTCTTTATTAAGGGCTTTAGCTTGCAACCACATGATTACATTCAATGATATAGATGACGCTTGGCCTCTCTCAACACTTAACAAGTTAAGGCTTGTGGACTGAGATGGCCTTCTATCGGGAAATCCTTAAAAAGTTGGTCCACACCACACCCTGTGCACAATGGCGGTGGTGTATTAGACGTTGGTGTACATGTAATTGACATGGCTGATCCATTTCTCCCTTAAGGCAAAATTCATTGGCTAGGTGTGGTCCTTAATACATATGGCATTGAATGGGTTGTGTCTTGGTCAAGTTGTTTCCATATCCCATTTTTGAGGAATCGGTGTCGCTTGGTAGATTGGTATAAACTGGCCGTCTTGCCTAACATAGTGACTGATAATGCCAGAACAATTTCCATTGTCACCTTATTAGGGGTACTCATTTCCACTAAAGGTAGGTTCAAGGCCGCCCCAACCATTAGGTAGCTTTTCCACTAATACTTGATTCATGGGAGTAATTCATGGTGGTGGTGGTTGAGGTCCCAAAACTGGCTGGGATAATGGAATATCTTGATTGGTTGATGTGGCTCCTTGTGTTGCAAATTGTGCTTGATTAGATGGATTGGGCCATGCAAGAAATGTTAGATGTGGCCTTTGTTCATACATGGGTTGTGGAATCACCCTAGGATAACGACATTAGGATGTGTCATGATTTCCCCAACAAACACAATGGGCACAGTAGAGTGCTGGCCTTGCTCTAAGACGAGGGCACTCCTTAGTGGGATGGTTTCCATTGCATACCCCACACCATATGTTATCTCTTCATGGAAATAGATGGGGGTTGCTAGGAGCCTCTTTTGATGTTTCTATCTTCCATTGTTAGCTCAACTTGTTAAATAGATTGGTGGCCAACTCTTCCATGTTTAGCATCTTGGGTGTCATGCTTGCCTCCTTAGTTACTTCTGAGGTTGAATCCTTTTACTGTTTGGGACATATCAAACGAAGCTAAGGATTTATCCTTTTGCAGCTTCTCCCTCATGTTATCCCCTAGGCATATTGCTATCTTGTTGCATAGCTCGAACGAGGTGGAGTTCATAGCAAATAGATGATCATGCAGCTTAGCATCCCCTAGCCCTATGAGGAAGCATGGTAGAAGCTGCACATCACCCATCCTCTCGTGGGGTTCACATCGTGAGTTCAAATGTTTAATCCTAGTGATATAGTCTCTTAAGGAATCAGTCTTCTTTTGCCTCACCTCATAAAGCTAGTTAACCGGGCCCCACTTAGGACCACTAGGGGCAAACCCCACAATGAAAGTTTTACACAACGTGTAACAATTTATTTTCTCCTTAGGGTTTAAGGCTCTAAACCATTGTCCAACCTTGCCATCTAGGCTTAAGCCAAAATCATTGATCTTGTCTAGATCCCCGATATCACCAAATGTCTCATAGATTTGTTCAAATATCTCAACATGGGAGACTGGGTCTCCTTCTCCTATAAACTTGGTGATTAGCTTTGAGCTTGTGATAGGCTTGCTCCTTGAGGGGTTTGTATCCCTTCCTGGAAAATATGGAGGTGGCATTGCAGCCCCCCTTCCTAGTGCTTGCACATGATTCTCATAGCTTTGTCTGTGAGGACCATTTGTGATATAGGGGAAGGTGGTGGAACGATGGGCCCTGTCCTATACATTGGTGGTCCTCATGAAGGGTTCCATTGATTTGATGGCACTATGTTGGTATGGGAGGATCCAGGCCCACTAGGCATTTGCATTGTGACTTGGGTCGTGGGCCTAATAGGTTGGACTAGAGGTCCTCTAGGGAGTGGTATGTTCCCTACAGGCATAGGCCTATAAGGGGCAGTTTTTGGGTAGGAAATATCTCCCATGTTTTGTTGACAAGGAGTAATCATAGTGGCTTTCGAGGTGGAGGGTCTTAATTGTGGGCTTTTTGCCCCTTATGTTCTAGCATTTGGGACCCTTGTGAGAATCTAGGTCCAAATCCATCCCCATAGGACTGCCTATCATCAAAGAATTGGTACGATGGGGGTTGATTGGTCGTAGGTATCATGGGACTTAGTTCCCTGAGTTTTTGTTGTGATATCGGTGGTTGGCCTGACATTTGAGGCTCTATCATTGCGCCCTAGTCTACCCAGCAAATGGCTTCATTAATTATGCTGGGTCTGTCAACCCAAACCTTTCCATGATATTGGAAAAGGTTTCCTTAATCTAGCTACTACTATAAATGGGGTAGGAGAGTGGATATCATTGGGGATGTAGTTCAGAGTCACCGAGGCTCTAACATTAGAGGGTACACTGTGGTGTGGTCTTAGCAATGACTCATGTGTCGTGGGCTAGTTGAAGATATGTCGACGGAGCTTCCAATCGGGAGCAATGCATAGCACGAGCCACTCGCAAGTGTTACTCAAGTGGCCTCTGGATTGTTGCAATGTGGTTTCATGTGAGAAAGAGGGAAGGGGAAGAGGGGAGGGGAGAGGGAGAAGGAGGGAGAAGGGATGAGGAGGGAGGGAAGAAGGAGAAGGGAGTGAAGGGGGATAGAGTGACAACCACAAAGGCACTACAATGGAAACAAGAGAACACCCAAAACACTCTCTTGGAAGAGAAGAGGGAGCTTATATTAAAACTTGTGCAAACAACAATGAAGACCAAAGTCAAACGTTTGGCCTTTTATACAAGTCAGAAGGGAGGGCTAACCCTTTTCCTTTTTAGCACTCTCCCTCACTTTACGACCATGGGCTCTTGGGCTCATAGGGCACCAAGGCATATTGCTATTCTTACCGACTCTCCCTACTAGCGAAAATAGTGCTTGTGTTAACCATATTAAAGCACTTGGGACAACCCTAGTATTAGGAGGTGGTCCTAACTGGTTCCCAAATAGCGCTTGTGTTAGCCTCGCCACTCCTACGCTCAGGTGATTTGGGGCTCAAACTCCTTGAGCGCTCTCACACCTTCACCTGTTTGGTGTTTGAACCTCATGAATGCGGCTCAAAACCTGGAGTGATGAGGCTATGCTTCCGTGAGACACTCAAAGGTAATCCTGAATGAGCCTTTTCTTCGGAATATTTAGGGAACAATCCCTGAGTTTGAGCTGTATTTCTTTCGGGGCTATTTTCATTGGTGTCGCTATTTCCTATGGATATGGAGTTGAACAATGCAAGGTGCATGCACTCTTCATGGTCTAGAAGTTTGCATCTCCTTGTTCTTGCACCTCCTTGTTTCGGGTGGGGGTAGCTAGAACATATAGCCTGTCCACGTTGCCTGGAATCTTTGGACTTTTGGGCGAGCCTAGGGTATTTGGGGATCAAACTCCCTGAGTTTGAGCTATACTCCTTCCGTGTGCACATTGCTTGTAATCATTGACCTTGGCGTATTTGGGTATCAAACTCCCTTGAGCTTGTCCTGTTGAAGTAGATCATTTGGCTTGGTCACCTTTACTCATTGATTACCCTACATTTGGTGGTTGTACTCTGTGGATGTTAACATGCCCCCTTTCCTGTTGCTGATCCATGGGTCAACCACGCTGGAGGAGGGTGGTGGAGAGAACTGACTGCAAGATGGTGTAGTGGTCTAGCTGCCTGGATGTGAGGCGAGCGAGGTATGAGAAATACTTCCAAAAATGGGTGGCATGCATATCCTCATAAATGCGGAGATGATGCCCGTGGAGATTGCAGACTCGGAGGTAGAGGCGGAGGTCCTGGAATGAAGTTGGACCAACATCGTGGTTGAAGACAATCTGATTGGTCAGATTGTGAATGCTATCGCTGACGAGGTGGTTGTGGGGGGGAAGATTGCAGAGGAGTAAGAGGATGAGGCAATTGAAGTGGACAGTGGTGATGACGATGGTTGGATCTGGGACGGACCTGTAGGTGTCATTGAATGACTAAAGGTGAAAGCAAAAGCCTTCCCGTGTCATTTCTTTTGGGAAGTTGTACTTAGGAAAATTATACAACACATTGGGGTCTTGTTGCTGGAGAGCTCGAAAGGCAGCCCAAGTCCAACATTGTTCCATGGGCAGGTAGAGGGGGTGGACTCGACGATCGACTGGCATGCTGTGGTAGTAGCACCAAAATTTCTCTAGCTTAAAAAATGGGAGCTGCCAATTGGGTTGTAGATCGGCATCTGCATCAGTCATGGGGACGGGGGCATCGGAGGCGAGGTTGTATCCTCGTGCACTTGGGATGTGCTTGTTGCCAGTCGTCAAATGAATGCATTATGAATTGTGTGAGAACGAGCACCTCCAGAATTTCGTAGAGATGGAGGTTGGAGCCCTCAAGCTGGTGCTTCCAATGGTGCATTAGCACACTATCCGATAACTCTTGGAAGGACTGCAAGTCTAGATGCCAATGAATATCGTCAAGAGGAGACCTTGGCGGGGATGGTAGAGCTTGGTCATTAGCAAGCGGCATTGGCTTTGTCTTTGGGGGGGCTTGTAGGAGTCACGATGTTGGTGCTTTGTACAAAATGTGCTGCTTTGAGCAGCGTGTTGAATGCCTCATTAGGGAGGTCAACCGAAGCGTTGGAGGTGATGGACGGAGGATTCATGCTGTGTAATGGTGGTGTTGGAGGCATTGGACGAGTACTCAGGCAGTGTTGTTTGAGGGAGGGGAGGTTGGGTAGCTTGTTGGGTGGGTTGGGTTGGATCTAGTGGAGGCAGTAATGGAATATTTACAGGGGGGTGGTGGTATGAAAGAGGGTGATTGCATTTTGTTCTTCATCCTTGGTTATTTCCTCAGGGTATGCTACATGAATTGTTTCAAAATTTCTCACCAAGGACTCAAGTGAGTCTTGGAGAGCTTGTAGCACCCGATTAAAGAGTATTATTATTATGAGGGGTTGGTAGGTGGTGGTCTGGTAGGCCACAAGGTGTCCTTGAGCTTGGACTGCTGAGACTCGGTCGTAGGTCTGCATCCAAGTTAGCATCCAAGTTATGTCTGCATGCAGACTTTCGGGAGTGCAGATCCATGGTGTGAGTTTTTCAGGATTTCCGAGTTGCATCACCTCATCGTCCGCAGGATAATTAAGGGACTGAGTGATGACGCCGCACTAGCCTTGAAAATTGAGAAGAATGGGATGGGCGGATAGGGTTTGGAGATCAGAGGGGCAAAGAAGAGATAGGGAGGTGGGCTGAAGGTCAAGAGAAAAATAAGACATAGCTAAGATGGGGCAGCAGCAGTGGGGTCAGGATTACGATGATAGAGAATAGTTTGAAGGGTGTTGGGCAGTAGTGGAGTAGTAAGGCCTAGGTGGAAGGTAAGGTTTTGTGTGCGGAGTGCATTTGGAGGGTTTGGGTGATGGTGCATGGTGCAAGTGTATACGTGGCTAGCTGCGAAGACACTGTGAAGATTGTGGGAGAGAGGGAAGGAGTCTCACTTGCAGCTTTCTCACATGCACAATGGGGGAATACACACAAAGGTGGAGGCTGAAAACAGTTTTCCTCTTCTTAGTTGTGAAAGCCAAAAGAACTCAAGTACAAAGAAATAGAAGAACCCTATATGTGGGTCTCAAACCAAACTCAACTAACTAAGGTGGCATACTAACTGAGCCACGAACTAGTGTAGATAAAGATAGCTGTCATCCCCAGCTATTATTCGTGGGCGGTGTACCAACCGCATCTCCAGCTAACAAGTCGGTGACATAAGTACACAACGGTCACCCTGGCATATCTCGAGTGGAGCTCGATATCTCAACACTCCCCCTCGAACGCAATCCCAAATCCTGCACACCAAGCAGGTCTGTGAACTTGCGCAGCTTCTCTGCGCCCAATGCTTTCATGAATATGTCAGCTACCTGATCCTCTGTGCTGACATAAACTAGATCAATAAGACCTAGTAAAACCTTCTCCCGCACATAGTGATAATGCACCTCAATGTGCTTTGTTCTGGCATGAAAGACTGGGTTCTTTGCCAAATGTATACTACTCATGTTGTCACAATAAATGACAACCGGCCCATCTGTAGAGTGATGCATATCATAGAGTAGCTTATGCAACCAAGCTACCTCACATGCAGCCATTGCTGCACCCCTGTACTCAGCCTCTGTACTCGACAAGGCAACTGTAGGCTGTTTCTTGCTGCTCCAAGTGACTGCAGCACTCCCAAAAGAGAACACATATCCACTGGTAGATCGTCTATCAGAAATACTACCAGCCCAATCAGCATCAGTGTATCCATGCAACTGTATCCGCCGAACCCCAGCCTCATAAAATAGTCCATACTGCAATGTGGACTTCACATACCTGAGTATGCGTCTAGCCGCATCCAAATGCGGTTTCCTTGGAGCCTGCATAAAATGACTTACCAACCCAATAGCATAGCTCAAATCTGGCCTGGTAATAGTCATGTAAATCAAACTTCCTACTATGCGTCTGTACATAGTAGGGTCTTCCAGAAGCTCACCTGCATGTGTGCTCAGCTTCACATTCTGCTCCAAAGGAACCGAAATAGGCTTACAGCCTGTCATCCCATATTTGGACAGCATGTCCAATCCATACTGCCTCTGTAAGAGTTGTATCCCACTTGGTGATCTAATCACCTCAATGCCCAAGAAATAACGCAGCTCTCCCAAATCCTTCATCTCAAACTTCTGCCTCAATAGCATTTTCACATGAAGGATATCTTCATCACTATCACCTGTGATGATCAAATCATCAACATAAATGACCAACAGCATAATCCCTTTCTCTGTTTTTCTCACATAGAGTGAGAAATCTGCCTTGGAAATCTGAAAGCCAATAGTGACAAGATACTGTCCTATCTTGTCAGACCATGCTCTAGGTGCTTGCTTCAAGCCATACAAGGCTTTCTTCAACCTACAAACAAACTCAGGATGAGTAGCATGAACATAACCTGCTGGCTACTCCATAAAGACCTCTTCTTGCAAATCACCATGCAAGAAGGCATTCTTTACATCCATCTGATGTAAAGACCATCCCTTTGATGCAGCCATAGCAATGGCTGCTCTTACGGTTTCCATCCTTGCAACCGGGCTGAAAGTTTCTTCATAATCAATGCCATATGTCTGTGCATACCCCTTGAAAACTAATCTTGCCTTGTATCTATTCACAGAACCATCTGCATTGTGCTTGATCTTATAAACCCACTTACAACCAATTGCATTCTTGCCTTTAGGCAAAGGCACCAATTCCCATGTAGCATTAGCATCCAAGGCATCCATTTCTTCATCCATGGCTTTCTCCCATTTTTCATTTCCCATGGCTTGCTCAAAAGAAGTGGGTTTTGATTCCTGTATCACTTTGACCATATAGGCATAGTGAATGGCTGTAAATCCATCATATTTCAGCCTATCCACAGGATACCTAATCCTGGTAGACCTGCGCAAAATAGGCTCACTTCCAGGTGCTCTCAAAACATCCCTGGTCTTTCTTACTCCAGGTGTAACAACAGAAGGAATACCCAACTCATCATCAATGCTCTGTTCTGAGCCACTGGATTCACCATCCACACAAGAGTGACCTGCATTCACATCATACATGGGCTGATCTACCTTCTCTTTTCCTTTTCGTGATACTTGCGTACCACTCTCTGCATTGCTTTGAGGGGATTCTCCTGATCTCAATCTGCCTGTCCATGGCGAAGTATGTGAACCACTGGTAGAGGACACTCCAGGTCCACTGATATTTTATGATTGCTGCTGTGCATTCTATGCAGCATTACCATTTTGTGCATCTACATCAATCATCACATTTACTGGTTTATACCAGCTGCTCATCTCATCAAAAACAACATCTTTGCTCACTGTGAACTTACGTGTAGAAGGGTTATAGCATCTATACCCTTTCTGTTGCAGAGAATAACCAATAAAGATGCACTTCTCAGCTTTTGGATCCAACTTGGACCTCAGCTCATCTGGCACATGGACATAGGCAATGCAACCAAAAATCTTCAAATGAGAAATATCTGGTTTCCTACCAGTATACATCTCCTCTGGTGTCATGCCATGTATTGCTGCAGTGAGAGTCCTGTTCATTATATAGACTGCTGTAGCAACTGCTTCAGCCCAATAATAATCTGGTAGATCTTTTTCATTTAGCATAGCCCGAGATACCTCTCCAATATGCCTGTTTTTTCTTTCTGCAATTCCATTTTGCTCTGGGGTATGACTGCATGAATATTGCTGCTTTATACCATGCTCTGCAAGAACCTTGCAAACTCATTTGAGAGGTACTCTCCCCCTCCATCCGACCTTAGGAATTTTATTTGCAGGCCTGTTTCTTTTTCAACCATAGCTTTGAAAGCTTTGAAGTACCCAAACACTTCACTTTTCTTTTTCATAAAATACACCCACAGTTTTCTGCTGAAGTCATCAATAAATGTGACAAAATAGTGACAGCCTCCAATAGATGCAGCTTTTGTAGTCCACACATCAGAGTGGATTAATTCCAATGGCTTTTTACTCTCTTGAACATGCCTAGGAAGAGGTTTCCTTGCCTGTTTCCCAAATTGACAGGCTTCACAAACCTTGTGCATTTCTGCAACCTTGAATTTAGGCAATCCTGCAACAATATTTTGGGCTTGCATTGATTTAAGTCGCTGTATATTAACATGACCAATGCGTTTGTGCCAGATATCAATATCTGCAACTACACCGGTCCCATGTGCAAACATTGCTGCACTCAATTCAGGCATGTCTGCATCCAACGTAAACATCCTGCCCTTCTTCTTTCCTTTTGCTATCAAGCGACCATTATTTTTCATATCCTCAACAAAGCATCCATGAGGATTAAATCTGACCTGCAAGCCCTGCTCAACCATCTGACCAACAGAAACCAGGTTCTTGGTGATGTTCAGGACATGAAATACATCAGACAAGTATTTCTTTTTCCCATCCTGCATAGACAAAGGAATTTTGCCAATCTGCACAATAGGATGTGCAGTATCATCACTAGTCTCCACAAATCCTGGCTTTTCCATTTTCCTTGCATCTTGCATCCATTCTGCATGACCTGTCATGTGGTTTAATGCACCTGAGTCAACATACCACACATCATTTTGTTCTTCTGCACTTGTCACAGAATTGGTCATATGCTGCACCATAAATAGATGCTCATTTCTATCATCACCCTGCCTGCTAGAAGATGCATAATTGCCTTGCTGCAATTTTCCATTCATAATGTCATTCTGCTTTTTGTAGCAGTCCTTAGCCATATGACCCATTTTGCCACAATAGTAGCATTCAACATTGCTGTTGCATTTTGGCTTCTTTGCCATCCACCACGGCCTCTTTGGCTCCCCCTGCCTCTAGAGTTACCACGTCCTCCTGCATAGGACTGGTTTTCTTACGTTTGCTGCATATTCTGATTTCTACCACGGCTTGCAGATCGGCCTCCTCTACCTCTGCCTCTACCTCTGCCAGCATTTGAGTAGAAGACAGTTTCTTTTGAAGTTCTTGCTGAAGAAGATGCACCCCCATTTCTCTGCTCTTCAGAAATTAGAAGAGCAATCAGCTCCTCAAAATCAGGAAATTTTTCACGGACGGCAATGGATGTCCGGAACTGTGCATAATCCTTTCCTCGACCATTCAAGGTCACAGAAACCAAATCATCATCATCCACTGGCGACCCAATGGAAGCAAGTGCATCTGCAATTTTCTTCACTTTCATTTGGTAGTCATTTATGCTCAAATTTTCTCTCTGCACATTGTGCAACTCCTGTTTGAGTTGCATTTTCCTGGCTTGCGTATTTGTGCTATACATTTTTGCCAAAGTATCCCATGCCTCCTTTGGCGTATTTGCATCCTGAATATGCACAATCATGGAGTCCGAAATGCTGATAGACAGCCAGTACATAACTTTCCTGGCTCTCTCATGCCATCCTTTGAATGCCTGCATTTCCTGTTGATTGGGAACATTAGGAAGAACAGGTTCTTCTTCATTTCCTGTAATGAATTCCCAATAGTCTTTTCCCATCAAGAAATTCGTCATTCTAAACTTCCATGCCTGGAAGTTGTTCTTGTCAAGCTTTTCAGTGACAATTTGTGAAAGAGAATCAGATGCCATTACAGAACACTGCAAAAAAACACAGCTTTTGCCTCACACGGGCAAATCTGCAAAACTGACGAAAGTGGTATTTCACCACACAGTCACTTCCTAGTGACGATTTTGCATCAACAGGCAACAGGCATGAATTTGCAACTCCCAATATCTGTGCACACAGGCATACGATGCAATTTCTGCGGCACCTTTCCATCGACTAGCCGCGCAGTGGTCGCACAGCCAAAACAGGGCCTTTTTCTGAGTGCCTGCGAAGAACTTCCACCTTCAAAACGAGCCCCGAGATGGCCTCAAATCAAAAAAATAAAGTCACTAAGGGCTGCGCCCTTACCCGCAGCATATACTGCGCTCTCGCCACACCGCGAAGGGCGTCTCAATCTGAAACAGTGCACTCCTGCACTTCTGGCTGTGCTACCTGCAGAGATTTGCTCCCAAACTCAAAATAGGAAAGCAACACTGGTCCTCTTACCAGGACACCACGAACTTGGCTTGCTTTCTTGAGCTCCTTACCATGAACAAGGCTCTGATACCATGTGAAGATTGTGGGAGAGAGGGAAGGAGTCTCACTTGTGGCTTTCTCACATGCACAATGGGGGAATACACACAAAGGTGGAGGCTGAAAACAGTTTTCCTCTTCTTAGTTGTGAAAGCCAAAAGAACTCAAGTACAAAGAAATAGAAGAACCCTACATGTGGGTCTCAAACCAAACTCAACTAACTAAGGTGGCATACTAACTGAGCCACGAACTAGTGTAGATAAAGATAGCTATCATCCAGCTATTATTCGTGGGTGGTGTACCAACCGCATCTCCAGCTAACAAGTCGGTGACATAAGTACACAACGGTCACCCTGGCATATCTCGAGTGGAGCTCGATATCTCAACAGACACCTCCCGATACATCGTGAACTCTTGCTGCTCGTGGTCTTCCAACCTTGACTCCTCCGTGTGGGCAGTGGTGCGCTATCTTTCGATCTCTTCTTGGAGGGGAGACCGTGAGGCTCCTCTCTTGTGCTAGGAGATCCTGTAGGGAGCGGATCTGTTGGTTGTGGGTCTCTTGGGTGCAGTCGTACCGTTGCTTTGCCTATGGTTGTTGCTCCAACGTCGTGTGCAGGGCTAACTCTGCCTTCTCCACTTGTTCCATAAATGTCTAGACCAGGGATTCACTGGTGACAAGGTCATCTTTGAATTTCGTCAGAGAGCTCGAGCTCTTCCACCTTAGCTCGATATTCATTGGCTCGATTTAGTGCAACATGGCCCGTTGCTTGAGTTGTGACCATTGTTGATTGGCTTTCTTGTGCTAAGAATTGGGCTTGGATGAGATTGTGTGGAGGAGAGTTGTGAGGCTTGCTCTTGTCTCCGTTGTAAGATCATGCAAGTGACTTGCGGCAGTTGTGCCATGGCTTCAAAGAGGTTCATCTCCATGACGTCAGCACATGACAACTGTTCTACTATCATATGGCTATAGCCTCTCGTTGCCCTGTATTGGAGTGTGTTGCAAAATTGTATGGCCTCTACTAGTCCTACCCATGGCATGTAAGAGGCACTTGTGGTGAAGGATGCTCTCCTGAGGGGTGGTGGAGACTGAGACAAAGGGTGCAATGGAGGTTGTCAGTATAATTTTGGCTCCTGTATGGAGGTCGATTTTGATGGTGTCATCGCCCTAGAGGTCTTCAATGAGAATAGGCCCTCCTTGCACCTGTTTGCCCTTATCTTGAGGATTGAACCGCTGCATGTGTAGTTGTCATTGCACGAACTCATATTGGTCGAGCGGTTGACTTGGTTCTGGTTGCACTTGGGTGATCGGAGTGGCACTTGGCATTGTCCTCGCTCTCTTTGTCTCTTCTTGCTTGGTCTGTACGGGACCGATGGTGGATTTTTCGACGAGTTCGAAGCCGATTAGCGGATGCTGACTTTTTTTAATTTTTGGATCGGCATGTACAACATGGGATTGCCGATGACATCCTCGTGGGTGATAAGATCATCTCTCATCTGGCTACAGTAGTAGTTAGCACAGTTCATCACCTAAAGGTTCACCATTCTTAGCAAGATATTGGGCACAATGGATTGATGATGATCCGTGTGCTTCACTTGAGTGAGCCATTGTAGGGCTCTTGTTGGGCGCTCTACCTCGGGCTTGTAGATGGTGGTGAACTGGATGTGGCCTCTGCACTTGTGGCGGTCGTAGGGATTGATGGGATATCTCAAGGTGTATGCCCCAGGCACACCTTGGTTTCTATGTGTGTGTGCTAGAGGCATAGTTAGGTGCCCATAAGAATTGTTAGGTGGTGGTAGATGCCACATAGGATGATTGAGAGATTCTAGGAGCTGATTGAGGAGATGATTGTGGAGCTCAGAGGTCATCAATGATGTCAGTAATCATGTAGCACTTCATGCTTTCCCTTCAGTTCCTCAACATGGTATCAGAGCCCTATGATCCTCCTTGAGCCCATTTGTGCCACATCATCTTCTTCTTCTCCATCTTCTTCTTCTTCTTCATCTTCACCATTTCTTCCCAAAACTTGCTAGAGCTTGTTCTCCCTCGTCTTTCTGCCATTCTCCAAATCCTCTGAGCTGGAGATACCTCTCATATGGGCAAACTTTCACCTACAAGGAATTGAAGAAACATCGTTGCTGTTGGTCGCCATTCCCTGAAGATCATCGAAACTCTCTTCTACGTATTCTCTATTTCTTCTCCACTTTTCTCTAATTCCTTTTAGGGGAAACTTCTCCATACCTTGGGATATCTTGTGTTGAAATTTGAGCAGCAATGGTTGCATATTCGAGGAGAAAACGTGGAAAAACTAGTCGATCTTCAAGCTGCTAGCTATGGCAACGTGATGTGGCATTTTGCCCTTCCTCCTCAGTGGCTCTTCTCTGGTATATGAGCTTTGTTTCTACCTAGAAAGCCTCTTTTTTTTGCTTTGAAGAGTGGGATACAAGCCCTTCAAGTTCAGGCCTCTGTTTTGGACAGTTTTGACAAGGTTATGAGTTTGATGCTACATTAGATGCTACTTTAGCATTTCTGATGTTTTAAAGTGTTGAATAGCATCAGTACAACTGTGGCTATAGATTTTCTTTAAGTTGCTATACCTGGATTTGCCTGGAATACTTTCATTTAGTCACCTCTATGAAGCATGCAAGTGAAAGCATCATTGATTCGTAGTATGGAATTTGGTTACAAGTCTTTGCTACTCTAAATGCTTGTACTTTGAAGCCCTTCAACTCTTTCTAGCCTTGTAAGAGAGAAGACACTGCCCATTCTGGGTTAGACCCTCTCATGGCTACCATCTTGAGTATGGATAAGTTCAATGGTAAGGGCTTTCACACATGGCAGATGAAGGTTAAGTTTGCATTGATGAGGGAGAACCTCTAGGGGCTTGTCAAACCAACTTCAACTTCTTCTTCAATAGCCTCCAATGTTGGAGAATCCTCAGCTCCAACACACCCGGTAAGAGATCCTGCTAGAGAGGAGAAAGCCTATGGCATCATTGCTCTTGCCTTAGGAGATGAATATATTCATCACATCTCTGACTTAGAGTCTCCTTCAGAAGCTTGGCAGAAGCTTGACATTATTTTTGGTGCTAGCTCTCACATCTCAAAATTGTCACTTAAGATTGCTTTCTTTGAATTGAAGATGGTTAGTGGCACTCCCTTGGCTTCCCATGTCAATTACATGCAGAGTCTCATGACTCAACTTGCTTCTATCAACTCTCCAATCACTACAGATGATGCAATGGCAGTGTTGCTCAAAAGTATGCCTGAAGATTATGATCTAGCATCTACCACCACCTAACAGTGCTTATGGGCACCTAATTGTGCCTCTAGCACACACACATAGAAACCAAGGTGTGCTTGGGGCATACACCTTGAGATATCCCAGCATACCCCCCCTCAAGGGAATGCCTCAGGCTATGTCAAGGATACATCTAGTCTCATAGTTTCTCATGCCATCTCATGGTGGTCAAGGATAAATCTATGGCTAGGTTCTCATGCTAGCAAGGGGTTCCCAAGGGTGTGAAGTAAACAAAAGGGATACAAAAGACCTTCCAATGGTTATCTCCCTTGCATGTACACAATGTCTGCACGAGGTACCATGGAGCAAAATACATACACATGGCCTACATCATATGGTGACCAGAGGTGTTTACAAAACACACAATAGTTTATTTCATTCATTTTGGAGGACTATCTAGGCTGAGTACCTTGACTTAACATTAAAAAAAAGAGAGATCTGGAGCATATATGGAGATGGTTCAAAAAGCATAATCTTCATAGGATGCCTCATCTTGTGGAGGCACATCAACTGAAAGTAGATTGGCAGTCTCTGGTTTTGTAGTTGCTTCCTTTTTGGCCTTAAAATACTTTTGATGGTGATTGTTTTTGCCACAATGTTTGCAAGGATTGATCTTGAAGCAATCTTTTGAGAGGTGATTAGTCTTCCCACAATGTTTGCAAGGTGAAAACTTGCCCTTTTGAAATTTTATGGCATAGGCTGTGCCATTGCCTCTCCAGAGTTCCATGTGCCTTTCTTCTTCTTGAAGAGCAGTAATAAGACGACCAAGATTAGGATTAGGAAGATTTTTCATGAATATTTCTCTGCCACCACTGGCAGGTTGAATACTGCCTACACCATGTTCTAATTGAACTCGCAGTAGTGGGGGTTGTCGGCTGCATCATGCAAGACACTAATGTTGGTGTTGCTGTTGTATGTCGTGAGGAACTCTGCCAGCAATTTCATGTCCCAGGTGGCATGAGAAATAGGTTGCTACTCTTCCCAAGCCTAAAAAGTTAAGGGATTCCATGATTGCTGGGTCCTGGAGAGCAGCATATGCTACTGCGGTGTGGTAGTGGAGGGTGTAGTTCCGACCCTCAAAGGTGAAGCGCAAGTGGATCATGTAAGCATCTAGCTCTTGGAGCCATGCTTCTCCCAATGGCGAGTGTGCTTGTGAACACACGATCTTGTACTCACCAATGGTTAGCACCGAGGTGCGCTTCTATGTTTTCATGGGGGTTGTGCTTCCTATGGCTGGCTCTTTCTTGAGTAGCCTGTCTAGTGGAGCTTTCTTTTTGTTGTAAGTCCTCCGAGGGTATTTCGTCCAACATTCGAATTGTGGCCAAAGGAGTGCTCTGAGAATCTAATGGGCCAGTGACCTCTAGAATAGGCCGAGGGTGGAGATCCAGGTGAGTCTCGAATTCAAAAAAGTCATGTTCAAGCTCCATGGCAAACAGAAGTGGAACTTGTGTGACGAGGGAATCGGTGGATGAGGAAGAACAGGAGGACATCAATTTGCTGGTGGGGATGGAGAAGAAGTGGGTAGGAAAATGTCTGATTTTTGGATAAATTTTGAGAGAGTTTTGTTGCAATAGCTATGGCGACGACTCGGTGGGGTAGGCCTGCTTTTATAGATTTCTATCCCCTCGACTGACGGGATACTAGTATGGTGATGGTCAGTGTTGAATTTGATGGCGATGGTCAGTGTGAAGTATCTTAGGCTGTAGTCGACACGGTACCCAAATGGTGACGGGGCAATGCTATGTTGGATGGTGATGACTCGGCGGGGATCGTGATCATGACAATCGATGGTGAATCTTTTGGCGATGGTCGGTGGTGAAGTCTGCAATGATGATTGATGGTGAACTCTTTACGATGGGGTAGTGACTATGTAGAAAAATAGGAAAAGAGAAAAGGAAGGAGGAGTGGGGTGGGGGAAATGTGGACGGCGGAGCAGAGTGCACTTGTGTTGTGCAACATGATAATGAGGTCAGCATGCGAGAACATGAGCACTTATAAAAATGAAAGAACTGACTCTAGTCACCTAGTGCTAATCGTGTGTGCACATGCGGTGTGTTCGGCAGAGACTAGTGTGCTGCTGGTGCGTTAGGTGAGATGCCTACTGTACTGACTCACCTAGACCTAGAACTAGACGTGATGATTATGATGAATGCGATGGAGGCGGATGCCGTACTGTAGCGTATCGAGTGAGGAGCCATGTAGAGTACATGTCTAGCCTATTCTTTACCTTGGATGCTAGAGGCACCTTTGTGTCAGACTTTGTTGCTATGGCGGCTCCGATGTCAAGTGTTCATTCCCAAGGTGAGGTCCTTTTGTGACCCTTTGTGGGGCAAAATTTGGTTCCTGTGGGGTCTCTCGACTAGTGGTGGCGATGCTTGTGTCGAGTTGGACCGCCCAAGGCACCATTGCATATTCGGTGCCTTGAGGTTGGCCTGTTGTGTTCAGATCATTGGCAGGTTCTTGTAGTGCTGTATCTTGGGAGGACACAAGTTCTTGTGGTGCTGCCTTTGGGGTTTGTAATGTCTTCTTTTGGATCCAGGCAACTTTGTTGCCTCAATCACCCAAGTGGGTGGTGTTTCTCAAACTGTCAGTGATGTGTGGTGGTGGATGAGGCGTGAGCATTGGGTGCGGCTTTCTCTAGGTAGTGAATGTGTGTGGGAGAAGTGATCTTGAGGTGACTAGAGCTGTTACTGTGATGTTACTATTCTCAGGGCATCGGTTTCAATCGAAGTGGTGTTGCGTGCAGAGGATAGCATCTTGTACTTGTAGTTCATGAATTTCTTGGGTGGAGGATGGTATCGTTGGCTGAGTGTGCAATGGCATTGGTTTACCACTATGGTGAGCTTTGTGCTCCTTTTGAGCTAGGCTTTGGGGCGGTATGCTGGTGGAAGGTGGAGCTTCTGGTTCACTTTGCTGCATTACTTCATTGTTGCGAATCAGCGAGGTCGGGGCTGAAGAGGGGGGGCTTAGCCTACACAGCGGGACTACCACCGTTTGACCACCATTGGTAAGCGAAGCAATTTGGGCACACCAATCGACTAGGCAGTTGACAGCGTAGCACCAAGTTCTTTATAGAATAATCTATTCTTCGGTGGCTTTTGTAGGGAGAACATAAAAGCATATATCCACAGCTTGGTGAACAACCATTAGACTCAAATTTACATAACCCAAGGTTTGCAAAAGTTGGCCATTTATAGCTCTTATTGAGCCAATAGTGAGGGTTAGGGGTACTTGTAGCTTTTCCCATACCTCTTAGGAGATGAAATTGTGGCTCGCTCCTGGGTCCACGAGTGCTTTGATGCGCATGTGTGGTACCTGTAGCTGAACGAGCAAACTGGCTAGCTCTATTGTTAGCTCATCCATAGTTGAATCCGTTCAGTCGTTGCCTTAAAAAGGGTCATTTGTCTATGCTGCCGGATCTTAGTGTTAATAGATTCTTGCTTCCTCGATGGCCTGGCACTTCATCCTGGCCACCTCTACCTTGAGTTCTTTATCGCTATGCACAGCTTGAAGGGTAGGGATAGTGAGTGGTGTTGGGATATCTCAAGGTGTATGCCCCAGACACACCTTGGTTTCTATGTGTGTGTGCTAGAGGCACAGTTAGGTGCCCATAAGCACTGTTAGGTGGTGGTAGAAGCCACATAGGATGATTGAGAGAATCTAGGAGTAGATTGAGGAGATGATTGTGGAGCTCAGAGGTCAGTGATCACGTAAGAGGTGCCTACTTAAGGACCTCATCTTTCTTCATTCCATAAGCAAGAATTCTTAGTTTGTGTTCACTCCACGCTTTCTTTTCAGTTTACCAACATGGTATCAGAGCCATTTGATCCTCCTTGAGCCCACTTGTGCCACATCATCTTCTTCTTCTTCATCTTCACCATTTCTCCTCTTTCTTCCCAAATCTTGCTAAAGCTTGTTTACCCTCAGTTCTTTGCCATTCTCCAAGCCCTTCCTGCTGGAGATACCCCTCATTTGGGCAAACCTCCACCTACAAGAAATTGAAAAAAAACGTCTCTGCTAGCTGCCATTCTCCAAACAACGCATTTTTTTGTCATTCTTCTGTTGCAAAATACTCCCTGCCTGCTGTGCCATTGCTCGAGCCCTCTTAGGAGTTGATGGACGACCTCAAGACGAACATTTTGAGTCATTTTTCAGCTCATTTGGTTTAGTAACAAAGGAGAAATCATTAAAACTCAAGTTCAGCTTGTAGCAACTCCCCCGAGCAATAGCGCATGCCATTTCGCCCAACCTCTGTGCTAGATCCTCTCTGGTATATGAGCTTTCTTTTGCTTTAGAAAGCCCTCTTTTCTTTGCTTTGAAGAGTGAGATACAAGCCCTCCAATTTTAGGCCTCTGTTTTGGATAGTTTTGACAAGGTTGTGAGTGTGATGCTACATTAGATGCTACTTTAGCATTTCTGAGGTTTTGAAGTTTTGAAAAGCATTAGTACAACTGTGGGTACAACTTTACCTGGATTTGCTTGGAAAGCTTTCATTTAGCCACCTCTGTGAAGCATGCAAGTGAAAGCATCATTGATTTGTAGTATGAAATTCGGTCACAAGTCTTTGCTACATTAAATGCGTATACTTTGAAGCTTTTCAGTTGTTTATCTAGCCTTGTAAGAGAGAAGACACTGCCCATTCTAGGTTAGACCCTCTCATGGCTACCATCTTGAATATGGATAAGTTCAATGGTAAGGGCTTTCACACATGGCAGATGAAGGTTAAGTTTGAATTGATGAGGGAAAACCTCTGGGGGCTTGTCAAACCAGCTTTAACTTCTTCTTCAATAGCCTCCAATGCTGGAGAATCCTCAGCTCCGACACACCCGGTAAGAGATCCTGCTAGAGAGGAGAAAGCCTATAGCATCATTGCTCTTGCCTTAGGAGATGACTATATTCATCACATCTCTGACTTAGAGTCTCCTTCAGAACCTTGGCAGAAGCTTGACATTATTTTTGGTGCTAGCTCTCACATCTCAAAATTGTCACTTAAGATTGCTTTCTTTGAATTGAAGATGGTTAGTGGCACTCCTTTGGCTACCCATGTCAATTATATGTGGAGTCTCATGACTCAACTTGCTTCTATCAACTCTCCAATCACTACAGATGATGCAATGGCAGTGTTGCTCAAGAGTATGCCTGAAGATTATGATCATGTTGTTACCACTTTGAAAAATCTTCCTAATCCTAATCTTGAAAGTCTTATTTCTGCTCTTCAAGAAGGAGAAAGGCACATGGAACTCCGGGGAGGCAATGACACAGTCTATGCCATAAAAATCCAGAAGGGCAAGTTTTCCCCTTGTAATCATTGTGGGAAGACTAATCACCTCTCAAAAGACTGCTTCAAGATCAATCCATGCAAACACTGTGGCAAAAAAAATCATCATGAAAAGTTTTGTAGAGCCAAAAAGGAAGCAACTTCAAAGTCAAAAAATGCCAATCTACTTTCAGTTGATGTGCCTCGACAAGATGAGGCATCCTATGAAGATTATGCTTTTTAAATCATCTCCATGTATGCTCCAGATCTCTCTTTTTATTGAGTCAAGGTACTCAGCCTAGATAGTCATCCAAAATGAATGACATAAACTATTGTGTGTTTTGTAAACACCTCTGGTCACCATATGATGTAGGCCATGTGTATGCGTTTTTGCTCCATGGTACCTCCTGCAGACATTGTGTGCATGTACGTGCAGGGGAGATAACCATGGAAGGTATTTTGTATCCCTTTTATTTACCTTACACCCATGGGAACCCTTGCTAGCTTGAGATCCTAGCCATTGATAGATCCATGACCACCATGAGATGGCATGTGACACCTTGTGCTAGCTGTATCCTTGACATAGCCTGAGGCATTCCCTTAAGGGGGGGTATGTTGGGATATCTCAAGGTGTATGCCCCAAGCACACCTTGGTTTCTATGTGTGTGTGCTAGAGGCATAGTTAGGTGCCCATAAGCACTGTTAGTTGGTGGTAGAAGCCACATAGGATGATTGAGAGAATCTAGGAGCAGATTGAGGAGATGATTGTGGAGCTCAGAGGTCATTAGTGATGTCAGTGATCATGTAAGAGGTGCCTACTTAAGAACCTCATCTTTCTTCATTCCATAAGCAAGAATTCTCAGTTTGTGCACTCCATGCTTTCCTTTTAGTTTACTAACAAGTGGTCCATAGTATCTTTTCAATTTACTTCCGTTTAAGTAGCCATCCATTTCTGTCCCATCAAGGGTGGCTATTCGGCACGCCCCTTGGGGGGTGATCTCAACTACATGGTAAGGACCCATACCTTGGTACTTAAGCTTACATTTGGTGTTGCAGACACTGTACAGGAGTGCCAAGTCTCCTTTTACCAAGTCCTTGTTCTTGAGGTTGCGGTCAAACCACTTTTTACGTTGTGCCTTTTCTACTCAGAGAGCATAGGCTGCTTGCAACCTTGTCTCTTCTAGCTTTTTGAGATCGACTAGCCTTTTAGCTAGTGCATTTTTTGTGAGTCTTTCCTTTATGGCAAGACAAAGGCTAGGCACAACATACTGCATTGGCATTATTGCCTCTGCCCCAAAGGCTAACTTGAACAGGGTACAATGTGTTGCTACCTTGTAGGAGGTCCTGTAGGCCCATAATGCTGCTATGAGCTTATGCACCCAGTCGGTACGACAGGCTTCTACTGTACATGTGATAATATTACAATAAGTTTTGTTGGAGCTTTCGGCCAAGCCATTTACTTTGGGCTAATATGGCATTGAATTCCTATGAATGATCCTAAACTCGCTTGTCAGGATTGCTATGGTTTTGTTGAGGAAGTGAGTTTTCTCGATCTTGATGACTAACTCCAACGGGCATCCAAACCGTGTGATGACTTGTTCATATAAGAACTTGGTGGTGGATCTTGCATCAGCCTTTATTGTGGCCCTTCCTTCTACCCACTTGGTGAAGTAGTCGGTGTGGCTAGGATGATGTATCGAGCCCCTGTCCCCTTAGCGACTGGGCTTATGGACCAATGAAATCGATGCCCCACTTCTCGAAGGATTGGTCAGCCCTAGGATCTTGATTAGGGGCATCATGTTTGCCCTGTGTGGGATGTGGATGTGCTGGCAGGGGTCACATCGTTTGATGAATTTGGCCACATCGCTGAAGAGTGTTGGCCACCAGAGACTAGCTTGCAGCAGTTTACGTGCTGTAACCTTAGCAGCAAAATGGCCTCCTGCAATTCTTGAGTGGGCTTCTTCAAGCACCTCAATGTATTCATGTTCGCATATACACATTCACAGCATGCCATCCTTATCCATGCGGTAGAGTTGGCCTGCTATCAGTAGCAGAGCTGATATGGCACTATGTCCTTAATGGGTTTGTAGGCTCTATCCTTCCTAAGGAGGTCTTGGCTTAGGGGTAATCCATTGGCCAAGTAGTGGTCGATTTCAACGGCCCATTCTGGAATGACATCGAGGAAGAAGAGGGAAGCATCGGGGAGATCATCTTCTATTGTCACTGGAGCTTCGCTGCCATTAGGGATCCTTGATAGGTGGTTGGCTAGAACGTGGGTCTTGCCTTTGCACACAATGACTATAAAGTCGAATTCTAGTAGGCTCAGCATCCACCTAGTGATGCATCCTGTCATGCAAGCTTTGTTGATCAAGTATAGCAGTGCTTGATGGTCCATGAAGAAGACAAACTTGTTAGCTAACAAGTAGTGCCTGAATTTCTTGACTGCATAGACCATGGCAAGACCCTCTCTCTCGGTGGTGGTGTAGTTAACTTCGACCTCATTTAGTTGACAGCTCACAAAGTATATCGGGTAATCCAATTATGCTCCCCGAGTTGAGCTAACACACATCCAATGGCAAAGTTAGAGGCATCAATGTGGACGTGGAATATTAAATTCTAGTCGGGTGACCTCAGTACTGGGGTGGTAGCTAGAGCTAGCTTGAGGGTTTCAAAGGATGTTTGGCATCCTTGGTCCACTCAAAGGATACTAACAGTTTGTATAATGGGCGGGCTATGTTGGCATAGAACAAAATAAATCTCTAGTAATAGCTTGTATGGTTAGTAAATCATTGGACTCCCTTAGCATTGGTGGGGGGCAGTAACTCCAAGATGAGCTTGATTTTATTGTGGTCCATAGAGATTCCATTCTGAGACACTATGTGTCCCAGGATGACTCCATGTTTAACCCAAAACTGGCACTTAAGGGGGTTGAGGGATATGCGGTATAAGAGGCACTTCTTGAGGATGAGCCTGAGATACTTCACGTGGTCATCCCATTTTGAGTTCACGCAAATATCATCCAAGTAGACATCCACAAAGTCCCTTAGGTATTCTTTGAATACTGTGATCATCATACATTGGAAAGTAGCTAGGGCATTGGTTAAACCAAATATCATAGCCCTATTTCTAGCTACCCTTTCTTAAACATGTTCTGTGAATGGTAAGGGGTAGTGGTCATGTCTCGTGGCCACATTAGCCTTCTTCAAATCCATGCATACTCTAATTTTTCCATTCTTCTTTAGGACTATCACAATGGGTGATACCCAGTTTGTATGCTCGATCTCATAGATGAATATGTATCTATGAGTTTCTAGATTTCTTCCCTCAATATGAGTGCATATTTAGGATTCATAGGATAGGGGCATTGTCATACTAGCCTGGCAACATCCATCATGGGGATTGTACATTTGCACTACTGTGACTGGTACTCCTTTCACGTTTGTGTACTTCCAAGCCATGCAATTCTTATATTCCCATAGGAGAGCTATTAAGGCATTCTCCTCATTGGGAGTGAGGTCATCAGTCGACAAATATGGGTTGTGGGTCCTAGCCTTTTGGGGCTAAATTTACTTCCTCAACTAGGGTCGGTCCATCATATCCTTGAGAACAACCATCCTCTCAGGTTCTTTTGGCCTGTTGGTATAAGATCTTGTGATCTTGAATAGTATAGGCCTTGTAGTGGGCTAGCACCTACCGCAGGTCTTCTTTATCCTCAATCTCCTTCTCAATTTCTGCCAGGGAAACTGTGGAACTTTTGGCCTTTGCCTTGCCTTTGGATGTAGGGGATTTAGGACCTAAAGGGGGCTCTTCCCTTGTACTTATAGAGCCAATGGGGGTGGTCACCTTACTCACCCTATTTCCCTAGTTAGAGAACTCATGGTGGACGATCGTGGTGCCTACGTAGGTCATCCAGTGAAGATTTGATTTTACTCTTATTGTTCCCTTACTTACCTCTTGTGGTTTGAACATATTGAACATCCTTAGGGGAACCACTGGGGTCAGACGCTCAAGCTCTGGAGTGGTGATCTGAAACCCGTCTTTTTGGGACATCTATGTTGGCTAAGATGTGCATCTAGTTTTGTGAGAATTTTGGCTCGAGGAGAGCTACATACTAAAAGTCGTCAGACTCCCCATCCTCTCCCTTGTCACAGGGTCGAAATAGCTTCACGGAGGTGGTTTGGATGGTGGTGTCGGACTCTACAGCAAAGAGGTGTCCTAACAATGGGTGGGCCTTATAGGAATGCAGGTCCACTCTCATGGTTTACTCCTCATGCCGTAAGTAGATATTATCATTATGCCAGTCATGCACGAGTCCAAAAATTCGTAAGAATGGTCTGACTAGGATAGGTTCATATCCGGGCTATCGTGTGAAGTCCATGATCGTGAACTTGATAGGGTACATGAATCCAAACACCTTAATGTTTATGCCAGTCGGTACTCCCAGAGGTTCAACGGTTCCTCCATTGCCTAGCTTTACTACTAGATGGGTTTGCTTGAGTGCGAGTTTTCTCCATTTTTCCCAGCATTCCTTGGTGTAGACACTCACTCTTGCTCCCCCATCTAGGATGGCTTCTACCTTCTAGTTCTGGTAGACTATGGGGATTGAGGCGTTTGTGTTGTCACCCTCAAAATACTGGCCTAGCTTGTTGATAGGAATCTTGGGTAGGTTCTGCCCCTTATCTAGCATTGATTGGTTGGGCTTAGGGTTGGTAGGGTTTGGAGGTAGGAATGATCTCTTCATCCAATTGGATAAATCATGCCATAGGATGGGATTTCCTCTAAGCAGAGACGCGATTGGCATTTTCACTTTTGTAGATAGGAAGGGAGCCAACCTGGCACTGTTGCAAGGTTCTGGTGAAGTTTCTTCCTACATGGACAACATATCATCGAAGCCATATAGGTCTCCTTCGTCTGCAGCATTGGATCTTCTTGGAACATCTTCTGCATCAGATCCATAGCTTCTAACTGCTCCAAGCTAAGGTGGTCTTCTTCCTCTACTCTTCCTGGGACCTTGAGTGATTTTGCTCCTCGATGCCCCATCAGGTGGGTTGGATGGATAGTATCTGATCCCCTACTAAACTTTAGTCAATGCTTGAACTTATCCTGGCACTCATGCACCAAATCTTGGGCATCCTTTATGTATTGCTTTTCTAAGACTAGGTTAGAATAGGTCTCTACATAGGTGGGAGTTGGTGCCAGGGATTGAGCCTACACTGGTGTGTTTACTTCTCGAATCAGAGGTACCTCAGGGTCACCCTAGATGGAAGACTATTTAAACATAGAGGAGGTGGCAAGGGTAGCTGTCTCCTCAAGGTAGCTGGATGAACACCTGATTGGAACCATCACCTACTCTAATGGATTTCTTGGAATGAGTTAGAGGCTGTGGAGGAATCTCGGGATCGGGCAATGGGGATACCTTATCCTTCTTGGTGAGCTTCTTCATGGCCTTGCCTAGTGCCTTGGCATGCATCTTGGTAATGACTTGGAGTGGCCACATGGCCTTGTTCGATGCTAAGCAGATTGAGGCTGGTGCTCTTTGGCGAGGTGAGTGGAGTGGTTGGTCTTCTCATGGGACAGTCCTGGAATAGATGCTCCGTGCCACATCCCATGCACAAGGGAGCAGGGTTGGTTGCGATTGGGGCGGTGGGGGCATATGATCCAAGTATGGATAGTCCTTCAAGAAGTGTGGGCCCTGGCATTTGAAACTGGACACCGGTGGGTTCGAAGTGCCTCCGTAGGGGCATTCACTTACTCTATGGAGACCTTGGAAGGTATAACGTTGGAGCAGGGGCCTCCAAGCAATTGAGTTCAAACCTCTCGCCCTTGCATTTGCGAGGGCAGTTTGGAATATGGGGACTGGTCCTTTGGCAAGAGGTAGTGAGATGAGGCTCCACTTCCCTCCTCATAAGGGTAATAATCATGAGGTCCATAATTAGGGTCTGGTTTCTCCCAGTTGTTGGGCAACTCTTCAACCAACACTTGATTGACTGGGGTGATGCAAGGTAGCAGGGTTGTGGGCCTAGTATGGGTGGAGGCAGCGGAGCTAGTTGAGCACAGTACTAGCTAGAGCTAGCTACAGGGCCACCTTGTGGGATCTGGGGGTTGGGTGGGGTAGTTAGGGCCAATGGGGGTCACATTTGATACATGGGTTGGGGAAGGGACCTTGAAAAATGACACTAGGAGGTATCATGGTTTCCCCACCTACGGCAATGTGCACAGTAGAGTGTTGGCCTTGCCCTCAGGCATGGGCACTCATTTGAGGGGTGGTTGCCATTGCATACCCCCCACCCAGACATTGTTTCTTCGTGGAAACAAGTGGGGGTTGCTCGGCACTTCTTTGGAGGTTCCTGCTCTCCATTGCTGACCTAGTTGGTCCAACAAATTGGAGGCTAGCTCACTCACATCCAAGATTTTATATTTGTTAGCCTCCTTCTTGCTTGACTCTACACTCAAGGACCTAACTGGTGGGGCTACTTCGTAGGGGGCCGAGGCCTTGTCCAAATCCACTTTGTCCATCATATTGTCACATATACGAATGGCCACTTTACTACATAGATCAAATGAGGTGGGATATATCACCATGAGATGGTTGTGCAGCTTTGGGTTTGTTAATTTGATAAGGAAGCATGGCAACAGTCGTTCGTTGCTCATAGGATTCACAGCAGGCATTGAGGTGCTTAATCCTCACAATGTAATCCCTAAGGGATTCTTTGTCGTTTTGTTTCACCCCATACAACTGGTTGATCAGGTTCCATTTATGGCCACTGGGAGCGAATCCCACAATAAAAGCCTTTCTCAATGTCTTCTAGTTAATTTTTCCTTTGGGTTGAGAGCTCTATACCATTGCACTGCCTTGCCAAGGCTGAATGCATTGGCCATTTCAAGATCACCTGGTGTACCAAAGGCTTCACAAATCTGCTCAGACCTTTCCACATGAGAGACTGGGTCTCCTTCTCTAAGGAACTTGGTCATCAGCTTGGAAATGGCTATGGGACAGCTCCTTGAGGGATTTTCCATCCCTATAGGAAACACTAGGGTGGGTGGTGGTGGTGCTGCCCCCCTTCCTAGGGCGTTCACCAAAATACACATATCCTCGTCAGTCAACACCATTTGAGCAGCTAGCGGAGGTGGTGTTGCTATGGGCCTAACGAGTCGTAGGGTTGGCCTGAGGCCTTGCCCAGGTGGTAGTGTCCATGTAGTTTTTGGTGTCAACATTAGGACAGAAGTCATTGGTGCTTTTGGTATAGTCAGGAAGGGACTGACTCTCGGAGGTGGGGGTCCTGGGGCATGGCAACATTGGTCCTATGTTGCAGGCAATAGGGTGGGAACTACGATGCCCCAAAGTTAACGAAGGTTGGTGGCAATTAGAGGGTCATAAGGCATTCCACCTTGGAAATTTCTGGTAAAGGGGATCTCCATGTCTACTGACTCTGTTCGTCCTAAGCGACAGAACATATTAGAGAATGTACCTTTAAGCCTGGATGCAACCAAAGGTGTCAGAGAGTTGGGAGAGGCTACACTCGTGAAGGGGGCTTCCAAGGCCCTTAGACCTATGGGGTCTTGCATCACTCCTTTAAGACTCTTTGTTTCTTCTAAACTAGATTGAGTTTCTAGATGGGGCCGTACAAATGAGTGGAGGCTCAAAATCGAGCTTCCAGACTCCCAACTAGGATGGAGGGTGGGCTGAAGCATAGCTCGAAGTGCTTTCCTTTGGCATTGGACCTTTTGGCAAAATTCTTCTGGACCTCAAGTGCATGTGGGATGCCTCTGGCTGGGGACACTCAAGCTAAACTAAGGTTTTGGAATTTTCTGTTAATTCCTTAGCTACCCCAGAGGTATAGCACCAGTCGACGGGGTAACTTCACAACACCGGTTGGCACGGTAACTCTACAGCACCGGTTGGTGGGCTATGAGTATTGCAACGGGTGGTGTAGTACAGTTTTGGTGACGGGCGACGGCATAACCTTTTAGCGATGATGATTGGTGAAATAATGAAATAGCACTTGTTGGTGTGATGGATGTATGGCAACAATCGGTGGGAAAATAACTGCCATGTGGTCGGCATGATCGAAAGGATGGGATATCCCCACGGGCATAGGGATATGGTATGACATTGGTCGATGGAAAAATAACTCAATGGGATAGTATAGCAATGATGGTGTAGTACGTAGACAACACCAAACGATGGGATTTCACAGTGACGGGTGGTGCGATGGAGTAACGTGATGGCAGAGGGAAACAATTACAATTACGGACAAAGGGGTAGGTTCATCGCGTTGGCGGTGGGATAGTAAAATAGCAATGGTCGACGGGGAACCACTACAACACCAGTCAATGACTTGTCAGAACGGTGCGGAAGTAACTTTGACAAGCATTAACTCCGGGTAGCAAGGTTAGGGGTTAGGTTGGCAGGGAAGTGTTACGGCACCGAGTCAACAACATTTGATCGACAGGATCCAAATAATGTGCCGATCAATGGGGAATCTGGTCGGTGCGACACACTATAGCGAACTTAGCGAGATAGTTAGATAGTTGCACTAATTGAGATTGGGAGATTTTTGAGGATTTTGCAGTTTTTGTTCATGATTTTTGGTGATGGGGGAGTGCTACAGTACCTAATCTATCTACTCAATGAAAAAGAGCTTGAAAACAAACACTTTTTGAAAGTCAAAATGCAAAAACTCAGGAAAGGGAAGTTCTAGAACATGAAACTACTTCAAAACTTGACAAAATCCTTAGTCTTGTTATTTTTTGAGGTGATTAGACCACACATACACCTTAGCAATCAAGCCTACTAAGTTCCTATCAACTTGAAACACTAAAAGCAACCAAAACAAGCTTCCCAAGCTCACAAATGGCATTCCTACATGAAAAAATAGATTTCTGTCCTCTCTCTCTCTCTCTCTCTCTCTCTCTCTCTCTCTCTCTCTCTCTCTATCCACCTCTCTTCACTCCTACAACTCCACTAGCAAGCTTCAAGGTAAGCTTGAAAACTTGTGCAATGGGAATATAATGAAGGGAGACAAGTGCGAATGCAAAAGCATACCTTTTCTTCCCGATAGCGGTGTAAAAAATGTGGTATGGTCTCAGTGGTGACTCACGTGTCGTGGGGTAGTTGAAGATATGCCAACGGAGCTTCCACTCCCGGCTACTCGTTGTGGGAGCAATGCATAGCACAAGCCATCTAAAGTGTCACTCAAGCAGCCTCCAGATTGTTCCAATGTGGTTTCACATGAGAAAGAGGGAAGGGGAAGAGGGGAGGGGAGAGGGAGAAGGAGGGAGAAGGGAGGAGGACGAAGGGAAGGAGGAGAAGAGAGTGAAGGGGGATAGAGTGACAACCACAAAGGCACTACAATGGAAACAAGAGAACACCCAAAAACACTCTCTTGGAAGAGAAGAGGGAGCTTGTATTCAAACTTGTGCAAACAACAATGAAGACCAAAGTCAAACTTTTGGCCTTTTATACAAGTCACCTTTTGAAGGGAGGGCCAATCCTTTTCCGTTTTAGCACTCTCCCTCATTTTACAACCATGGGCTCTTGGGCTTGTAGGGTGCCAAGGCATATTGCTATTCTTACCGACTCTCCCTACTAGTGAAAATAGTGCTTGTGTTAACCATATTAAAGCACTTGGGACAAACCTAGTATTAGGAGGTAATCCTAACTATGCTGGCTCCCAAATAGCACTTGTGTTAGGCTCACCACTCCTAGATTCAGGTGATTTGGGGCTCAAACTCCCTAAGCGCTCTCACACCTTCACCTATTTGGTGTTTGAACCTCATGAATGTGGCTCAAAACATGGAGTGACTTGGCTAGGCTTCCGTGAACACTCAAAGGTAATCCTGGATGTTGCTGGGAAGCCTTTTCTTTGGAATATTTGGGGAACAAACTCCTTGAGTTTGAGCTGTATTTCTTCTAAGGCTATTTTTGTTGGTGTCGCTATTTTCTATGGATATGGAGCTGAACAGTGCAAGGCACATGCACTCTTCATGGTCCAGAAGTTTGCATCTCCTTGTTCCTGCACCTCCTTGTTTTGGGCAGGGGTGGCTAGAACATACAGCCTGTGCATGTTGCCTCAAATCTTTGGACTTTTGGGTAGGCTTAGGGTATTTGGGGATCAAACTCCCTGAGTTTGAGTTATACTCCTTCCGTGTGCACATTGCTTGTAATCATTGACCTTGGCGTATTTGGGTATCAAACTCCCTTGAGCTTGTCCTGTTGAAGTAGATCATTTGGCTTGGTCATCTTTACTCATTGATTACCCTATATTTGGCGGTTGTACTCTGTGGATGTTAACATACACCCATGTCTCTGCTATCTTGACTCATGGAGTCTTCCAAGCTAGATAATTCACCTGATGGTGGTCCTTGTAGGGAGTGAGAATCAACTTTTAATTTTGTTGACCATGAGGATGCCAAGCTAGGTATGGAGGTCAACAAGATGGTATTTGAGGCATTGTCTTCAGGCTCTAGGTGATCTTGTAGACTCTTCATGATCTCGAGGTCATGTGTTCATTGGCACAGTTGAGGCCCCAATTCTAGGTTGAGTTTGCCTTGATGCGGGGTCAAGGGGTGGCAAGTTTCAGGTGTTGTATTACACTTATATCCTTGCTTTTTCCTAATTTTGGTGTTCCAAGAGCATTCCCTCTTGATGGGGGGATAGAGGCCTATAGCATCGATCTGGTCGGATAGAGCTAAAGCAACTACTCAGTAGGATAGAGCTAAAGCACCTACATGGTGGGATAGAGCTAAAGCATTAACCCGATGGGATAGAGATAAATCACCAACGCGACGGGATAGTAGGTCGATGGGATGATCAGTATGGCTCTAGTTGGTGGGATAGATGGATGGCACTAGTCAGTGGGTTACATGGCTATGCCTTTGGGTCGGCAGCTTAAGACCTTAAGGCATTGGGTCAACCCTTGTCAGACTGGCGGGATAGCTGGCTGAATAAAATTAATTAGGGTGGCAAGTTAGGTAACTGACATGTGTCAGTTGGTGGGATAGGGGACTATCCCTCTGATCGGAGGATTAGGGGGGGGGGGGCACTAAGCCGTTGGGTTGGCACGATAGGGGCTAATAGAGAACTCATAGTTTTGCCAGCTAGTTCTTCATGAATTTTTTTTTTGGGGCAAAAATTTTTTTTGAAATATATTATATCATCAAAGATATGATCAATACATAGTCTTTAGAGTAGAACAACCAGGCCCCCATGGGGAGAAGTTTTTTTAGCAAAACAATTTTGACAAAACATCAAAGATTTGAAGCTTCTGCATTTGTCACAATAGTAGAATTAAAAGAGGGGTACAAATGTATCATCTGTATCATTTGTACCATCATCAGTAAAGTAGTCAAAGTATCTAAAATCCATATCAGATGAGTCACATGTATTATAAGAGTCATCCAAGGCAACAACATGAGCTTCACTATTGAAATTGATTCCTTCTTCATAGTTGGAGGTTGGATTTGCTTAAGAAAACAGGTAAATTAAGTAGGGATTTCAAAGGGGGTAGTGTTGTTCATCCTAAAGCATCTTTGCACATGGTCTTGAAGATTAGCATTAAACAGGGTAGCACTGAGTTATCATTTCTGCAATTTTCCTTTGGTCCTGTGCATCCAATTAAGATAAAGTATATCAAAATGCAACTCAAGTTGGTTATATTGAAAATTGTTTATGGCTATCCAAATAAATTATAGTGCATGTGCTCTAATGGTTGCCCAAATCTCGTGCTTTGTCCCCTAATAGAATAGCTTTCCAATTAATGGGCTCTCCTATTTCATATTATACTATTTTCCAAACCTTTCTAGTAGTAGGACAGGCAACCAAAGAGGTGGAAGACATCTTCCTCTGAAGAGGAAGATCTCAAGTACTTGCCATTTCCTTTTCCAAATCTAAGTCCTCTACTATTGGTCCAAATAGCTTTATGCATTATTAACCACACCAAGGCAGACATTTTATCACGGATTGAGTTTGACCAAATGCAATAGAATTTGAATTTCCATTTGCCCCTAGAATCCTGCAATTTCCATCTAGTATTAAGGACAATGAAAAGATCCCCTATATCTCTAGCTAGGGTAGGAATAGGGAAGAAGGAAGTACTCTCAACCCAATTGAACTCTCTATTGTAGACAAAAAAGGATCCACCTTTCCATTGTTGTTTACCCTCCCAGAGGTGGATTTTGTTCATGATCAATGTCTGGTTCTGATTGTTTAATCTGAACTCCCTCCTAATCTCAATCCACGTTTCCCACTTGAACTCAACCCTTCTCCATAGCTGACCCCAACATTGCAGTCCTTTCTTGTAGAGCTTAGAAGCCATATCAAACTCTTCATTAAAGAGAATAGCCTCCTTAAATATAATAGAGACCCAGATTGAATCTAGTGACATAAAAGCCCCTTTGCCAGAGAAGACAATTTGGCTTTTAATTCCTTCAAAGGCTGTCCATAGAGAATGCCAAAGCTGATTGCTTTTGGCTTTGCAAGGTTCAGATTACATATGACTGATAGCATGGGGTGGTTTTTCCACTTGGGAGATCTCAGAGGTCTTAAAGAGCTTACATTCCTTAGTAAGAGTTGAGCCAAGTCCTCTTGAGGATGGAGAATTGCTTTAATTATCCAAGTTGAGGATAACTTCAAAGAAGCCTATTCTATATCAACCACCCCTAGGCCTCTTTCCTATTTGGGTTTAATACAAAACTCCCATGTGACCATGGCTATCTTGCCCCCCCAAAGGAAGGGCTTGCAAATTCTGATGAACCTATCAATTCTTGTTCTAGAAGGGGACCAAGAGGTGAGGTAGAAAATGACAATTGGGTATATGCAATGGTTGAGAACCATTCTCCTCCCAACTAGACTGGCATGGAAACCTCTCCATTTCTCAATCTTGTTTTGAAATCTGCTAAAAAACCAGTCCCATTTCTGTTTGAGGGAGATGTCAAAGCCCATAGGGATACCCAATAATCTGAACACAGTACCACGTTTGATTCTCTAGCAACCCATTTCCTCCAAGACAACCTGCTCATCACCTTTGAAAGTTGCATACCAGTTTTTGAATGATTGATTCTGGAACCTGAAGCTTTACAAAAAATGTCTAAACATTCCATTTCTTTTTCAATATCTTGAGCCTTGTTCCTAACGGTTAAATTTTTGTTCTTGTAATCTGAGTTCATTCCTTTTCCCAACCAAATTAGCCTAGGACTGTAAGTCGCCCTGTCTGTGGCTAAGCTCTCCAAAGACACTATCTTGTCTTGAATAATGTCCATTCTCTTAGCCCTTATTTTTGCTCTTTTTTTCTTGATTTTTTGAGTAGCCTTTGGGTCTATTCCAATAGCTGTACACTAGGACTCACTGGTAGAGATAGATTTAGAGAAGGCTATCAGCCAAATTGCTTTTATCCCTTCCTGGACACTTTTAAGGTCAAAGAGTTTAGGGTCAGTCTTAAACAAATAGGTGGTCTTTTGTCCTAGGCCAAAGTCACATTTGAGGAGCACTAGCTTGTGGTCCGAGAGAAAAAGAGAAGATAATACCCGAGTCTAAAGAAAACTAGCCTGACTTACTAGCTCTTGAGAAGCATAGACCCTCTCCAATCTAGCTTCTCTTCTGTTGACTCCAACTTGACTGTTGGACCATGTAAAAGAACCTTTCATCCCATGTCCACGTGGCATAGGCCTTCTTTCAGATTATCCCATACAGTGAGTTCACTACCTCTTGTTACTGTACCTTTTCCAAGCCATCTATCAATGGAGTTCTCTACCATGTTGGATTCCCTGTTTCTTCATACCTTGTTTCCACCTTTGTAAGCTGTTGGTTGGCATAATAGAGGGGTTGCATTCTACCTGCCTCTCCTTTTTGTAGCAATACAACACTAACTGAATGTAGAGATACACTTGGATTTACATAAAAGTCTTGAGACCAATCAGGGGGCTTCAATATTGGGCCCTTACTCATGACCTCCTTAAGTTGCTGAAAAGACTCTTATTGCCTCACACCCCATTGGAAAGAAAATCCTTTTCTTGTCAACAAGCTCATGGGATGCACTATCTCTGTGAAATAATCACAAAAGCATTGATAATACTTGCTCTTTCCTAGAATACTGTGAACACCAGTGACACTCTTAGGACTTAGCAATGCTATGATTGCTTGAACCTTGTCAAGATCCATTTGCAAGGGTTCTTCAAACACAATATGCCCCAACAAGACTACTTTTGTTTGAGCCAAATGAGACTTGCTAGGATTTGGACACACTTTTGCTTATTCAATCCTAGCTAAGTCCATTTTTAAATTCTCCATGTGATCTATGCACCGAGAATAAATGCAAAAATCATCCAAAAACACCCTTATGAACTTTCCCAAGTAAGGCTCAAGCACTTGACTCATGAACCTTTGAAATGTAGCTGGTGCATTAGTCAACTTAAAAGACATCACTCTGTAAGCAAAAACTCCCCAAGGTGTGATAAATGATGTTTTCTTTTGATCTTCCTCCCAAATGCGAATTTGAAAGTGCCCAGAATACCCATCACATATAGAATACATCTCATGCCCTACTACTTGGTCTAGTATTTCATCTTGGAATGGCAAAGGATAATGATCCCTCTAAGTGCATGCATTCAAAGGATGAAAGTCCACACAAACCTGCCACTTATTTCCTTTCTTTGGTGTGACAACTGTAGGAGATATCCATTCTGAATCATCAACAGGAAAGATGAATCCCACCTCAAGTAGTTGTCTTATCTCTTTCTTTAGTGCCTCATCTGGATCACCCCCAATCGCCTTAAGCATTGCACAATTGGCTTGCTTTCTGGCTTCAACTCAATCTTGTGCTCCACAAGAGAGACTGGTTGAACCTGTGAATAGCTTGTTGCAAAGAGATATGGAAAATCATCTAACATATCCAAGTACTGGAGCTTCTCACTACCTGATAGAGAATCACCAAGAAGCTCTTCATTGCATTGGCATCATTTAGTGTGCTCCACATCCTCCACATGAAGTGTCTCTATAGGATCTTCTTGCACCACCACCTTGTTCCCTCCTGACTCATCTCGATTAGCACCAAGACAAAGACCAAAGGCCACTCCTTCCACCTCACCCTCTAAGCTGGACTCCTCAAAGCTACACCTTGTCTCTTCTTCATCAGTTAAGTCAAAGCTTGAACTCTTTGATGTTGAAGACAACTCCTTGACAACTTCCTTTTTACGGCTTTTGATGTTGTAGCCCCCCTTCTTATCATTTCCCTACAAAATCAATTCTCTAGTATCCCACTTTTGAACAGCCTTCACCTTGTGTAGCCAAGGCCTTCCCAAGATCAATGGATAGGCACATGCATTTGGCGTGGTAGGGATCACCTGAAAAGTAGTCGGCAAAGAAATTCTACATACATCCACTTCTAGATTCTTCACAACTCCCAAGGTCTTTACCCTAGTGTTGTCATCCGATTTGATGCGATAAGGAGAGCTAGTACTAGAGTATTTTAAATCAACATCTATCATGGTCTTCTCACTCATGACATTAATCGATGCACCTCCATCAATGTAAACATTAGAAATTACTTGACCATCAATGATCACATCAATCACAGGTACATCATCACCAACATCTATATCTACCTTTTTAACTACAAGAATGGCACTTTTCTTCTTTTTCTTCTTTAACACTCTTGTGCTTTCTAGCTTTCCCCATTCTTTCCGTAGTTTTGGAGACAAAGCAAGTATTTGACCAAATGTGATATGAGCTTCCTTTTCTTTAAGGTCGGACAACAAGTCATAGCTTTCAATGCCTTGTCCTAAAGGAAAGTCTGACTGGCTAATTCTCCTTTTAGATGCCTTCTTTTTCTTACTATAGTGTTTCTCTTCCTGATGTTCCTCATCTACTTCTTCCTTGCTTTCTTCTTCCTTTTTGCTTTACCATGCCCCCGTTTAGCCATCATTACCTGTCTTTCCTCATTCCCTGAAGAAGCTTCTAACAAGGATACTTGTTTTTCTTCTTTCTTTCTCACTCTAGGACACTCAAGGTGATAGTGACCTTTTTTATTACATTCATAGCAAGTGACACCACTCTTATCTTGAGGCCTATCCTCACTCTTTGGTGCTCTAGGTTGTCATGCATTAACCAAATGCAATTTCAAATTAGCAAACTCTACCATCAATTGGGAGATATTATGATCTAACTTAGAGGACTTTGGTACCTGAGGAGTGCCCATTATCTCCACCCCAGCTTCCATCAAATTCCAAAGAGGAAATGGATACATTTAATTACCAAGACATGGTCAACCTATGATGACATAGAAGAAGGTTCGTTAGATAGCTAGTGAATTTGGGAAAGCAAATCAATAGTAGAGAATAGGCACAAGACATATACAACAAGTTGGATATGTAGTATACCAGCTTCCACCAATCCATGATGATTGTGGTGATGGCATTTGGTTAGAAAAACCAAAAGAAAAATAAATAAATTGACTCAATGAAGTCAATTGTGAAATTCAAAAGAAGATGTGGACAATTTCAATAGTTTAGAAGCTAGAATGCAACATGCAATTGAAAAGGATGAGGATCTTGATCACTTTGAAACAACAGATGTACACATGGATGCATTCACTGATAGAACAAGGCCCAAATAATGACATAAAGAAGGAGATAATCGAGGTTTGTGACACAAAGAAAGGAATCACCAAGGTCTATGGAAACATGTAAAATCAGCAAAAAATTTCAATCTATGCATATACTATATGTCAAGATTATATTATAGATTTAAGAGAACAAAAAATACCAGGAAAAGTCCCATACAAAGTCACTATCACAGAATTAGACAATGGCAAATTTATAGCTCAGTACCATAATATAGATGGGTAAAGCTTATTAATACAAATAGTCATCTATCAATGTCTACAAAGTACCTAAGACATGTTTGAAGACACAAAAATATCACTTTTGCTCTCGCTCTTATTTTTGTATACCAATCATTCAAGTTTGAGAGATACTTGTTGCTTTGAGAGAGTGTTGTGCCTTGATCTAAGGCAAAAGAGTGCTAGTCACACACACTAGTTGTTGCATGAGCACTTTTGCACTTATGGTTATTTGCAATAGGACAAGCCCTTTTTCTTAATATAAGCACCGCTTTGTTGCTTAGCTTATAAACTTGTTTCATTGCAACTCTCACACACATACATATTTGCTCTTCCACCCATCTTCATACAATTTCACCATGCTACACAAACCCCCATGATAGAACAACATCTAACTCCTATATCCAAGAACCAAGAAAGTTCTTCATCCAAGCACTTAGCAAGTTTCTTCATCCAAGCACTTAGCAAGTTTTGCATATATCAAGCATATCCTATAGTGCAAGAGAGGCATCTTCCATTCTAAGCAATTTGTTTAATCCAAGAACTGTGCATGCATTGAGTACCATGAATCAAGTTCACTAGTCACCAGAGGGGTGAAGAGAAAAGATTGTAAACATTTGGCAATCCTATTGGGACCAAACGATGACTTAAAAGGTGTGCATCAAGCCCAAAGGAAAGGCGTGCCTTGGTACAAAAAAGAAGAAGAAGACCTGCCTATGCAATGGAGGCAGGGATTGATGAAGCTAAGCTTGCAGATATGTTTGAGGATGATTGGAAATTATGAGAAGGAAACTACCTCTAATAAAGTTTACCTCATGAAGAGGCTGTTTGAGCTGTGGATGAAGGAAGGGGTCTCCATTGCTTCTCACTTGAATGAATTCAATATTATTTTCAGCCAGCTTCAGGCTCAGAAGATGAATTTTGATGCGGAGTCTAAGGCAATATTTCTCTTATGTTCATTGCCATCCTCATGGGATACCTTCCATACAGCTTTCAGTAATTCTGCATCTAGTAGAGTACTGAAGTTTGATGATGTTGTGGGTAACTTGTTGCCTAAGGAGATTAGATGAATTTCTATGGATGGCAACAAGCAGGATGTAGCCTTAACTATGCAAAGGGTAGATCATAGTTCAGGGGAGTCCCAAGAAATAGGGAAATCTCGTAGCAAATCCAGGGCATGGAACATTGAGTGTTACCACATTGTGGCAAGAAGGGCCACATGAAAATGGATTGCTAAAGCTGAAAAGAGAGCAAAAGGATAAGAAAAAGAATGCAAATTGGGGTGCAAATAAGAAAGAAGATAGTCCAAGGGAGGACAAAGGAAAAATGAAGATTGAGGAGATTTATGGAGTCATCACTGATGATAGTGACAATGAAATTGTCTTCATGTCTAGTCTACCTATAGACTTGCTTACCACTTTAGATGATGCATATTCCCAGGATTGGATTTTGGATTTTGGTGCTTCACTCCGTGTTACTCCCCATAGGGAATGGTTCTCCACTTATTATAGTGGAAAGACAGGTTGTATGCATCTTGGAAATAACTATGCATGTGACATAGTGGGAGTAGGTGACATAAAGTTTTCTTTTGCAAATGGGTCTGCATTTGTTTTGAAAAATGTGAGACATGTGCCTAAGCTGACCAAGAGTTTTATTTTAGTGGGTTAGCTAGATGATGCTGGTTTTCATACCACGTTTGGCTTTCAGAGTTGGAAAATTCAAAAGGGCTCTATGGTTTTGGCCAAGGGTGCCAAGTCCCACGTCTGGTCATGTTGTTGCAACAATCAAGCAGCCAAGTACTTTTTATTGGCATTACAGGTTGGGGCATAAGAGCCAAAATGGAATGAAACTCCTATGCCATTTGGGTTATGTACCACATTTGAGTTTTTCTAATTTTGAATTTTGTGAGCTATGGGAAGTAGACTAAATCAGCCCATAAAAGAAGGGGAAAGAAAGAGCTTGAAAAGCTTGACCTGGTGCATTCAGATGTATGTGGTCCCATGCCTACACGGTTGTTAGGTGGGGCTGAATACTATGTGACATTCATTGATGATGCAACTAGGAAAGTGTGGGCTTATGCTATACCTCGAAAAGCGATGTGTTCCAGGTATGTCAAAAATGGTTGGCTTTGGCTGAAAATTAGTCAGGTAGAGCGTTTAAATGCCTACAGACTGATAATGGTGGAGAGTATATCTCTCATGACTTTCAGCATTTCTGTGATACATGTGGGATCAAGAGGGAGCTCATGTCCCCTCGTACTCCATAGCAGAATCTATGAACCGCACCATTCAAGAAAGGTTGCAAAGTATGCTTTCCAATGCAAGTCTTTCTAGTGGTTTTTGGGCTGAGGCAATGAAGACTGCAATGCATGTGATCAATAGACCACCTAGCAAGAGTTTGCATGGTGGTATTCCTAAAGAGGCATGGAGTGGCAAGAAGCTCTCTTACTCTCATTTGCATATATTTGGGTGTGAGGCATATGCACATGTGGCAAAAGAGCTTCGAAAGATCTTGAGTCTAGGAAATGCATCTTTTTGGGTTATGGTGAAAGTGGAGAGATGGGATATTGTCTTTGGGATCTAGAAGCAAAGAAATTCATATGAAGCCATGATGTGGTATTCAATGAGAAGAAGATGCATAAGACACCCATGAGGGATGTGGAAATGAGGAGAATCACTTTCCACGATGTGAATCCACCCACATATATTGATAGAGAGCAAGCTGTCCATGCACTAAATCTGCAAGATATGGTGCCACCAGGTACTCCCACAGGTACACAATCAAGGGCAGATGATGGATCCTCTATTGGTGGCAATGATGGGCCAAATGTAGCTAATATGCAGGTGGGACAGAAAGCTGAAATGCCCATGAGAAGAATATCTAGAGTGTCTAGACCGCTTGAGAGATTTGTTCCAAGGGTAGACTATGTGATGCTTACTGATTGTGGGGAGCCTTCTTACTATAGAGAGGCTATGATGCACGAGGATCAGTGCAAGTGGGAGTATGCTATGCAATTAAAGATTAGCTCACTCATAAAGAATAAGACTTGGGACTTAGTTTCAAGAAAGCATTGCCATGTAAATGGGTCTACAAGATGAAAGTCACATGTGATGATGTGCCTAAGTATAAGGCCCGTTTCATTGCTAAAGGGTTCAAGCAAGAGAAGGGTGTGGAATTTGATGAGATATTCTCTCTAGTGGTGAAAACGACCACACTTAGATGGGTACTTGGACTTGCAGCAAGAGAGATGTCAAGACAACTTTCTTGCATGGGGATTTGCATGAGGAAATTTACATGGTATACTGGGAAGGCTTTGATGAAAAGGGCAAAGAGCATTTGGTTTGCAAGCTAAAAAAGAGTCTCTATGGCCTTAAGCAAACACCTAGAAAATGGTATCACAATATATGCTTTCATTCAGTCCCAGGGTTTCAGAAGAAGTGATATTGATCACTACCTCTACATTACAAGGGCTAAGGATAATAGCCTAATACTCCTCACACTTTATGTGGATGATATGTTATTAGCTAGCAAGAACATTTATGAGCTTGATGCATTGAAGGCCAAGTTGCATGAGGCCTTTAACATGAAGGATTTGGGACCTGCACATCATATTCTTGGTATATGCGCATCACGCGTGACTGAAGTAGGAAACTCCTTTGGCTTTCACAAAAGGAATATGTTACAAAAGTGTTACAGCATTTCAGTATGGAGGGGCGGAAGGCAGTAAGTACTCCATTGCCTCCATATGTGAAACTAAGTTAAGCAGATAGTCCAAAATTAGATGAGAAAAGGGCCATGATGGTTCCTTATGCATCAGCAGTTGGGAGTCTTATGTATGCTAGCTACTAGATCGGACATTACATTTGCAGTGGGAGTTGTTAGTAGCTGGTATATGGCTAATATAGGAAAGAGGCATTGTGAGGCAGTTAAGTGCATCATGAGGTACATGAAGGGTACCAAGGAGGTGTGTATCTACTTTGTCAGAGGAGAGATGCGTGTATTTGGGTACACAGATTTAGAGTATGCAAGACATGTGGATAGCAAGAGATCCACTTTTGGTTATGTGTTCACCTTTGCAGGTGGTGCAGTGTCTCGTGCAGAGAATTGCATTGCTTTGTCTACCACAGAGGCCAAGTATGTTACAGCCATAGAGGGTTGTAAGGAGGCTATATGGCTTGATTGGCTAGTGAGAGATTTGGGGATTCATATAGGTGTATCGACATTGCATAGTGATTCCATCAGTGCTATTCAACTAGCACAGAATCAGGTCTTTCATGTAAAGACTAAACACATTGACATCGGGTACCATTTTATCAGGGAGGTACTTGCAGACAAGCGCATAGAGCTTGTCAAGGTTCATATAGATGATAACCCTATAGATATGCTGACAAAGAGTCTACCTAGTTAGTGGTTTGACTATTGTCATGTATTGATGGGCATTGAAGACTATGCTCATTGGTTGTTCTCCCTTAAAGGCACATTGGACTTTAAGTGGGAGGTTGTCAGGGTTAAAGGCCACTGTACCTTAAACCCAATTATGTACAATACTCAAACACATATATATATGGATGACATAGAAGATTAGGGTGTTCTTCACACACCAAAATGTAAGAAAATAATACAACGTCTGTGCTCAACAGATAACAGGATCTCGTACGCAAGAGAGAAGACAAGATAGTATGGAGAATAAAAAATTCGATTACTGTAGAACTGATACAATAGATGGCGCTGCCTCCTAGCCGTGCGCTCCTGTGAAAGAAGCTTTGATGGCATGCTAGAAACAGTAGAAGACAGAGGCTAAATGCTAAGGAATAAGGGTTGCTGTAGCCAGTGATGAAATGGGCTTCACAGGCTTGCTCTTATATAGCCACCAGTCGTAGTTGGTTAGGCTCAATTGGGTGGCCGACCTAGTCCGCCCAAAATGGTCGACTGGGGGTCGGTCCCAAAATAGGCCACCGACCATATGATAGAACTGATGCACAAAACAAAGCAACTAACCTAGGGTTCCGTTTGGCCCACAGCCATCCGGGATCATCTGAGGATCCAAACGGGCGGGATCATCTGAGGCTCCAAATGGGCCCCGCAACCCGAGAATGGGCTACCTCGGGAAATGCTCTATCTACCCTCAGTGCGGTCAGTCAAGGGATGCATTCGTGCACTTACATGTAGCCTAGTTGGGGGTATGCCAACTCTATCTAAAGTCGTCTAGCCATCAGGCCACACATGGCCCCCATCTGGTGTCCAAACGAGGACCTACTGGATAACCGAGCTACTTAAATGCCTTCTCCTCATATGGGGGGCTTACAAGTAGAGTTAGCTGGTTCCTGCATAGTTACACGAGAGTGGAGCATTGATATCTAACACAAAACCTATGTGACTCTCTCTTTTGGCTCTCCTTCTCTCTCTCACCTTCTTCTATTTCGCTTCCATTGTTCAGATCTCTTAAAAAGAAGTTGGTGTATCTAGGTAACTCCACCAAATACATGATAATTGTCTAAGCCAAAGATCAAGATCAATCGGCACATTTGGCTCTAGAACCAACTTACGAGCTTATTCTATGCACTACCAAGGAGCTACACACAATGGTGGTGCTAAGTGCCCATCTATTGGATGAATAGCTCCAAGCTGTTAAAAGTAACAATGTATTAGTAATTTTTGAAAATTCTCAATTCCACATTTATAAAATTGAAGGCATCCTATTTCATTTGAAAGGAAATGAATCAAGGAATTCATTAAATTTCATTCATTGTGAATCCAAACATGTCCATATAACTTTCACACACTATGAATCCAAACATTGTGAATTTTCTTAAGAGGGAAGCATCGTTAAGAAACAACTTTGATATTCAAATCACCAATCTTAGACTATAATTTCCAATATAGCTGGGATTATGCCAACAACAACATGATTTGGTGTTACATCTTAAAAATTGTACTCACAAAACAACTCCTCTCCTGCATGGATATCCCTAAGGGATTGTATAACAATATACCCAAACATATCAATATTCAGAAAATGTCATTTTCTTCAATGTAAGGTGGTGCATTAGGGTTAGTATGCTAGCTTTAATGGCCCAATAGGAGACATGGGGCCCTAGACACTGATACAAAAGATTTGTTTCAATCCCATGAAAGCTACCCAATCCATGGCCAACTCTTCCAACTTTTCCCATTTCATCTCCTCCAAATGCTCCACAAATTAGGTTGGTGATATAAATTAGTAGCTTGATGACCATCAAGTGGTGTGAGCCTACACACCTGGTGACACTTCCCCAATTCTATTTCCTCCTACATGGTTGTGTGAACCCAAACTTAATGTCATCTATCCTTCTTCCTTTGTGAATTTTCTAGAATTTATGGCAAATGGATGTTAAAAATTACCTTTCTAAATGGTTCATTACAAGAGGAGGTCCATATGCTATAGTCGAAAGGGTATGTACATCCCCCTCACTAACCTAGATATTTCAAGAGCCTCTCTTCACAATTTCATTCCATCCACAATACATAAGCTCAGCATTCATGAAGCTGCGATCCCTCCTTCTATTTGTTAACCTGAATGGCTCCATCCCTAGCTTGGATGGTCTGACCCAGCTATAGTACCTAGGTCTTTCTAGAAATCAATCATGGGCTCCATTCCCCAACTAAACAATTTGACCAACCTATTCTACTTAGGGTATGTTCCCATGGGATGCGTCAATTTTACGAGCAAAAACCTATGAGCAAGTTTATCCGAGCGTGTTTTTCAAGAGATTTTTAAAAATGTTTTTCTTTAGGAAACATGGTTTTTACACTTTTATTTTCACTAGAACTAGATCCCTTTATCATAAAAATATACAGACTAGTCACTCATTCATTTTTACACAACATAATTTTCTTATTTAGAGACATCCCTTTGTACCCCTGTTATTACCTTAAAAAAGTGTTGATTCCTTTAAGAAACATTCCTCATAATCACTCTCAATGTAATAATACTATGCATATATAATTACTTATTAACACATTTATATCATATGGCAATATCTTTTTAGTGTTTTTATAGCATATTTATGGACATGTTTCTAAAGAAGTTTAAATTACTATAAATAAGTATTAACTTAGGCTTATATATCACTCTCATAAAATACATGTAATATTTAATACTATATATGAAAGATTTTCCAAAATATAACTCCATAGATGTGCTCAAATGGGGTGTTCCGATCAATTTGAGTGGTTGAATGACTATATTTGGACATTGGATATGAAAGTTATGTCACTTTTAAAAGTGCTGTCCAAGGTAGTTTCGCCAGCGAAACTACCTTGGGAGACTTGCTTCAAAGGGGTTTCGCTGGCGAAACTACCTGGATGGCTTGCTTCAATGAGTTTTCTTTGAAGAAACTCTTTCATGAAGATAGGTTGAGAGAGGGTTTTTAATGTCACCTCCTATTAAGTAAAAGTTGTAAGAAGGATCATAAGGGAATTTTCATAGAGAAGTCTACTCTACATGTGGGTTTCTTCAAAAGCCATCCCATTATGCTCTCACCATTCCTACAGATTCACCTAAAGATTTTTGTATAAAATAGGCATTGCTATAATACTTTGCATATTTCTAAGTGAAACTATGTTTTCTTCTGATCGATTTTTGCCATATTTATGCATAGTTGGAAGCTTTTTTTTTCCTTCGCTCGGACGCTCGGAAGATTTCGCTCAAAAAATGCTCGTCCCCGTTCCCATGTACTTAAGTGTGTACACCTAGGTGCTCATCATACACGTCCGTCAATGGTGGCTAAAAGAATCCTTGGAGGCTCTAGGGTCCATTGGCAATTGGTGCCCGCAGCTCTTGCCCATACTACCATGTCACTCCATTGTGTGAGAAAGGGTTGTTAGAATTATCTAACAATCAACTAACAAGATCCATTCCTCAACTACACAATTTGATCAAACTTAACTTCTTAGACCTCTCTTGCAATCAACTCGTTGGACCTAGTCCTAGTCTTCCAAGGTCTCACAAACCTTTCCAACCTCACTCTTGACAAGAACAGTCTGTCAGCATTTACCAAATATTTCTAAATTTCTAATTTTGAAGAGCTTGTAGTAGATGCACATTGCAAACAATCAACTGGATGGGTGAATCCCCATCCAAGTTTGTCCTGCTTAGATTGCAAAACTGGAACTTGTCATCCAATCATTTGTGGGCTCTTTGTGGGGTGAGGTTCCTTGGGAGATTTGGTCTAATGACTTTTTTCCCTTTTTATTAATGGTTAAATTTTGGGGAAATCAATTCAATGGTAGCATTCCTAACACATTGTTGTACCCTCGAAGTCAAAAGATAAATCCTATGAGTCTTTTGGATAAACCCATAAGCATAAAGCTATCACAAGATAGTCGTAATTTCTCCATTGCTTCCCTTGACTTGAGACACAACCAATTGCATGGCCCCTTACCTATTGGGTTTGTTGCATATTCCAACATCAACACTCTATGGCTTTATAACAAACTGCCTCTAGGGTGATATTTAGGATCTGTTGGACAATTGCTTTGCTAGCGCATATGATGTGTGACTTGTAGCAATATTTTTACTAGAGGCATTCTGGTAATGCTTTGTGGAAAATGTCAATTTCCTTTGGTCTAGCAATGTCATTTATGTTAGATACAAGTGTTCCACCATGAGAGTAAGACCCCCAATTCTTTTCACTTTGAGAGCCTTGGATATGAGCAACACCAATTTAGAGGGACTGTTGCCCCTTGATCTCTTTGTAAAATCCACCCTTCTTGCCTTAATTGTCTTAAATATATCCAACAATGGATTGAGCAGGAATGTTCCTACTAGCTTCACTGGTATGATCAACTGGACATATCTTGATGTCTCTTACAAGCATCTCTCTGGGCAAGTTCCTACTCCCCTACCTCCAAATCTTTTGGATTCATCCTTCTTTTCTCACAATCTTGCACTTTGTGGTGCCCCTCTCCTCATCAGTCTCCTAGAGATTTGTGGTTGCTCTTGATAGTGGCTGTCGCATCTATGTTAGTGTCCTGTTGGGAGATCTTTACTCCTTGGATGGTGATGGAGCATGTATTTTAGAAAGCGTCGATAAGACACTGAGTTGATAGCATCACTCATACACAAGGAGATCACCACATTGATGTGTCTTTGGGAGCTCCAAAAAGCCACAACCAACTTTGTTGAGAGCTACCAAAAAGGAGTGGGAGGCTTTGGAATGGTCTATACAAGGAAACTCAATGATGGAACCATAGCAGCAACTCTCAAAAAGAGCAATCATGCAGGATCACTACAAGATAAGCAAGAGTTCTTGCATGAGGTAAGGATCCTTTCATAGTTGAATTAATAGCACCTTGTGAAGCTCTTGGGATGTTGCTTTGAGAACAAGATTGGTGTGCTTGCCTTGAAAATTTTCCCAAAGGGCACCCTTCTAGAGCATCTTCAATGGAATCAGGGGGAAGGCACATTGAGTTGGAGACAAAGTCAACTACTTGGTCTTTTATATATGCCACCTTTAGAAGGGAGGTCCAATCCCATTCTCTCTCTACCACTCTCTTTCTTCATTCTTTACAATCATTTTGGGCCCATTTGGCTCTAAGGAACGATCCTAGCTCTACGGACTTGCCACCATCCATCAAATGACATTGCCAACCAATGTGGTTGACAAAGTTGGAACTGATTCTAAAGGTTATCTTAATGAAGTAGAATCATGCACTCATTGCCCAATGTGTTAACATGCATTAGAATTGGTGGATGATGCTGAGGAGTAGGAGTTCCTTGATGCTAATACTTCCCTTGTTCCACTCTTTGATGTGTGGATGTCAATCATATTATACAACAATATGTCATAATGTAACTGCAAGTACTCCCAATGTGTGTGGTTTTTGTAGCTCGCTTCAATTTGAATTAGGGAGAATATACAATAATTAGTGATATATTTGGAATTGGAAATTGACAAAAGAGAGTTCCCATCAACAAAAGTGGAGAAAAACATGATTAAGAAAGTTCAAGAAGCTTAAGATGAGCAGATGAATAGAACGTCAAGAATCAAAAGAAGATGACCTTGAAGAATTGAATTTGGGTATGGTGGAAATGTCACAGACAGTTAAAATCAATGTACATGTAGAGGGACAATTCTAAAAAGATCTGATCAACTTGCTTGTAGAGTTCAAAGTTATCTACGCATGGGAAAATATTTATATGAAAGGAGTTCATTTGCAATTGTGTGTTCCTCAAATCATTGATAAATTATTGCAGGATGTTTTTATCTACCCAGTTGACAAAGTCATGTGATTGTCACCCATCATCATGATTCCAAATGATAAGCTACACATGTGCATTGAGTATAGAAAGTTGAAAATTGCCACAATCACAAATCCATTTTTAATGCCATTCTATGACACAATGCTAGATACTATCACTAGAATTCATATGGTAGAAGAAGACAAGGATAAAACACCATTTTAATGGAATGGGGAGGCTTTGTAGGTAATGTCATGAGTTTTTAATTGAAAAATGCACCTCCCACATTTCAACCTTGGATCCAATACATGTCTGTGCCATATTGACAAGCTTTATGTTGGTGTTTTTCTTAGTGTGTTACAAAAAAAGAAAGAGCATGTTCAACACCTTCAACTCTGTCTTAATAAGTGCAAGATAGCTAGAGTGAGCATAAATCTAGAAAAGTGTGCATTTGTAGCCTATTGTGGGGTACTACTACTTGGTAATATTATCTCTATAGTTGGAAAGGCTATTGATCTCAAAAAAGGGGAAGCCATTCAAGGCACCAAAGCACCCTACAATGTCAAGGACTTGATAAAGTTCATCAGAGAATTCACATGGCACAATATATTTATAAGTTACTTTTTGTATGTTTGTCAATTGTTGACTCAGATTACAAAGAAAGATGTTCAGTACATTTCGGGGGAAGAGTAGTATAGGGCATTCCACATATTGAAAAACATGTTCGTTATCACACCCATACTATTGTTACTGGATTGGAACTTGGAGTTCCATATCTTCGTTGATGTGTTCGACATAGTGATCAAAGCTATCTTAATGTAGACAAGAAAAAAAGGTTGATATTAGCCAATCTATTATCCAAGATGGACTTTGTCAATGAAAAGGAATTATTCAGTCTCACAATGAATGTGAATATCTAGGAATGATTTATTTAATTCAAAAGTTTTGACATTATTTGTTGGGCAACCAAATTGTCTTTCATATGGATCAAGCATTTCTCTATTTGATGAATAAGCCACAACCCACAAGAAGGCTTTCATGTTGGATCTTATTGTTAGAAGAATTTGAATACAAAGTAGTTCTTAAACTTGGAAAATAGCATTTGGTTGTTGGTTATGCTAGTAGGTTGGAATTTGGAGAAATATCAATGGAGGGAATACCTGATGAAGAATTACCTAATGCTATGTCATTTGAGGTGGTGGCTATTTGAGGGATAGATTAGTATGATCAATTGATTCAAAGGTATTTTTCTAGAGAAAATGATGAAAGATCAAAGGCACAAGCTATAATTGAAAGCAAACCATTTATAATAGAGATAAGATAATTTAAGTAGTATTATGGTGGCCTACAACAATTAAATATGCTTATAAATTTTCCAAGCAGTTCTAGTACTACAAACAAGATGGACATGTAGTAAATACTCATTGAATGCCTTAGAATCTAGTACTTCCACTAGAACCATTTAAAAATTGGGGACTTGATTTTGTAGAACCATTCAAACTAGTAGCCATGTACACATGCAATAGTTATATTTTGGTGGCTATGGTGAGAGTGCTCTCAACGGAAGCAAGAACAGAAGAAGGAGAGAGAGAGATAGAGAGCCACACAAGTTTGGTGGGTGCAGAACCACCCTAATCTTCTTTTTCATTCATTTATATATGTGTTTGAGTATTTTACATAACTGGGGTTAAGGCACAGTGACCTTTAACCCCACAACCTCCCACTTAAAGGACAATGTGCCTTTAAGGGAGAACAACCAGTGAGCATACTATCCAATGCCCATCAATACACGACAATACTCAAACCGCTGACTAGGTAGACTCTTCGTCAGCATATCTGCAGGGTTATCATCTATATGAACCTTGACAAGCTCTATGCGCTTGTCCTCAAGTACCTCCCTGATGAAATGGTACCTGACCTCAATGTGTTTGGTCTTTGCATGAAAGACCGGATTCCGTGCTAGCTGAATAGCACTCATGGAATCACTATGCAATGTTGGTACACCTGTATGAATCCCCAAATCTCCCACTAGCCAATCAAGCCATATAGCCTCCTTGCAACCCTCTGTGGCTGCAACATACTCAGCCTCTGTGGTAGACAAAGACACACACTTCTATGCGCGAGACATCCACGACACTGCACCACCTGCAAAGGTGAACACATAACCAGAAGTGGATCTCCTACTATCCACATGCCCTGCATAGTTTGAATTTGTGTACCCAAGTACACGCATGTCTCCTTTACCAAAGCAGATGCACATCTCCTTGGTACCCTTCATGTACCTCATGATGCACTTAACTGCCTCCCAATGCCTCTTTCCTGGATTAGCCATATACCGACTAACAACGCCCACTACAAATGCAATGTCTGGTCTAGTAGCTATCATAGCATACATAAGACTCCCAACCGCTGATGCATAAGGAACCTTGGCCATCATGGCCCTCTCCTCATCTGATTTGGGACTATCTGTATGACTCAGTTTCACATATGGAGGCAATGGAGTACTCACTGCCTTCCCCCCCTCCATATTGAAACGCTGCAATACTTTTGTAACATACTCTTTTTGTGAAAGCCAAAGGAGTTTCCTACTCCGATCACGCGTGATGCGCATACCAAGAATATGACCTGCAAATCCCAAATCCTTCATATCAAAGGCCTCATGCAACTTGGCCTTTAATGCATCTAGCTCATAAGTATTCTTGCTAGCCAATAGCATATCATCCACATATAGTGCCAAGATTATCAGGCTATTATCCTTAGCCCTTTTAGTGTAGAGGCAGTGATCAATTTCACTCCTTCTAAGACCCTGGGACCGAATGAAAGCATCAAACTTCTGATATCATTCTCTAGGTGCTTGCTTAAGACCATAGAGACTCTTTTTCAGCTTGCAAACTAAATGCTCTTTGCCCTTTTCTTCAAAGCCTTCCGGCTGCACCATGTAAATTTCCTCATGCAAATCCCCATGCAAGAAAGTTGTCTTGACATCCATTTGCATAAGCTCCATATCCTCTACTGCCACTAGTCCAAGCATGCATCTAAGTGTGGTCATCTTCACAACTGGAGAGAATATCTCATCAAAGTCCACACCCTTCTCTTGCTTGAACCCTTTAGCAACCAAACGGGCCTTGTACCTAGGCACATCATCACCTGTGACCTTCATTTTGTAGACCCATTTACATGGCAATGCTTTCTTTCCATGTGGCAAAGAAACCAAGTCCCAAGTCTTATTCTTCATAAGTGAACTCATCTCTGATTGCATAGCATACTCCCACTTGCGTTGATCCTCACGCATCATAGCCTCTTTGTAGCAAGAAGGCTCCCCGCAATCAGTAAGCATCACATAGTCTACCCCTGGAACAAACCTATTAGGCGGTCTAGACACTCTAGATGATCTTCTCAAGGGCATTTCAGCTTGCTGTCCCATTTGCATATCAGCCACATTTGGCTCATCATTTCCACCAATAGATGATCCATCATCTACCCTTGATTGTATACCTGTGGGAGTACTTGGTGGTACCATTTCTTGCACATTTGGTGCATGGACAGCTTGCTGTCTATCAACATATGCAGGTGGATTCACATCCTGGAAAGTGATTCTCCTCATTTCCACATCCCTCATGGGTGCCTTATGCATCTTCTTCTCATTGAAGACCACATCATGGCTACGTATGATCTTCTTTGCTTCTGGATCCCAGAGACGATAGCCCATCTCTCCACTTTCACCATAACCCAGAAAGATGCATTTCCTAGACTTAGGATCTAGCTTCTTTCGAAGCTCTTTTGGCACATGTGCATATGCCTCACACCCAAATATACGCAAATGAGAGTAAGAGGGCTATAAGAAAATAGTATGCAGTGGAAGATAACAACAAAACGCAAGTACACGATGGAAAGCTGGAGAGAATACAAAAATTCTGATATACCAAACTGCTGATACAACTGATGGTTGGCTGTCCACCCGTGCGCTCTACAGACAGAGCTTCGATGGTGATCTAGACAGATGCTGGACGGAGGACTATGAGCGTGAAGAACTGGTGATCTGATGATAGGGGGTGGCTTTGCCCCCAGACCCCCTTCGGGGGCCTGCGCCCCCCGGACCCCCTGCTATCGGGGGGGCTATCGCCCCCCCGAACCCCCCCTTTGTGCAGACGGGTATCTACTCTTGGCTCCTAAGCCGTCTCATAACCATCTGGTCTACTCTAAGACCCCTTCCAGTGTCTAAACTGGGGATCCCTCCCAATATCTGATACCCATCATGGCTTCTCCTCATATGGGGGCCTTACAACATTGGGTACACAGAATATTGGTGGGTTACATGAGAGGTGGACATTTGAGCTAACTCTAACACCCCCCCTCAATGTTCACCCGAAGATGAACTATGTGATCGGACCAATGCCGAGTCGATGTAGATGCCGCAACAATAAATCACTCCCAAGAGCCTTCGTGAAGATGTCTGCGCAATTATCCTCTGTGGGACAATACTCCAGCTCTATGACTCCATCCTCGATGAGCTCTTGTACGTAGTGATACTGGATCTCTATGTGCTTTGTACGAGCATGGAACACAGGATTCTTTGCAATGGCCATGCAACTCTGATTGTCGCATTTCAGAACCATCGCATCTTCGATTGGAACTCCTATGTCTTGCAGGATCCTCCTTAGCCAAACTGCTTCACAAGCAGCAATGCATGCTGCCTTGTACTCAGCTTCCGTCGAAGATAGTGCCACTGTTGGTTGCTTCTTGCTAATCCAAGAGAACACTCCTGAACCAAGTGAGAAACAATATCCAGAAACTGACTCTCTAGAATCACAATCTCCCGCCCAATCTGAGTCACAGTAACCCGCCAAGGTCTTCCCTGCTCTGTAGGTAATGCCATACTCCAGTGTACCTTTCACGTACTTTAGCACACGCATCCCTGCTTTCCAATGGTTCTCTCGAGGTTGATTTGAGAACCTACTAAGTACACCAACTGCAAAGCTGATATCAGGTCTAGTGTTGCACAGAAAAATGAGACTCCCCACAAGTTTCCTATACTCCTTGATGTCGACAAGTGGTGATGCATCCTCCACTGAGAGCTTACCATTCACCTCCATGGGAGAGACCACGTCCTTACACTCGGTCATACCGAATGCCTTCAAGATCTCGCGAGCATATCTCTGCTGAGAGATGAAAATCCTGCCAGGTTTTTGCCAAACCTCAATGCCGAGGCAAAAGTGCATGAGCCCCAAATCTGTCATCTCAAACTCGGAACTCAACGACTCCCTCAACTGTTGCAGCATCTTCTCATGATCTCCTGTGATGATCAAGTCATCCACGTAAAGGACTATTACCACATACTTGCCATCCTGCTTACAAACATACAGGTTAGCATCAGAAGCACTTTTTGAGAAACCAATAGATATGAGAAAGCTATCAATCCGTTGGTACCATGCCCTTGGGGCCTGTTTCAGCCCGTACAATGCCTTCTTTAGTTTGCAAACCTTGTTCTCTGAATTGGGCACCTCAAATCCTGGTGGCTGGAACACATATACCTCCTCCTTGAGATGTCCATTCAAGAACGCAGATTTCACGTCCATTTGAAACACCGGCCACTGCTTATGAGCAGCCAAGGCAAGTACCACCCGAATAGTTGTCATCCTTGCTGTAGGAGCAAAGGAATCCTCAAAATCAAAGCCTTCAACTTGAGAGTATCCTTGTGCAACAAGCCTAGCCTTGTACTTTTCCAAAGATCCATCAGATTTGTACTTGGCCTTCCATACCCATTTGGTACCAATGATCTTCCTTTTTACTGGACGATCAACCAAGTCCCAAGTCTGATTCTTCATGATGCTGTCATACTCCTCTTGCATGGCAGCTTTCCAATTTGGATCGTCCATTGCCTCATCCAAATTTGTAGGCTCTTGAACTTTCATAATCTCAGCCATCAAGGCCATATTGACTATGTGTTTAGAAGCCCTTTTCTGCTCCTCTATCCTCTTTGATCGTCGAAGTCCATCTGCAGATGACTCCGCCAAGTCTGGAACCGGATTCTTCTCATCAAAGAGCTGCCTTGCCCACTTTGGAAGTGGCTTACCTTGTGGAGCCAAGGCATGTTGTGGTGTTGGTGGAGTCTGTTCCTCGAAGTACTCCTCCTCATTCTGCAACTCTGCTTTAGATACGGGCACAAGGTGAGTTACTTTTACGGCTGATGATAAAGTGGAAGGGCATACCTCCTCCTCCACCGTATGTGGCTGTTCCCAAAACACCACATCACGACTGACCACGATCTTCTTTGCCTCTGGATCATATAGCCGGTAGGCCTTTGACTCCTGGCTATAGCCCATGAAGATACACTTTTTGCTCTTTGGATCTAATTTCTTTCTGGTGCTATCTGGAACATGAACAAAGCACTCACATCCAAATGTTCTGAAATGAGAAGCGGAAGGCTTTTTACCTGAGTAGGCCTCCAAAGGTGTTTTGCCCATCAAGGCCTTTGTGAAGCTTCGATTGACGATGTACGTGCGAAGCTTCTTTACCTTCAGCCTGCTTTCGTTTTCCACCATCTTTTGCCACTGTTTGAATTTTCCAAGAGCTTCAGCCTTATCTCGTAAAAAATACACCCACATGTATCTATTGTAGTCGTCGACGATAAGCATATAGTAGTTACATCCCCCCAAAGCTTGAGTCGGAGCTTTCCCACTGAGATCAGCATGAACCAATTCTAGAGGAGCCTTTGCCCGATAGCCGCTCTCATGTGGAAAAGCCTTCCTTTGTTGCTTGCCCATCATACAAGCTTCACAAGGTTCCTGCACCTTTGAGAGTGCAGGCAAGTGTGCAACCATCCCTGTTTTCTGCATTTCCAAAAGAATAGGATAACTAAGATGACCAAATCTTTCATGCCATACCTTACTGATGCCCACTCCTGAAGAGACTGTTAGTGCCGTCAGCTCGTAGAGATTGTTCTTCCTTACTGCCTTGCCGACCACCTTGCCCGCTGCATTAAGGATTTCTGCTCCGGTCCTCTTGAAACGCACCTCCAAGTTGCGATCAGTTATCGCAGCAACCGAAAGCAAGTTCTTCTTTAGCTGGGGAACTAGTAATACATCAGAAAGCTCTTTAGTTTCACCCTCTTGAATGGAAAGAGAGATAGTACCTGTACCTTCCACAGGGCATTTTGCATTATTACCGACCGTCACGTTCATGGGCTCTTGTAGAGGCTTGAAAGAGCTATACCAGTCCTTCTTTCTGGTCATGTGACGGGACGCTCCACTATCAAGGAGCCACGAATCATTCGTTGTTGAAACTTCTGTTGAGGAGCATATTTCTTCAATTGCAACCCATAGCTCCAACTCAGTTTCAACTGTGTTGGCAGATTCCTTGCCTTTCGAAGAAGACTGTGTAGTGCCATTCTTTTCGTCCTGCTGCTTCTTTCTGCAATCCTTGATCATGTGACCGCTTTTGTTGCAGTAGTGGCACTTACCTGAAAACTTCTTCTTCTTACCATTCTTCTTCTCTCCACCCTTCCCTTTGGATGTGGTTGAGAATGCTGCATCACTTCCGCCATCGCGGGTCTTCATTCGCATCTCCTCCTCTAAAAGCATCGCGCTGAACTCTTCAAAAGTGAGGGGTGGATTTCTTACCTGCGTGTTGAGTGTCGTGACCAACGCATCATACTTTTGTGGAAGGATCCGAATGCACCTTCTGGCCAACTCTTCGCTGGTCTTTGTAATCCCAACCGCCGCCATCTGATCACGTAGATTCTTGATCCGTGTGATGAATGTCTCAGCTGATTCTCCATCAGAGCACCTCTCTGCAGCAAGCATATTCTCCAGATTTTGAATTCTGGTCTGATTCCGCGTTTCATACTGACCTTTCAGTATGTTCCAAGCCTCACTTGCCTTGTCTGTATGCTGAATCAGAGACAAAACAGAATCACTTGAACTGGTAACAAGAGCGCAGAGTGCACAACCTTCATGGCCACTACGGAGGCTCTGGCATGTGTGTATGGCAGGTCCCCACCCCTGCCATAAGGCACCCTTGCCTAGCCAGCCCTCCAACCTCCACAAAAGGCAAGCTTGGGGGAATTGAAGATAGGAGGGGTAACTTGGACTATTTATGTCCCTTCATCTTCCACACACCTTTGTATGTGGGATAATTCAACCCTTTCTCCTTCTTCTTATCCCCTTTGTCCATGAGAGATTTGCACCTCCAACACCCCCCTCCAATCGATCATGGAGAGAGGTGGCCGGGGATCAGACCCGGGCTCTGATACCATGTTAGAATCCAAGAGCATGTGCCTAGCGTGCCCCCCGCCAAGACCGCTAGCACCTCACGGAAGTGCACAACCTTCATGGCCACTACGGAGGCTTTGGCATGTGTGTATGGCAGGTCCCCACCCCTGCCATAAGGCACCCTTGCCTAGCCAGCCCTCCAACCTCCACAAAAGGCAAGCTTGGGGGAATTGAAGATAGGAGGGGTAACTTGGACTATTTATGTCCCTTCATCTTCCACACACCTTTGTATGTGGGATAATTCAACCCTTTCTCCTTCTTCTTACCATTCTTCTTCTCTCCACCCTTCCCTTTGGATGTGGTTGAGAATGCTGCATCACTTCCGCCATCGCGGGTCTTCATTCGCATCTCCTCCTCTAGAAGCATCGCGCTGAACTCTTCAAAAGTGAGGGGTGGATTTCTTACCTGCGTGTTGAGTGTCGTGACCAACGCATCGTACTTTTGTGGAAGGATCCGAATGCACCTTCTGGCCAACTCTTCGCTGGTCTTTGTAATCCCAACCGCCGCCATCTGATCACGTAGATTCTTGATCCGTGTGATGAATGTCTCAGCTGATTCTCCATCAGAGCACCTCTCTGCAGCAAGCATAGATTTTGAATTCTGGTCTGATTCTGCGTTTCATACTGACCTTTCAGTATGTTCCAAGCCTCACTTGCCTTGTCTGTGTGCTGAATCAGAGTCAAAACAGAATCACTTGAACTGGTAACAAGAGCGCAGAGTGCATCTGCGTTCCTTCGTTTCCATGCCCGAAGAAGATCTGCATTCGGTGGCGTTATGACGTTGGGGTTGTTTGGATTCGGTGATCCAACCGGTTCTGGATCCAATCCCAGAACAGTATCCAGAAGCTCATATGAATCCAAGATCGCGCTGATCTTGAATTTCCACAAAGTATAATTCGTCCCATCGAGCTTGCCTTCATTGAAGGCAGGTGGACGAATTCGCAACGGGGTTGGTGCAGCCATCACTCCTAGTAGCCTTTGCTAACAAAGCTCGTTGAACTTGCAATAAAGTCGTTACTCAGATAGCCTGAGCTCTGATACCATTCACCTCCATGGGAGAGACCACGTCCTTACACTCGGTCATATCGAATGCCTTCAAGATCTCGCGAGCATATCTCTGCTGAGAGATGAAAATCCTGCCAGGTTTTTGCCAAACCTCAATGCCGAGGCAAAAGTGCATGAGCCCCAAATCTGTCATCTCAAACTCGGAACTCAACGACTCCCTCAACTTTTGCAGCATCTTCTCATGATCTCCTGTGATGATCAAGTCATCCACGTAAAGGACTATTACCACATACTTGCCATCCTGCTTACAAACATACAGGTTAGCATCAGAAGCACTTTTTGAGAAACCAATAGATATGAGAAAGCTATCAATCCGTTGGTACCATGCCCTTGGGGCCTGTTTCAGCCCGTACAATGCCTTCTTTAGTTTGCAAACCTTGTTCTCTGAATTGGGCACCTCAAATCCTGGTGGCTGGAACACATATACCTCCTCCTTGAGATGTCCATTCAAGAACGCAGATTTCACGTCCATTTGAAACACCGGCCACTGCTTATGAGCAGCCAAGGCAAGTACCACCCGAATAGTTGTCATCCTTGCTGTAGGAGCAAAGGAATCCTCAAAATCAAAGCCTTCAACTTGAGAGTATCCTTGTGCAACAAGCCTAGCCTTGTACTTTTCCAAAGATCCATCAGATTTGTACTTGGCCTTCCATACCCATTTGGTACCAATGATCTTCCTTTTTTCTGGACGATCAACCAAGTCCCAAGTCTGATTCTTCATGATGCTGTCATACTCCTCTTGCATGGCAGCTTTCCAATTTGGATCCGCCATTGCCTCATCCAAATTCGTAGGCTCTTGAACTTTCATAATCTCAGCCATCAAGGCCATATTGACTATGTGTTCAGAAGCCCTTTTCTGCTCCTCTATCCTCTTTGATCGTCGAAGTCCATCTGCAGATGACTCCGCCAAGTCTGGAACCGGATTCTTCTCATCAAAGAGCTGCCTTGCCCACTTTGGAAGTGGCTTACCTTGTGGAGCCAAGGCATGTTGTGGTGTTGGTGGAGTCTGTTCCTCGAAGTACTCCTCCTCATTCTGTAACTCTGCTTTAGATACGGGCACAAGGTGAGTTACTTTTATGGCTGATGATAAAGTGGAAGGGCATACCTCCTCCTCCACTGTATGTGGCTGTTCCCAAAACACCACATCACGACTGACCACGATCTTCTTTGCCTCTGGATCATATAGCCGGTACGCCTTTGACTCCTGGCTATAGCCCATGAAGATACACTTTCTGCTCTTTGGATCTAATTTCTTTCTGGTGCTATCTGGAACATGAACAAAACACTCACATCCAAATGTTCTGAAATGAGAAGCGGAAGGCTTTTTACCTGAGTAAGCCTCCAAAGGTGTTTTGCCCGTCAAGGCCTTTGTGAAGCTTCGATTGAGGATGTAGACTGCTGTATTGACTGCCTCAGCCCAAAAAGACTTAGGCAATCCTTTACCTAGTGCCATGCATCGTGCCATCTCCATGGTAGTACGATTGCGACGCTCTACAACACCATTTTGTTGCGGAGTATGTGCAGTCGTGAGTTGGCGCTTAATGCCATTCTCGTGCAAGTATGTGTCGAACTCTTTTGACAGGAACTCTCCTCCTCGATCCGTGCGAAGCTTCTTTACCTTCAGCCCGCTTTCGTTTTCCACCATCTTTTGCCACTGTTTGAATTTTCCAAGAGCTTCAGCCTTATCTCGTAAAAAATACACCCACATGTATCTACTGTAGTCGTCGACGATAAGCATATAGTAGTTACATCCCCCCAAAGCTTGAGTCGGAGCTTTCCCACTGAGATCAGCATGAACCAATTCTAGAGGAGCCTTTGCCCGATAGCCGCTCTCATGTGGAAAAGCCTTCCTTTGTTGCTTGCCCATCATACAAGCTTCACAAGGTTCCTGCACCTTTGAGAGTGCAGGCAAGTGTGCAACCATCCCTGTTTTCTGCATTTCCAAAAGAATAGGATAACTAAGATGACCAAATCTTTCATGCCATACCTTACTGATGCCCACTCCTGAAGAGACTGTTAGTGCCGTCAGCTCGTAGAGATTGTTCTTCCTTACTGCCTTGCCGACCACCTTGCCCGCTGCATTAAGGATTTCTGCTCCGGTCCTCTTGAAACGTACCTCCAAGTTGCGATCAGTTATCGCAGCAACCGAAAGCAAGTTCTTCTTTAGCTGAGGAACTAGTAATACATCAGAAAGCTCTTTAGTTTCACCCTCTTGAATGGAAAGAGAGATAGTACCTGTACCTTCCACAGGGCATTTTGCATTATTACCGACCATCACGTTCATGGGCTCTTGTAGAGGCTTGAAAGAGCTATACCAGTCCTTCTTTCTGGTCATGTGACGGGACGCTCCACTATCAAGGAGCCACGAATCATTCGTTGTTGAAACTTCTGTTGAGGAGCATATTTCTTCAATTGCAACCCATAGCTCCAACTCAGTTTCAACTGTGTTGGCAGATTCCTTGCCTTTCGAAGAAGACTGTGTAGTGCCATTCTTTTCGTCCTGCTGCTTCTTTCTGCAATCCTTGATCATGTGACCGCTTTTGTTGCAGTAGTGGCACTTACCTGAAAACTTACCTGCTGCTCTGATACCATGTAAGAAAATAGTATGCAGCGGAAGATAACAACAAAACGCAAGTACACGATGGAAAGCTGGAGAGAATACAAAAATTCTGATATACCAAACTGCTGATACAACTGATGGTTGGCTGTCCACCCGTGCGCTCTACAGACAGAGCTTCGATGGTGATCTAGACAGATGCTGGACGGAGGACTATGAGCGTGAAGAACTGGTGATCTGATGATAGGGGGTGGCCACTTATATAGTGTAAGTGGTTGACGGTCGGCCCTGTAATAGGCAGTCGGCCTAATAGACAGTCGGCCTGGAAGACCCACCGACCCTTCAGAAAACATGCCGTCGGGCAGATGAAGGATCGCGCATAGGTCATACCGTCGGACCCTGCCGCTGGGGGCTTTGCCCCCAGACCCCCACCGGGGGCCTGCGCCCCCCGGACCCCCTGCTATCGGGGGGGCTATCGCCCCCCCGAACCCCCCCTTTGTGCAGACGGGTATCTACTCTTGGCTCCTAAGCCGTCTCATAACCATCTGGTCTACTCTAAGACCCCTTCCAGTGTCTAAACTAGGGATCCCTCCCAATATCTGATACCCATCATGGCTTCTCCTCATATGGGGGCCTTACAACATTGGGTACACAGAATATTGGTGGGTTACATGAGAGGTGGACATTTGAGCTAACTCTAACAAGGGCTTCTTGCGACTCCATGCCTCTTCAAGAATACCACCATCCAATTTCTTACTAGGTGATCTATTGATCACATGCACTGCAGTCTTCATTACCTTAGCCCAAAAACCACCAGAAAGACTTGCATTGGAAAGCATGCATTGCAACCTTTCTTGAATGGTACGGTTCATCTTTTCTGCAATTGGATTTTGCTCTGGAGTACGAGGGGATGTGAGCTCCCTCTTAATCCCACGTGTATCACAAAAATGCTGAAAGTCATGAGAGAGATACTCTCCACCATTATCAGTCCGTAGGCATTTAAGCGTTCTACTTGACTGATTCTCAACCAAGGCCAGCCATTTCTGAAATACCTAGAACACATTACTCTTCCGAGCTATAGCATAACCCCACACTTTCCTAGTTGCATCATCAATGAATGTCACATAGTATTCAGCACTGCCTAATGACTGTGTAGGCATGGGACCACATACGTCTGAATGCACCAAATCAAGCATTTCAAACTCTTTCTTTCCCCTTCTTTTATGGGCTGATTTAGTTTGCTTCCCATAGAGACAATGCTCACAAAATTCAAAATCAGAGAAACTCAAATGCGGTACATAACCCAAACGGCATAAGAGTTTCATTCCATTCTGGCTCATGTGCCCCAACCTGCAATGCCACAAAGAAGTGCTTGGCTGCTCGGTTATTGCAACAACATGATCAAATACCCTTGATACATGTAAGGGATACAAAGTCCCACACTTGGCACCCCTGGCCAAAAGCATAGAGCCCTTTTGAATTTTCCAACTTTGAAAGCCAAAAGTGGTGTGAAAACCAGCATCATCTAGCTGACCCACTGAAATAAGACTCTTGGTCAGCTTAGGCACATGTCTCAGATGTTTCAAAACAAATGCAGACCCATTTGCAAAAGAAAACTTTATGTCACCTGCTCCCACTATGTCACACGCATAGTCATTTCCAAGATGCACACAACCTGTCTTTCCACTGTCATAAGTGGAGAACCATTCCCTATGGGGAGTAACATGGAATGAAGCACTAGAATCCAAAATCCAATCCTGGGAATATGCATCATCTGAAGTGGTAAGCAACTCTGCAGATAAACTAGACATGAAGAGAACGTCATTGTCACTATCATGTATGACTGCATTGATCTCCTCGATCTTCACTTTTCCTTTGTCCTCCCTTGGACTCTCTTCCTTTTGATTTGCACCCCAATTTGCATTCTTTTTCTTATCCTTTTGCTCTCTTTTTAGCTTGTAGCAATCCTTTTTCATATGGGCCTTCTTGCCACAGTGGTAACACTCAATGTTTCGTGCCCTGGATTTGCTACGAGACTTCCCTCTTTCTTGGGACTTCCCCCTGAACTGTGATCTACCCCTTTGCACATTTAAGGCTGCATCCTGCTTGTTGCCATCCATAGACTTCCGTCTAATCTCCTCAGCCAACAATCTACCCACAACATCATCAAATTTCAGTAGTCCACCAGGTGTAGAGTTACTGACAGCTGTACGGAAGGTATCCCATGAGGATGGCAATGAACATAAGAGAAATATTGCCTTTGTCTCCGCATCAAAATTCATTTTCTGAGCTTGAAGCTGGCTGAAAATAATATTGAATTCATTCAAGTGAGAAGCAATGGAGACCCCTTCCTTCATCTGTAGCTCAAACAACCTCTTCATGAGGTAAACTTTATTAGAGGCAGTTTCTCATAAGTGGCACACAGTTTCTTCCACAAATCTTTCGTAGTTTGCTCATTTACTACTGTGAAATAAACTAACTCTGCAAGATGAAGTCTAATAGTAGACTTTGCTAATGCATCCAACTCATTCCAATCATCCTCAGACATATTTGCAGGCTTAGCTTCAATCCCTGCCAAGGGTTTAATTTGCTTCTTTTGAATAAGCACATCCCTTATTTGTTCTTTCCACAAAGAAAAGTTTGTCCCAACAAACTTTTTAATGTTGAAAAACTCCTTTTCAGACATGGAAGAGGATGCCATGATGCAAATAAAGAAAAATCCCAAATGCTAGTGCCTCAAGAGAGAATCACACTAAATACCAGGTGCACCCAAATGTGTATGCCACAATAGAGTGAAATATCACCAAAATTCAAAGCTCAAAGCATCAAAAGCTGCATCTGACTCATGTGCATATACTATGCATCCATATGAGCAAATCTGGCCCAAAAGAAAATGCCAATAAGTGCCAAATGACTCAAGCATAAACACTGTCCATTGGCATATGCATCAATAATATCTCATCCAATAGAGCATAGCACTATCAGTGCATCACCTACAATGTGTCAAAGTTGTCCCTCAGCATAAAATAGCATCCATGTGCAAAGCGTCCATAAAAATAGCATCCCACAGGGCAATTTGGGCCTATCAGTGCATCCAATAAGGAAAGCAATGCATCCAAATGGCCCATAAATCATCCACTGCAACCCAATGCATACCACGAATGAGCCACACTACTCAAACTGCAACCAGAGTGATCTGCATAAGGTATGCTCAAGAAATCATAATCCCACGGTAATGATCGCTACTGAAAATAGAACCTGAGATGCCTCAAAACATGGGCACCATTGCATAATCGGACTCAGCAAGAAAATCTGCAAATATCTCTCTTCTACCAGAACTCCAAAATCCCAACCAATGAGTGAGAAATGGGAGTCAATACTTATCTACTGCCATGTGGCATAAATCTAAGGTTTCAAAATCTTAGTATGAAAAATGCATAACAGAGAGACAAAATCGAATACACAGAGATCTATAACTCTAAAAATCCTCCACCGAATCGCGCAAGAACTAATAGGTAGGGGTTTTTGGGCGTCCGAAACGCAATGGGACAGACGGTTTTGGAAATTGTGGTCTCAATCACTGGGTGCAACACACGGACTGAGAAACGTTTTTGGAAACAGAGCTATTTGTAAACTCTGCCGGAGTGTGAATGATGAGCAACATAGAAGTTTTAGGACCTCCTGAGTCCACTGAAACTGACAGATCTGCAAATGGTTGCTCCAAACTTGAGTTCCAACACCTGGGCAAAAAACGCAGGAATTGACACAGTGAGTCAGAAATCCAATGAAATGATCCCAGATTCAAGAATGAAGGTGTTTCCAAGCTCCTGAAGTAATGTGGACACCAAAAGCAAGCAATAGTTGCCTCTGCAAGTCAATATGGAGTCTCTGTGATCGAATGGAACAGGGAAAAGCTCAAAAAACGACTTTTTCTTTGAAAGCTCTTAACAGGCTCTCAAAACCACTTCGCAAAGCCAAAGTGACTTTTCCAAATGTTCCCCCAAGGTCTCTGCATGCTCGAATGCAAGTAAAGTCGCCCACAAAGCTTCCCACAGAGCTTCTCCTTCCTCCCACAGAGCTGCTGAGCTTCAAGCATTCACGCACGCTCAGCTAGATCACTGATACCAGTTGAGAGTGCTCTCAACGGAAGCAAGAACGGAAGAAGGAGAGAGAGAGATAGAGAGCCACACAAGTTTGGTGGGTGCAGAACCACCCTAATCTGCTTTTTCATTCATTTATATATGTGTTTGAGTATTGTACATAACTGGGGTTAAGGCACAGTGACCTTTAACCCCACATATGGATTATTGTATGAAGTGGGTTAAAACCTGAGCACACAAGAAGGATAATATTGAAAATAACACAACTAAATTCATCTATCAAAATATTGCAAATAGCACAGCTAAATTCATCTATCAAAATATTATAACTCACTTTGGTCGTCTGATTGAGTTGGTTTTAGACCAAGGTAGACATTTTTTGAACAAAGTCATTGAGAAGCTCACCAAGGTGCACATAATTGCATACAAGAAACCCACAACATATCATTTGTAGGCAATGGTCATGTGAAGAGCAATAACAAATTGATTAAGCATATTCTCAAGGTGATAGTATTTGAAAATTGGAAATATTAGGATCTGAAGTTGGATTCAACACTTTGGGCATTCAAAATAGCTTCCAAAGTAAGCATAAGAATGATTCCATTAAGGTTTCTATATGGCCTAGAGGCTATAGTTCCAAAGGATTTTATATTATTCGATCTTTCAATTGTAGCAAAGAAGCTGAATAAGGAGTAATTAGTCAAATCTCAACAAAACAAGCTATTGCAATTGGAAGAAGATCAAGTGTTGAGTAAACATAGTTGGTAAATGGTTTTCAACTCAAAGATTTATGGAAACGTGTTGGAGAAGCTAGTCAACAGTTTATGACTCAAATAGTTTGTCATGATTTGTGCCATGACCAAATGTCAATAGTGGCTTTTGGATTTGTGGCTAGTACAAAAAGCACAAAGAGATTAATTGGATTTTTGTGAGTGACGTGTCACAAGTGCGAGTATTTCAAATCAATAGCTTCAACATGATCCTAGATGGTGGAGAATGGTGTTGCATTGCTCAAGTTTTGCATATCCTATTCTCTACAATCAATGTGCAAGCTTTTAGATTCAACTTTCATCATTTGAAAATGTGAAGCACCATCTGAATTCATCTTCTTTATTAATTTTTAGGGGAAGGAGCCACAAGTAGTGCATTCCAATCTACAACTAGTGATGGAAAGTAGAGCTTCAGTGATGGTGATGTCAAACCATAAGGTCACGTTTTTTGCATAGGAGAGTCTTTGAAGTTAGACTAAAGAAGTGCTTAGCAAGGAAGAAAAAGTGGTGGATTCCACCAAGCACTGTCAAAGAGATTGGCAATAGAAAAATTTTTGGATTTCAAATATCATTTGATGATCGGATTCTACACAATGTAATGTGGTTGCCAAGATAGGGCTATGTAATTATCATAAGTTACCATGGTGGTAACATATGATGAATTTTCATGTCATAGATAAGTTTGCATCATTGCACAAAAGTAAGGGTTATTTGACTCTAAACATGCCAGTCATAGTTGAGTTGATTGTGCAAGTCTTTGGATCCTAAGGTACCAATGAAGGCACTCTCAGAAGAATGTTAGAAAAATATAGTTTCTCTAGTACTTAGAAATAATAGTTATCCTCACTAAACATGATTACATGACTAAGGATAATTGTTCTCTATTACACTTAGAAAAGTAGGGAGAAAAAGTGAATTGGGAAGGTGTGTTACCAGAGAGAATTATGAGTGAGTTTTTGGGGAAGGACAAACAACGAAGCTCACATCATTCAAAACTTTGAAGTATTATAAAAATTTTATTTGATTTGGTTCAACCTATCATGAAACCACAAAAAACGACGAGAAAGGAGTTGAAATTGACAATTATATTGAGTAGGATACATGAAGACATTAAAGAGGTGTAGATATTCAAAGGATGAAATTATTAGCTATGTTGGAAAAGAGGTATAGGGAAGACACATCTGTATTGTCCATTTTAGCAAAAATTGAGAAGGATAATATCCCAACTCAGAAGACTAAGTAACATTAAACTTGCAAGCATGTGAAAGCAACAATTCAAGATGAATAAAGAATTCTATACCCTGAGGATGAAATCCCCATGGTTGATATTCCAATGCTAGTCGTAGAAATGAGGTAGAGGTGATGCAGTAACAAAATAAGAGCCAATACCTCCTATAATTCAAGAAATTTTTGTAGCACAAGACCATGGGAAAGAAGCAATGCTTGCTGACGAGAAAGTAGTCCCAATAGAGGAGACCATTTAATCAAAAAATGAAGTTGAGGTGTCATCAACAAATGCAATAGAAGCTCTCAGTATGCTTGAGAAGTACAAAGGGCAATAGAAGAAGAAGGAGAAAATAATGCAATGAAACCAATTTAAGTTAAAGATTTTGTAGGATAAAAACGTACAATTGAGTATAGAGAATGCCATGTTGGAATAGAGGTGTTAGCAGTTAGGGCCATAGAGAAATCTAAAATGTAACAAGACCTAGATACAAGGCTATAGGAGCATAAAATATAGCTACAATAGTCACAAGGACAAAAGCAAGAATTGGAAGAGTATGCCTTTAAGCTTAAAGCTAGTATTGAGCAAAGATTGAATTTGGAAGCTTGAATCATGAGTTGGCTAGAAAAAATAAAAAGGGAAGGCTTTTGTCAATTGAATAAGCTGAATTTATACAATGCTCAGACTGTGGTATAAAGTTATGTTTTGAATGAGAAAGTTAAACACTTCAGATGGTAGAAGAGTAAATTAAGAATTGGGTTGAAGATGATGATGCAAAAGTTATAGTGTGTCATCCATTATTCTTCGATGAACAATCTAGCTATTAGGCTACCCTTCATTGTTTGGCTAAGAATGATCAATGCAAATAAAAAAGTGGCAGCTATGTTCTCATCAAAAGCACATGCAAGATAAAGGCACTCTTTCAATGATTTTTTAGAGGCATGCATACCTCTTGGTAGATGCATTCCTTGAATTGAGCTATGGCTGAATGGTCCATTGATAGAGAAAAAATAGCAACTTGATGATGTGGTGCAAGATTACTTTGTTGATTTGTTTATAGCCCCTCCGCCCTCTTTACCTCTATAGAAGTTTGATGCGTGGAATGTATTTATTTGAAATATTAACCATTTATATGACTAGATGAGGCACATACATTGGAATAGCCATTTATTTAATAAAGTGTTGAAAGTAGCCTCATCTCAGTGGGATGTTCTAAATCCTCAAGGTGGGATGGCCTCACTATTTTATTGTGCTGAATTTTGGGATTAGTTAGGTCTTGTTCTTCTGCATATGATTAATGAGGCTTGGCTTTCTAGCACTGTGCCTTGACTATGGAAAAACGGATTGCTGCATTTGATTCTAAAAAACCATTGTGTGAGCATTTGTTTGATTGGCAATATATTACACTAATGCCTATGGCATATGAGCTAATATCTAGAATGTTGGTCCTATGCATATCACACATCTTGTACATTGGGTTGCACCCTGCCTAGTATGATTTTGTGCCTTGTAGAAAAATTATGGATACATTGGAATTGAATATGCCAAATACATAGACCAGGATGTTTTCATCATATTGGTGACTATTGAAGAAGAATTTGACACTATTTGATAAGATCATTATGGGTGTTATGGCTCAACTTGGTGTTGGATCCAAAATGTAGAAAGTGGCTTATTGGCTTTATGAAGGTGGCATAGCCCTTTATTATTCTTAGACCTTGGGCCACTCTGTTTTTCAACACTATCCTCTCAGTGCCTTGCTATTTGATTTTTCTATTCATCCACTATTGATGCATATGGATGCCTTGGTCTCACAACAACGTTTGCATAGCAGTGAATTTCTTGGAGAGGCACCTTTTGTAATCCAAGATTAAGTATCTTGGGAATTCTCCCTATCTATAACTACATCCATTAGAGCCACATGTTTGATATAACTTTGGCTCCCTTTCAACCTTATAAGGCATATTTGTTGCATCGTTTGGGAATTTCTACAGTGGCAAATGTGGTGGATGATTGGGGTTGCACACTCTCTTTCGCTTATTCCAAGTGATAGTTTTATTTGAGTTTGCATCATTGGCCTATCTGGCATGTTATTACCACTATGCTATAGCCTTTTCATCCTGTACCTTGCTTGTTTTTTATTTTTCCTTTGTTGGATTAGAAGTCTGATTGGAGTCTTTTGGGTTACTCATAGTTCTCCTTGCAATTCTTCCTTTGTTGGATTGGAAGTCTCTGATTGGAGTCTTCAGGGTTACTCGTAGTTATCCTTGAAATTATTTCAAGTCAAAATCCTTACCATTCATTACTTCCACATCCATGGATTGACGAGCATTGTAATTTTTTCTAGCATCTTGATGCATCTGTTACTTGGTGGAATGGTTGTCTCAAATGCATGTGGAACACTGAACTTCCTCTCAAGTAGTGGGTGTCCTTTTGGCACTATTTGGTGGGTGCATTACTTGTGGGTTCTTTCTTTGCTGCTACCAAGGGTATTGATTCCTCAGTGTCCCCTACATCTTCATATCCAAGGGAGACTGCTTCATCTTGTTTGGATTTGTCCTCCTATCGTGATTTTCTGACCCAATTGGGAGCTTTCTTCATGCTCATTTTCTTGATATGATTTGTTTTGGTAGGCATTTTTGGTTGTTTGGTATAGATATATCTTCACAATAGATTACAGATACTCCTCACTAGATATTTATACTTTTATTCTTCTTTAAATCAGTCCCTCCAAGATATCCACTATCTTGGAGAACTTCCTTTGGCCTAGTTAGAGGTGTTTTGTCACAATTTCTAGTTTTCCAATAGTAGTTTCTCCCTTTTGGTACATCACACACCTGCGTGTGTGCATGCGAGTGCATGTGTGCATGTGTGTGTGTTCATGCACACATGTGCACATGTGTGTGTGAGTGTGTGCATGCAAGCATGAATGAGTGCATGCATGTGTGTGTGTGTGTGTGTGTGTGTGTTTTGCCTATCTCAAGTAAAAACTAGTAACCCCAAGTCCCACATAAAATAATCATTAGTCATGCTAAACCATTTCCATTTGCCAATTCACTCATCATAAGGATGAGTGCAAGCCATCATGATTCAGCTATATTTGACTGGTCACCTCTAGCACAACATGCTGCATCGAAGAGTTGAAGGAACCTAGTAGGGTCCCCTCATCCATTATACTTTGGCATTTCCAATTTACCAAAGTGTCTTTTGCCATTGTTGTTGTTGTTGTTGTTGCGGTTGCATTGTTCTTTAAGGTGTTTTGAAGGATTTTAATCATCGCTACTTATTTCTTCTTCAATTATTATGTCCTCCATGCTGCTTGTTGATGGTGAGAGGTTGAATTCTTGAAGAGCATTGAGGGCTGAAGAAAGCTTGTGAAAGTATGTAGGGGCTAGTCTTCATCCAGATTTGAGGTGCATACACAATGCTTAAGTGTATCCTTTAAGTGAGTGCCTTTGACTTTTAAATGCACATTTGATTTCGACCTTCATAGCCCCATGATGGCAAAAAATATGCAATTGAAGGGTCAAAATCAATGCCTATGTAATGGCGATACCGAGATTGAAAATGATGGTGAAAAGAATTGAAAATTATTGTTTGAGATTGTATGTTGCATGAGTGGAGCTTGGCATCAATTGGTCTTCAAACGGCAATGAGATAGGCTCCCAAAGAAGGAGTAAAAATTGTTAGGGGTGTTAGAGATGCATGAGTGTAGTAGGGACCATCATATTGAAAATGTGTCTAGGATTATTCCACGTGAGTGGGAAAATGTGCCAGTGCGGATGGGTTGTCAATTGGAGATCACGGTGGAATCTTATTAGCAAAATAGTACGAAAAAGGGGCTCAAATGGGGGCACAAATTGACATATGTTATGGATGCGTGAATGGTATGGGATTGGCTAGAAAAAGTTCTCGTAGCTCAACAGTTCCGTGTGTGAATTCGTGGTTCAATCTGGGTCCAATTTGGGTCCCAAACGGGCAAGATATGGGCCCTCAAAGTTAGAGGATTTTAAGGGCCCCTTTTTCTTTAGGTCTGAGGGTGAATGGTCCTAGACCTTTGACCTAACTATGGTTGTGAGCTAGCTACTAGTTAGCTTGGACTCAGTTAGTGTAATTGGTCCTTAACCTAGCCTAATTTATCTAACTATATTAGTTAGTGTGACTGTAGTTAGTCCAACTAACCTAGCTTATGGTCAACTAACCTAACCAATTGTCAGCAGTAGCTAGCCTAACCTAACTACAATTGGTTTTTAAGGGTTAGTTTACTCTTTTTTTATTTTTTGAAGGGGGGGGCAGTGGTTGAGCTGGGGGAGGGAAGTGGTTCCGATGCAGGAGGAGGGGGAGAGATGCAAAAGTAGAGGGGGGGGGGGTGGAGGGTAGGAGGTTTTGGAGGGAGGGGGAGAGGGTTGTGGAGGGAAGACCTTAGAGGCCTGGTGGTAGCAGAGGTTGGTTGGGCTGGCGAGCATTGAGCAAAGGGTGGTGTGAAGGTCATAGAGGGTGGTGACATGGTGGAGGCGCATGCGGGGCGGGGCAAGGTAGGGTTGGCACATTGCCATCGAGTTGGCCTTGCCTTAAGCCTTAAGCCTTTAATACCTATATGGAGAGGAGTGGCCTGCAGGGGGGGGAGAGAGAGAGAGAGAGAGAGAGAGAAGGGGGGGAGGAGAGAGAAAAAGGGGGTGGAGGAAAGAGAGAGGGGGGTGAGGGGGATGGAGGGAGGGGGTGGGGGTGGGGGGGGGTGGAGGGGATGGAGGGAGGGTGGGGGAGATGGGGGGGTGGGTATATATATATATATATATATGTATATATATATGGGGGGAGGAGATGGGTTGGTGGAGGGAATGGGTTGTGGAGGTGTAGATGGGGGGAAAAGAGGGAAAGGGGGTGGTGGAGATGGGGGTGGAGGTGGAGGGGGGGAGGAAATGGGGGGTGGAGGAGGAAAAGGGGAGATGGGGTGTAGAGAGAGGTAGAGAGATGGTGATGTGAAGGGTGATGGGGGTGTAGAGAGAGGTAGAGAGATGGTGGAGTGGAGAGTGGAGGAGATGGGGGTGGAGGTGGGGGGGGAAAAGGGAAGATGGGGTGTAGAGAGAGGTAGAGAGATGGTGGAGTGGAGGGTGATGGAAATGGGGCAGTGGAGAATAAATCACTATGCTTCCATTTAAATAGTTGAAACGGTTCATTAGATCTTTATTTTGATTAGCCTCCACTTTCCTCACATTATCCAATATCATGAAGAAGGGTATATGTATTTATATGTAAACTTATATTATATATATATCTATCTCTTTTCTCTTTCCTTTTCTTTTTCTATTCATTCTTGATAGCTACATAATTAGCAAGGTCCTCCAAACCCTCTAATTCCTCCCAACGATAGGTAGGCTAGTGGTCCATATGATTAGGTTTGTCCTAATGGCAAAATTTCCATGGTCATCATAACTCCAGCATGTCTCAAGAGTCAACATTCCAATATGGTTTTCAAGGTTCATCAAAGTGTTGACAAAGCCAAAGGAGTCAAGGGTCCCCACCAACTGTGTCTGTGTGTCCCATCAAACCACAACCCATGATGTTCCTATCCACACCAATGCACAAGGAGGGTAGCAGTGTCCCCATGTGTGGGGTGGAGACTACTGCCCTAAAGTAGTAAAGTATAAAAAGCATCCTAATTAAAGTTATGCCATGTTTATTGAGCATTGAGGTCCCAATGAAAGAATTATAAGGTTTAATGGGTCAACAAACCCATCCAATAAAATAGGTATAAGTGTAAAGTTGTTTTGAGTCCAAATTCCCATTCAAGTTAGTAAGCTTGCTCATTTCATGTCCATGGAGTACAAATTGGAGCTTTCTTAATGTTAAGCCCTACTTATAGGCCAATGAGGCTCTAGTCATAGAAGTGTAAGAGTGTTTTGGGTTTGTATTCCAACCCAAGCCAGTCAACTTCCCATTTTTTGTAAATGGATGCATGAAAATTGATATAATTTCTCCTGCTTTGCTATGAAAGTGCAAATACATACAAGCATAACATATTCTAAATATAAATTGGTATCGAACATCAAACCAAAACAAGTAAGCATGGATCTTTTGCCCAATGGATACTAATCAAAAAGGCAATTCCTCTTTTCCATTGGGTGGGTTTGGTGAAAAAACCAATCCTACACTTGTATACAAGACATCAAAGTAAAAGTAGAAAGAAGTATAAGACTACCCCTCATTGCCTTAGATGTCTCTCCCAACCATCATTTCGGTCTGGGACACCATGGTTGAAGCTAGTGTTGGTTTCCATAACTAAACCTTGTTAGGTCACCATCTCTTGTGGAGACTTGTAGTAACATGTAAAATCATTAGCAATAAGCTATCTGTGACCTTATGATGGTCAAAGAAGGGCATGTGTTACCTACCTTAAGAAATAAACTACTAACCCTAGCTCACACATAAAATAATCATCATCCCATAGAAAACCTATTCCATTGCCAATCTAGCCATAATGATTATGAGTGCAAGCCATAATGATTCTATTGTATAGCGTATGCATATTCATATAATCATGGAGGTATGCGAGGAAATAATACAAGTAAACATAAGATTTGTTTGTATTCCAAGATCAAAGAGAATAGTATCCATTTCACAATGTGTGTGTTGCAACCACAGTTGAGGTATTTCATGCTATTCCAGTTCATAATTTTCAATGCAATCCAATACCTTTTATGTAAATGTATGCAAGAAAGGTTAAGCATATTAGGTTCTTCACCTAAGTATAATATTCAAAGTTGTCAACATCATTTGCTTGATCCACAATTCCATGCCAAAGATTCTATTTTGTAAATCTGATGGAGAAGTGTCCTGACTCACTTGGCACCATCACAACCAAATCAAAATTAGAACAATTCATTCAAGAATGTGGAAGCTAGGCTTCAATGCTAGCACATAGTTGTTATGCTTGTCACTCGATCTAGACTAGCAAAAGGCTAGCATTTTTCACTTTTTAATATTGAGTTAAGCTATACATATAAATAAAAGTGATAGAATCCTTGAAAGGGTAACATTTCTAACCAAGACAAGCCCTCCTCTTCCTTGTCACATAGGAAATGCTAAATTTCTTAAGAAACTACACTAATCATGTGATTTTAGTTTCTTGCATCCCACCAAGTCATTGTTAAACCAAGGTCATTTTGAATTCCACAAAAAATACATGATCCTTTTAAATAAATAATTGAATATATGTAGGAAATTCCAAAATGTGGACATCACTAATCAAAGGAAACCAAAGGAAAGTTATGTATCTTAACTTTCCTTTTGTTTCTTGAGCCAGGGATGATGAGTAAATCATTGTGCTTCCATTTATATAGTTTGAAGGGCACATCAAATCCTTGTTTTTATTAGACTCCATTCTCCCTACAATCTCTAGAAAGGATGCATGTATACAAATTTATAAAATCTATATCTATGATCTCTTTCCTTGTTCTTTTTCTTTTGCTTTTCATTCTTGACAAGTCTAAAGCCTAAAACTTGACACCCTCTTTAAGGGGTCCACTCTTTTATGACTCATTGAATGCCATAGGCTTCCAAAGGTCCTCTAAATCCCATAATTCCTCCCAACAATAGGTAGTGTAGTAGTCCATAGGATTAGGTTTCTGCTAATTGTAAAATCCCCATGGGTCATCATAACTTTACATGTCTGGGGAGTCAAAATACCAATAATGTTTCCAAGGGTCATCAAATAATTGACAAAAATAAAGGATGCAAGGGTCCCTAAGGGGATGAGAGAGAGAGAGAGAGAGAGAGAGAGAGAGAGAGAGTGCACGCGCGCATGTGTGCATGTGTGTGTGTGTGTGTGTGTGTTTCGTACAACCCCCCCACTGACTTCTACTTGTTAATACTTCATTAGTATCTATTTGTTTTTTTCTCTGAATATTTTAGTAATCATGTAATGGCTAGAATTTCTTATTATAGATAATTGCGTCTTAGGATCCAATGTTTTCTAGGCTTTATGGTACTCTTTTGGAATCATATTTGATATTATGTTAAGATAAGTAGATGCTATCAAAATTTTCCACAAGCCTTAAACTTGTCACCATCCTGCTCCAACTTCACTCCACACCATCTTCCCCACTTGTGACATGTGTGCTCCTTGATCTATGGCTATTTCTTTTGGTGCACTAAGTTAGAACACTTTTTGATTGACAAAAGACTTGGTCACAGTAGCTGCATTGTCTTTTGTAGTGGCCATTTTATAAAATAGTCAATAGCTACTAGGATGTACCTCTCTCCTATTGAATACATCAAAGCAATGGGACCCACAATGTCTATCCCCCCATTTCTCAAAAGTAAGGATGATAGTATAGGATTAAATGGTCAATTTTGATCCCCTACACTCTCAGATCCTTGATATATCTCACAAGTTTTTATGTGTTGATGTCAATCCTTTATTAGGGTGGCCTAGCCAAAAGGATTTTCTAGGCTATCACCTACCTTGCAAAGTTTCCTCCACAAGAAGACTCATGTCTTCCTACACAATTAGAGGGATTTCATTTGCTATTATACATTGCCTAAAATGGGATTTGTGATCAATGAAAGTAGCGATAGCCTCTATAATTTGTGTGATTGATGATACAAAGACAGAAGAGTACAATGATTTTTAAGGGTACAATATGTGGCATGAAGTGAGCAAGAAGATGGATGAATATGTAAGGGGGCAAGAAGATGGGCAAATAATCCAATGTAGTGATTGCTGCAATTAGTGTTATTAGTGCATGTAGTGATGCTAATTTTGCAGTTAGTGCAAAGCGTGTAGTAAGCAACGGAGCTACAACTTGTGTGATAATACTTACTCTAGTGGGCTCATATGATAGTTGTAATGGGTGGACATTTGCGAGGTGTACAATTAGTATCTTGTGATTTTTGAGGGTTGGGAAAGGGTAGAAAAAAGTCTACTAACGACGACAAAGTCTACAAGAAGCACAAATGTAGAATTGCTGGAAGAGTGATAAATATTGTAGTATCTCTAAAGAAAAACAAGAAGCTAAGAAGGTGTATAAGGCGCATCCAACGTTTTTGATCACTTATTAATCGATTCAATGCTAGGATTTGGGGATCTACAATGTGGTTGTAGGCCATATAGCCTCATGACATGGGATTGCTACTACTACTAACTATGAGAAGCTTCAGGTTATGATTGAGCTATCTCAACCCCAAAAGAGGAAGGAAGTTCAGGAATTTATGGGACATGCTAGGCACTAATTAAGGGATATAGGATATCCAATAATCCATTGAATACTAGGTTTTGGGCTCATGCTAGACCATATATCCTCATGACATGGCATGCTCTAAGTGACTAGGAGAAGCTCAAGGTAATAATTGAGCTATCTTTGCTCCAAAAGAGGAACTAAGTTTAGGTAATTATAGGATGTACTAGGGACTTGATTTATTTTTCCAAAATATGCAATGATTGAAAGATATCTATTACACCTCTTTATAGTGTTCATCTAATTGGAGGAATGTGACTATTTCTTTGAATTGTTGCTACAATGGAGAGCAACTATAGCACCCATGCTAACAACACCCAACTAGAATATTGAATATCACATGCTAGCTAATGCATCAAACTATATAATGAGAATTGTCCTAAGGTAACTCAAGGAGCATTATCTAGTTTTCTAGTTGAAAGCTAATTAAAGAGAAAATAAACTATACCAATCTAGTGAGAGGTATAAGCCATACTCTACAATGTGAAGAAGTACCAATACTTTTTCTAGCCAACCCTTTATATTTTATGTAGATCACCAAGCCTTGCTGTATCTAGTGAATTAATCTTACACTACTAGAAAAATAAGCTAATAGCCACTCTAATTGTGAGAATTTGAGTTTAAGATAGTGCCAAGGAAAGAATAATGACACTACATCCCTAATCATCTACATAAGATCAAATTTGCACTCAAAATAGCCAGTTATTTGATTAAAAGGGGAACATCCCCAAAATGAGATGCTATAGTAGCCAAATTTTATTTACCAAACTAGCTCCTTATCAGTGGATTTGCATACAAAGCACCTCAACATTTTCAGCTATTTCATAATAAGGATAACATCTCCAAACTTGATCCTATAGTAGCCAAAAAATTGTCCATCAGACTAACTCCCTATAAGTTGATCGCAAACTAATAAACAAAGGGGGTAAAGGTCATGTGCTTCATAGGTTCATGAGTTATTAACTATTATCAAAGTACCATGAAGGAATGGCCAATGGACATGGATTTATAAAGGCTACTACACAAAAGGCTCCTTTAGGCATGTTCTAGTGGTCGAGTTTATTTCAAGTTACCACGTATTTGTAAAGAAATTTGGTGTATTTCAATGTTCCAAGAATAAACAAGCATGGGATAGGAACACTTTACATTCTATGCTGCTACAAATCTTAGGAGGTGCACCTAAAATTATGTGACCATCTGATGTCGGTTCAATATAAAGGTTTTACACAAATTCACATGAATGTACATATAGAAGGGGAAAATGAGTTCACAAAATAAAAAATTATTGTCTTTTAAAATAAAAATATGTGGTGGATCCATATGTATGTAGGATTTTAAGTATAATGCCTTGAGCACACATAGAATGTAAGTTTTCATAGTAGTGCAGCATTGGGTTGCAACTTTAAAAAAAAAGAGAGGAATCAATTATGTGGGACTAATATACACTACAAATAGGGAAGAAAGGAAGATAAAGGACCTTGGAGAACATATGGTTAAAAGATAATATACCATAGTGCTCCTTATGATGATGTCATTGATGTGTCATGCATATAAGAGAGGTGGCATGGTGCTTATAAACATGGTTTAATGTTAATCAAAATTGGTATGGATTAGCTGCATCCACAGTCAGATTATCGATCTAATGATACATTTACTCATCTCTATTTGAGCTAATATCACTTGAAATAATGATGTCATTGATATGCAGTCCATATAAGAGAGATGGCATGGTGCTTATAACCATGGTTTAATGTTAATCAAAATGAGTATTCATCATTAGCTGCATATGTGGTCAGAATATCGATCTAATGATACATTTATTTGGCTATATTTGAGCTAATATCTCTTGCAATGATAATATTTTAGCTTAAAATTTTCTCACCCTAAACCTAATGGAAATTAAAGTTCGGCAAGGAATTCCCAAAAATAAAATTTTGTTCATTTATGTGTAAATCACTCCCCAATATTGTTCTCTTGAAAGAGCGTTACTATTAAAGTTGGGTGCAAATATTTTGGTGAGTAATTTGTCTCATTTTTAAAGACAATTGCATTCAAAGGGATATTTTTTCCCACCAATAAAAAAGTTATTCATTTAAAGCTTGTGATGTGTTTTTCTCTCAAAGAGTGCAATTATTTCCATCCTAATTTCATATATTTGTTAATGAAAGGACTATTTCTATTTATAGTTTTTTTGCCCATATCTTTTCCTTTGTTCCTATCTTCATTCTTTCCATATTTTTTTGATATATTACTCTAATGATAAATCTACTTAGTTTTTTTTAAGCTAGTATCTCTCATAATACATTGTTTAAAATTTACAAAATTTATTATCCCAAATACAATGGAAAGTTTAGCAAGGAAATCCCAATGAAAATATGTCGCTCATTTTGAATATGCATAGTATTTCTCAAAATTTTTCTCTAGAAAGAGCATTTTGACTAAAGTTGGGGGAGCGACCGGGGATAAAGGGAGGGCTTGAGCAAATAGGGTGGCAAGGCATGAGCAAGTAGGTGCATGAGAATAGGGGTAAGGGGTAAACTTAAAAGTAAAAAAGGGCTAACCATAGGGTGATTTGGGGAGGATAGGCCTTTAGGAGAAGGATAATCTACTTTTTGGACAACACAAAAGTAGAGGGGGGAGTAGCATTTTTGGTCATCTTCATTTTTGGAAAAAATTGAGGGTGATTTAGTAATTGAAATGGAGGGTAATTGACTATAATTTAGTATTTGCAATTGAGGTACTATAGTTGAATATAGAGGATGATAGAAAAAGAGGAAGAGGGGAAGGAAGTGGTTGAGAGAGTGGTGGATAAATGAGAGAAATGTGTGCCGAAGAAGAAGAGTGGGGCAGAGAAGAGGAGAGAGACAGAGATAGAGAGTTGGTGATAGAAGGAAAGAGAGAAGAGGGAGAGCTGGGAGAGAATGGGTAGATGGGGTAGAGAGAGAATAAGAGGAGGTGAGAGAGGATGAGAAAGAGAGAGAGAGAGAGAGAGAGAGAGAGAGAGAGAGAGAGAGAGAGAGAGAGAGGGAGGGAGGGAGGGAGGGAGGGAGGGAGGGAGCGAGAGGGAGAGGGAGGGAGGGAGAGGGAGAGAGAGAGAGAGAGAGAGAGAGAGAGAGAGAGAGAGAGAGAGAGAGAGAGAGAGAGAGAGAGAGAGAGGGAGAGGGAGAGGGAGAGGGGGGGAGAGAGAGAGAGAGAGAGAGAGAGAGAGAGAGAGAGAGAGAGAGAGAGAGAGAGAGAGAGAGGGAGAGGGAGGTAGAGAGATGATAGAGGAGAGAGAAAGAGAGAGAGAGAGAGAGAGAGAGAGAGACACAGAGAGAGAGAGAGAGAGAGAGAGAGAGAGAGTAGGGAAAGTAAGAGGGAGTAGGGTACAGATTTGAGACGTCTCTTCTTAAAAGGTCATCTACAGGAGCATGATGACTAACTTAAAGATTTACAAGGATGGAAAATTTAAATTGTCATCTGAGTCAATCAGAGCTGCTATGCACCTGATGGGGACTTCCCTTAAATTAGTTTTGAGCAATACAATAGGAGGAATAATTTCTACATATGGGAGAAGAGGTAGAGGAATAAGGGGTAGATGCATTGGTGTTGATGAGATGGTGAAATATAGAGGGGGTATTATGCATTCCAAAAGGAAATACCAAGGTAAAGGAGGATAATACTGTATTAATCTGGAACCAGTTACCATGCCACGGTCTGATCTATCAAGGTTGGTCAGGGCTAGACCATGTGTAAACTAGCTTGCATCATTTCTTTAAATACTTGGACTCATAGAGTAGAGCAAAGTTGCCATAGGCAAAGCGAGGCTTGCAAAGGTGTTTGTCATGCCAAGCCTTATGATGTTGATGTTTGGTATAAGAGGCAAGTTGAGAAAGAGGCAGTTATTCATCCACTTGTGAGAGGACTTCAGCACATGCAACCAATGTGGTGTGACACAAAGCTAGTGTGACATGGCCTAGGAAGTGCTTCCTTGATGTGTCATAAGGACTTGTGAATTCTTCACGTAAGTTGCATTCATGTGTCCCTCCACTTGAAGGCCATGGGAGAAAATTCTTACTCATGGCTAGACATGCCAAGGGAAGTGCCATGTATTGGAGTTTCTTACTAGTCTCTGAACCCTCATCACAACAAGGAACCTCTAAGACCACTTGTGCAAATGGTGTGTATTTGAGCAATTTCGATGGTGTTGGGGTGAACTCAATGTCCCTCAGAACAAGTTGGAAAGTAGATCATGATGAGGGGACTGGGAAGAAGAAAAGTGTGTGGGACTTCCACCTACCACCTAAATGGGTAACATAGTGTCAAGTTCCTTTTATCAATGTACAATGTTGATCGATCTGAGCTATCTAATGCTCTGCATGGCTACATGGTTCTCTATGATGCTGCTGACCCCTTATGTAGATGGGTTCTGCACTACCACCTTACTCAAAACACCACACTTGAAGGGTAGTAACATGAGGAGGGACAAGTGTATGCTCCTCTCCTAAGCTGCTGGAGGCAAGGATGGAGCTCTATTGATGTGCCCTCGTAGTCTCCAAGAGCTATAGGGGTGTGTGGATGCATTGTCAACTTAGAGGGAGTGACCACTCTTAATGGGTCTATGGTGTTGTCTCCATCTCTACTTTTGCATCCTATAGATAGGAGCTAGAGTAGGATGTGTTATGTATCTACATGCATAGTGGACTTAATCCAAATAGGTTAGGGGGGACTGTGGGATTAGTGTTATGTACCTGTATGCTTAGTGGACTTAATCTAGACGGGTTAGGGGGGACCGTGGGATTAATATTAGTAGGCTAACATGAGGCTAGAGGTCAAAGACAATAATAAGGGTCCAACTAGATATTTTTAGTTGGATCATTATTTATAGTTGTCATACTCCTATATAAGAGTAACCATGGTCATTGTGCAATCATTTAGTTGAGTGCTTTTTGGGACTAGAGGTCAAGGCTCATGCCATCTACATGGTGAATCATGGAAGGCTACTTGATGGTTCCTCTGACATGAACCCCATTTTGTTTGGCTCCCTATTCCTCTAGAGTTACAAACTCCACTTCCATAGGATAGGTTTTCCTATTGTTTCTATTAATTTTGATTTTTTAAACAACCACCAAAATGGCCTCTGCCTCTGCCTCTACCAGTATTTGAATAGAACGTAGTTTCTTGATAATTTCCTATGGATGAACCACCATTCCTTTGCTCATGACTAATCAAGAAGCAATCAATTCTTGAAATCAGGAAAACTCCAATGGATGTCCAAAACTATTACATAATCCTTCCAAAGGCCCTTCAAGGTCATGGACACCAAGTCATCATCATCAAATGCTACTCTAGTTGAACCAAAAACATCTACCAAGACTTTAATATTCATGGAATAAATCACTTATATTCAGTGTTAATTTTTGCATATTATGTAACTCTTGCTTAAGTTGCATCTTTTGTGCATTGGTATTGGTGCCATACATAATTTTCACTAATGTATCCATGCCTCCTTAGGCATGTCTACATCCTATATATGCACCATCATGGAGTCTAAAAAAATGACATACAATCATATATGAGTTTGGATTTTTCATGCCTTTCTTTAAAGACCTTTAGTTGTATAGAATCCAAAACATCAGGCCCGAATGGGTCCTACTCATGTCCACTTATAAAATCCCAAACTTGCTTTCCCATAAGAAAATTGGTCATTCTAAAGGTCCATGCTTGGAAATTATTTTTGTTCAGCTTCTTGCTTTCCATTGTAGATGGATAGTCATCCATTTTTGGAACTTAGCAAAATGTAACAACACATTGAACAACATAGCTTATGCCGCCTCATAAGGACAAACTGCAAAATTTTTGCAAGATGAAAAAATTTGCCACATGAAAGAAAAATCAACACAACAATTGAGAATAGTGGCAAGCAATCACAAGTCACTTCAAGTGATGAATTCGCATAAACATAGTAAAAAAGAACTGGCCTATGTTTTGCATGATCTCTGCACCAAAGGCATACAACAAGATTTTTGTTGCAACTTTGTCCATAAGCAAAAATCAAGCATACACGGCCATAAAAGCCACTTCTCTCAAGTGCCTATGAAACTTGGTGATAGCCAAATGGGCCCCAAAATGGCCTCAAATCACAATTTTGGAAGGAAATGGTGCCAAGAATCTTCACCGCCAAGAAGGGAGTCTGAATGGGGGACATAGTGCAGTTTACACTCATGAAGGTTTTACCCATGGAGATATGCTTGCTAAACTTGAAACAAAATAGACATAGCTTCTCTTACCAAGGTATCATGTCCTTTGCAACTCATCACCAACCACCATGAACCAAGCTCTAATACCATGTAAAGATTGCGGGAAAGTAGGGGAGAGACTTCGTTGCAACTTGCTTCTACCACACAACACAAAGGGCAAAGACATAAGAGGTGAAGAGATGTTTACCCTACATCTCTATGGGAATCTTACTAATGCTAGAGTACATGATCCATAATGTGGACCCAAACCATACATGTGTTGGCAACTAACTATGCCACAACTCTACTAGACTAAATAGTTGTCATACAACTATTATCCACAGGCCACATAAAGATCATATCGGCCACCAAACACACTGGTGACATAAGTGTGGAACATTCACTCAGGCGTTACATCAACCTGAGTGCTTTGTGAGCTTGATATCTCAAAAGTTTCCTCCTCCACTCCCTTGCGATTCTAACAACCCACTCCGGCGTTTGAACCGTGGTAGTAGATTCTAGCCCCTTTATCACCTTATAAGATGGCAAGGCCAACTCCCCATGCATGAACATCATACATGCCCCAACCTAAATACACCACCGAAGTCACTGCCGCAGGGTATTACACCATGAAATTAGGCCAAAGCCAACCCAAAGCAAAGGATCCAAGAACCAAGAAGTTACCGAACTTGGAGGCACATATAAGAGCACCCCTCCTTTACTTCAACACATAACCTAGGGTGAACCTCTAAGGGCACAGCCTCCATGAATCGCATCCACAAGTTATGGAAAAGGAGTTCCCCATCTTAAATTGGGACCTCCACCTCCTTGTGCTCTTGTTCCACGTATACATAGACCATTCCTGCCAATGCAAGCACCACTTATGGGGACATACAACTAGGCCCTCTCTTTACATTGTTGCTCCAAGCTATGGAGCACATCCATCATGGTATGATCCACCAATATGGTATGTAGGATACCCGAGTTATGTTGATCCAAGGGTCCATAATTGCCCCCATTTGGATATTATCCACATTGGCTCACTTGTCATGTGTTGCATGTACTAGTTGAATTCATCAGAGTGACATAAGATTTAGAAAGCTTCTTTATCATGAGGGTGTGCCATTTGAATTCACGAGGGTGGCATAAGATTTAGGAATCTTTTTGTGATATTAAAGAAAGCTTTTATCGTTGGGTTCCCCGTTAGCAAGGCCAAGAAGATCCTAATCACACAACTTTACAACATCAGCCAAAGCATTAGGGAAGCCTTTAGGATTACATTAAAAAAATCAAGCAGCGATGTAAGCGGCATGGAAAGTTGAGTGACTTGCCTCAAGTTCTCTTAGGCACCAAAAATCTTAGGCTTCAAGGTCATTTGATCATGAGCAGCGCCCACATCATTCAAACTATGTTGCAAGCTAGCCATCAATATGGATGATAATATGAGGACACCATGTCAACATCCCTAATAGCCTCGGCTCCCATGAGAAGTGGCAATACCACCTAGCTCATGAAGATGAAAGAATCTATGGAATTTGGAACCCATGGAAGAGTTGAGTGTGAACATAATCAACCAAATGAACCAACAATTCAACTTATGAGTAGGACAGGAGGGTGTTGCCAATCCTCATGTATTAATCCGCTCCGAAAAGGGATATGGTTTGGTGTGGATATTATTGATGAAATCACACCATTAGTGAATATCTACATCTTCAAGAAGATAGACAAATCTTTATTCACTCATGTCAAAGGCTAGATAGTCATGATACCTCACATTGTATTTATTAAAGGACTTAAAACCTAACACAATCACCTATAAGGTATAAAATCACCTTTCTTGCAACACCACATGCCAACCAAGGGTAGATATCCCATTAATTGGTAACCACACCCAAGGGGATGCACATAACCACTAACATAACCCTCCTGCCACCAGTCTTGCCGCCGCAACCACCACTATTGAGGCTGACTCTAATCATCTTTGTAATGAAAGAGGAGATGCTAGATTGGGATGGATGTAGTAGCCAAGAGCCCATGGGGAGTGATTAGCTGGAAAGTGGATGATATAGCTATTTAATCATGCCAGGAGCATGCTGGGGGATGACTACCCAACATTGGCTCAGCCACCTAGTTCTATGGTCGTGGCTTGAACAATACCGTGAGGAGACCACCATTGCAATGTTATCATTGTCAAGTCCCTCACTATGTTGTGGAATTTCCAAATAATGGCTCATGCATAGCCCCTATCCAATGCTACCATTGCAAAGGGTCACATCACATTGCAATGCGGGTATTGTTGCCAAATGTTGTGTGTTTGGGCACTCCATATGAGTGTGTTGCCTTTGTAAAAAAATTGGAATCAAAGAAATTCTAAAGGGACCCAATGATAAGACTTTTTGGTGCTATAGAGTCTTCTTGTCCTTTGGGTGCGACATGTTGATGTGCTGCGGGCAGCTGCGATGTTGAGGCCTCTTCTTGGTTGTCGTTGGTTTGGTAGGGCTGTTGGAAGGATCTCTACAACAATATGTTTCATCTTGGAGACTGAGTTACCCTCACAAAATCCTTGGGATCAAGAAGATCCCTTGGGATCTATCAGGGCTATACTTGGATCGTTCGCTGCAATCATTCAAGAGCGGGGAGGATTGAGGGGCCTCTGGTGGAGTTGTTTGCAAAAGAACTCATACAAGAGCAGGTTATCACTTACTCCTATAGAAATCATTGCGGTGGACACCTTCACTTTTTGTCCCTATACCTACAATCACACAACAATTCTTGTCAGGGGAATGAGTGATTCTTAGACATCCTCCATGTCTACTAGATTGGTCATGCTTATGACTACATTGGCCTTATTTCATGACTTGGAGTGTGAAGAAGCTCCTTCTCCTCTCCCATTCAGTGTTGATTGCCAAGCTTGATGTTTGAAGAAGATCCTTCTCCTCTCCTATTCAGTGTTGATTGCCTCTAATCCATATGTCAATCAGAATGGGGTGCTATTCATTGATAACTTGTAGGTGGTTCAATATGCCCATAATGCTGCAATCGACTTGTGCTCCCAATCTGTCCAACTAGCCTCTACTCTCATTAAGATATTACAAATGTCTTATTAATGCTTCATTAATGAAGTGTGTACCACCATTAGGAAATATTTCCAATGGACACCCAAATTGAGAAACACTTGCTCGTATCTATTGAGCAAACATCCTTTAGCTGTAACCATTATGATCTATCTTGCTTGTGTGTACTTATTGGTCTTACAAAATCAATCCCCCATTTCCCAAAGGGCTGATTTGTCAATATGGGTGCCAGAGGCATATTATCCTTGTGTTGAGGAATAGAAGCCCATTGACACTCATCACTTTGCTTCATGAACTTTGTAGAATCCATACATAGTGTCGGCCTACAAGAGTCCATCTTGGAGCACCTTACATGCCATGGTATTTGCAATTTCTTGCAATTCTTGAGTGAGCTTGTTCCAACACCCTCACGAATTCATCCTTAGTAATGTAACCAATCCCCTCCATTTTATGTTACGATTATGAAAGGGGTGATGGATCCAACCAAAGATGACAAAAGGAGCTAGAAAGGATTAGGAATAAACAAGTAGCCACTAGACATAATCAAGCACAAAAAGAGGGTGTTTAACCTAATGGGTTAATGACTGGGAAAACAAAAGCTACCATTGTACAAAAATAGGATTCCATTAGTTTTGTTGTCTAGAAAACATATTATATGAAGAACATAAAGTCCAATCTTTTGTTTGCATCTTAATGTTTAATAAACATAGGTTCTAAGAAACATTGTCATTTTCTCCTTCATGGGAATCCAAATGAACCAAAATTGAAATCATAACCTCAAGAGCACAATGTACACATGTTCCCATTTATTTAATCATTGGACTTGTAGGTGGATGTAATAAGTGTGTGTGTGTACCAAAAGCATTGTACTTGGTGTATCCATCACATCAATCTAATCATCAATTGAGTCATGCAAATAATTCTCTCTATTTTCTGAAGTCACTATAATGATCTCTTTTTTCCCCAAAGTATTCTCTCTCTCTCTCTCTCTCTCTCTCTCACTCACACACACACTCTCTCTCTCTCTCACACACACACACACACACACACACACACACACACACACACACACACAAACACACACTCACTTTCATCTTTTTCCTCTTGAACATACTAATTACTTTTTAATCCCTTGAAAACCCTTTTATACTTCATTTACCCCTTTCTCCCTCTCTCTACTCCTTTTTCCCTCTCTTTCTCCTAAAATCCCCCTAAAACCTCTTAGTTCACCCCACTCTAGCCAAAAAAAAGCAACTTTTTTCTACTCCCTTATTTTTCCCTGGTTCTTCCTTTATTTTTTCAAAATTTCTTCTTTCTATTAGTTCCACTTGATTCCTTCGTTTTATTCAAATAATTAAAGTTGAATAAAATTTCAAAGGTTTTTTCCCCTTATTTTATCTCAATTTTCTTTTAGTTTTTAAGCCCATCACTAATAAAGCCCCCCTCTTTACTTTTTATCTTTTACAATTTAATTATTTCAATTATTTACATTTACTTTCCTTTAAAATTTTCCTTTTCATTAGTTCCACTTAATTCCTTCCTTTTTATTCAAATATTTAAAAGTGAATAAACTCCAAAGGTTTTTTCCCCTTATTTTATGTGAATTCTTTTTTAATAACCCCCCCCACCCCAAAAACCCCACACACACGTGCCCTTTTGGTCTTGCTTCGTGAAGAACACTACTAGCACCTTACTGCACACCTCCCCTTGCACCACGTAGTGTGCCACATTCAGTGCCTCTGTTCGTGCCTCTTTTTGCATAGCCCACCGCTCCAAATTTCTCGGGCTCCTCACCTCTTCAAAACTCCTCATGTCTCGACTCTCCCTTCCCCAACTACTCCTCTCTTGCCTATAAAGTAAGTCTTTCTCAAGAGAACATTCCCTACATCCAGCTCCGTAGACTAACAGATCCTCCCCCCCCTTTCTGTTGCACTTACTACTGTCGTGCGGTTGCTTTTGCAATTACGCTGCCCATGCCCATATTTCATATACTGCATCCATATGCTACACAACCCTCGGTACAACTGTATTCACTTCTCCATGCTCGTGCATTGTCTGGAACCTGATGCTCTAGTGACACGCTCCCTTTTAGCTCCCCTTCTACTTCAATGCCTCCTTTCACCTACAGTATGGACTCATAGGTCCCCTAAAGCGTTTCCTTTATTTTTAGTAAATTATTCCGCCCCCTAGTTTCACTTAATTCCTTCCTTTTTATTCAAATATTTAAAAGTGAATAAACTCCAAATGTTTTTCCCCCTTATTTTATCTGAATTCTCTTTTAATAACCCCCCCACCCCAAAAACCCCACACACACGTGCCCTTCTGGTCTTGCTCCATGAAGCACACGCTGCTAGCGCCTTACTGTACACCTCCCCTTGCACCACATGGCATGCCACATTCAGTGCCTCTGTTCATTCCTCTTATTGTGTAGCCCACCGCTCCAAATTTCGTGGGCTCCTCACCTCTCCAAAACTCCTCATGTCCCGACTCTCCCTTCCCCAACTACTCTCTTGCCTATAAAGTAAGTCTTTCTCAAGAGAACATTCCCTACGTCCAGCTCTGTAGACTAACAGATCTTCACCCCCCTTTCTGTTGCACTTACTATTGTCATGCGGTTGCTTATGCAATTATGCTACTGTGACATGAAGTTGGGGGTAATAAACTTCACGCACCTCTTCACTTCCTACAGCATTCGAACTAACTGCCAAAGATACTTATCATTGAGAATGAGACATTAGAAAGAAGCTTTTATGCCAAGATACTACACCATACTTTCCTCCCTTAGATGAGAATGAAGATGGTAACATCCCAAGTGATGTTGTAGTCAAGCATAGGGAGAAGGAAAGGATCAGCAGAGGCCATAATCTCAGCGAGCCGGTATGCACAAAAGAGAAGAGCGATACGTTGTTGAAAGAAGATCTTGCGGCTCAACATGACATGAACTGATATATATCGAGGAGTTTGAAGGGGCTGATTAGGTCGGATGGGTAGATTCCGAGGAAACATTGCACCTCCTTCATAGACACCTTTATACTTAGGTCAAAACACTCTACAAACTGTCATTAGACACAGAGGCCTATAACTTTCAATAGAGAAATGATATCAAAGATTCAAGTATACAAAGAGATGCGCCTTGAGATGGGCTTCGTGCTGATATAAGTTTCATTGAAAACAGACAGACGGTTGAAGAGATATGGACAGTTTACTGGAAGGGGGTAAAAACTGTCATGAAAACAAACTGTCAAACACAGAGACTCATAACTTTTTGTAGCAGTATGTGATTCAAGATCTGATTATATAAGAACATGCGCCTTGAGCTTCGCGCTAATATAAATTTCATTACAATCGGACTAACGAGCAGAAAGTTATGAGCAAAACACTAACAGGGGGTCAAACTGTCATGAAAACTTTGAAAGAAAGAAAAGGGAAGAGACACTCAAGAGAGAGAGAGAACCTGAAGTGACCTTCATTACAAATAGAGTGAGAATCCACCTCAACACTATAAACACAAGGGAGAAGAAGAGGTTTCATACATACAAGAGGGAGCGGAAGCTCCAAGACTACTCATAGAGAGAGAATAAACTAGAGAGAGAAGGACTCAAGAGTCTACATAAGAGAATATCTACAAGAGGAAGAGAAGGCTCATGGAAGAGGCTTGGGGAGACTAGAACTACAGCAACATAAGCCCCAATGGTGGAAGAGATTCTGATGAACAAGGGAGAGGAGGACTCCTTTTATAGAGATATTGTTACCCTCCTTCACCCATTTACAATTGCTGCCTGTAGATTCCTTTCCCCATCAATCACATAAGCACGTATGTCACCATCCATGTCCTTTTTGGCTACTCTTGCCATGTGTCCCATCAAAAGATGCTCAAGACTCTTAAAATATTGAGAAAGTCAAGAGTCTCCTCACATGGAGCCCATAGGGACCCTCTCTTTTCCACATGTCCACGTCCTCCTTATTCCACATAGGAGTTCTAGAAGGATTCCTCTTGACTTCACACTCCTCCACATGCCTTCCACACGCTTGGCATGTGGCCTCTCTTATATTATTGGAACATGGACATGAGCCCACCTCTTTATATGACTCACTCTTCCTATTTTCTAAAAAACTCATAATATCCCATACACAAATAACTCTCACCCCATACCAAGGTATTTATAATTCATACCTATGGTATTTACAATGAGCCATTCCACTCATCCTCTCAATCCCATACAATATCATAGAAAATAGAAATAAGTGAGAGCCGCTAGGCTATCACTTGATACTCAAACCCTTACCAAACATAGAGAAAAACAATATCAATGCCAAGTTAAAAAATATCAATTTTTGGTGTCACATCTTTCCCCCCCCAGCAGATCCTCTCTAGTATAGAGAGGGTCTGCTGGCCCTCAAGGTGGTCGAGCATAGAAGAATTTAAGGTGATACTCATTGGTGCGTCCGAGTATCACCGTGCCATCAACATCCTCAAGCTGATAGGTTCCATTCGTGACATTCGTATACATCCTTATGGAGACGTGGCCAAAAGTAACCAATCTCTGCTTCTGTTGTGGAGTTAACCCTTGAGGAAACATGCCTTCTTCCACATATTGCTGAACATCTTGTAGTTTTGGCCATCCAATGTCTACCCAAAAAAAACCACCCCCCAGTCTGGCACTACAATGGCTTTAGCTAACTCATCTGCCCTTTGATTTTCTTTTCTGTTTATATGAAGAGACCTGCAAAAATCAAGCCGACTACATTGTGCCATAGCATTTTGATTAAGCTCCTTCAAATGAGGACTTCTTGTCTGGTAATGCCCTTGCATTTGCTTTATAATAAGCTGAGAATCTCCTCTTACTTCCAATTCTTTAACTTGACTTTGAAGACAACACTCCAAACCAAGAATCAAAGCACTATACTCAGTTGCATTGTTAGTTGTGATACCTGGAAGCTCTTGTCCTCTTGCCCATACCTCTTGACCTTCATGATTCATCAAGACTATCCCCTGGCTCCTTGTTGGCATGAAGGACTAAAAGCCCCATCAAAATACAAAACAAAAGCTGTTGGTGGTGTATCCCTTTCATCTTTAATGTTCTCCTTACATTTCTTTTCTTCTCCTAGATCCTCCCGCCCTGTGAGCAAATCTGCCATAGTGGACCTAGTGGTATTTTCAGTGACAAAAGAGAAAGAGAACTCTTGAAGCTCTGACAACCATTTTGCAAATCTCCCCCCAGGATTAGGCTTGTGAACTAGATATGCTAATACAGACTGAGAGGTAAGGAAGAAAAATGGTCAAGGTAATAAATAGGAGCGAAACTTTCTGACGGAAAACACCAAAGAGAGAGCTTGCTGCTCCATTTCTTCATACCTTGTTTCCACATCTGTAAGCTGTTGGCTGGCATAATAGATGGGTTGCATTCTACCTTCCTCTCCTTTTTGTAACAATACAGCACCAACTGAATGCAAAGATACACTTGGATTTACATAAAAGTCTTGAGACCAATCAGGGGGCTTCAATATTGGGCCCTTACTCATGGCCTCCTTAAGTTGCTGGAAAGACTCTTGTTGCTCCATACCCCATTGGAAAGAAACTCCTTTTCTTGTCAACAAGTTCATGGGATGCACTATCTCTATGAAATCATCACAAAAGCGTTGATAATACTTGCTCTTTCCTAGAATTCTGTGAACACCAGTGACACTCTCAGGACTTGGCAATGCCATGATTGCTTGAACCTTGTCAGGATCCATTTGCAGGCCTTCTTGAGACACAATATGCCCCAACAAGTCTACTTTTGTTTGAGCCAAATGACACTTGCTAGGATTTAGACACCCTTTTGCTTCATCAATCCTAGCTAAGGCCATCTTTAACTTCTCCATGTGATCTATGCGCCGAGAATAAATGCAAAAATCATCCAAAAACACCCTTATGAACTTTCCCAAGTAAGGTTGCAGGACTTGACTCATGAACCTTTGAAATGTAGCTGGTGCATTGGTCAATCCAAAAGGCATCACTCTGTAAGCAAAAACTCCCCAAGGTGTGACAAATGATGTTTTCTTTTGATCTTCCTCCCGAATACGAATTTGAAAGTACCCAGAATACCCATCACATACAGAATACATCTCATGCCATGCTACTTGGTCTAGTATTTCATCTTGGAATGGCAAAGGAAAATGATCCCTCTTAGTGCATGCATTCAAAGGACGAGAGTCCACACAAACTCGCCACTTATTTCCTTTCTTTGGTGTGACAACTACAGGAGAGATCCATTCTGAATCATCAATAGGAAAGATGAATCCCACCTCAAGTAGTTGTGTTACCTCTTTCTTTAGTGCCTCAGCTTGGATCACCCCCAATCGCCTTAAGCATTGCACAACTGGCTTGCTTTCTGGCTTCAACTCAATCTTGTGCTCCACAAGAGAGACTAGCCGAACCTGTGAATAGCTTGTTGCAAAGAGACATGGAAAATCATCTAGCATATCTAAGTGCTGGAGCTTCTCACTACCTGATAGAGAATCACCAAGAAGCTCTTCATTGCATTGGCGTCATTTCGTGTGCTCTACATCCTCCACATGAAGTGTCTCTACAGGATCTTCTTGCACCACCACCTTGTTCCTTCCTGACTCATCCCGATCAGCACCAAGACAAAGACCAAAGGCCACTCCTTCCACCTCACCCTCTGAGTTGGACTCCTCGGAGCTACACCCTGTCTCTTCTTCTTCATCGGTTAAGTCAGAGCTTGAACTCTCTGATGTTGAAGACTCCTCCTTGAAAACTTCCTTTTTGCGGCTTCTGATGTTGTAGCGCACCTTCTTATCATTTCCCTGCAAAATCAATTCTCCAGTATCCCACTTTTAAACAGCCTTCACCTTGCATAGCCAAGGCCTTCCCAAAATCAATGGATAGGCACGTGCATCTGGCTTGGTAGGGATCACCTGAAAAGTAGTCGGCACAAAAATTCCACATACATCCACTTCTAGATCTTCACAACTCCCAAGGTCTTAACCCTAGTGTTGTCAGCCAATTTGATGCGATAAGGAGAGGTAGTACTAGAGTATTTTAAATCAACATCAATCATGGTCTTCTCACTCATGACATTAATCGATGCACCTCTATCAATGTACACATTAGAAATCACTTGACCATCAATGATCACATCAACCACAGGTACATGCTTCATTGCTGCCACCACTTGGTCCCAGTCCTCCTTGGTAGAGTCCGGCAAGGTCTCATGCCAACTCAAGGCTACACCTTCAAGAAAATCAGGCAAAATCTCTGCCCAATCCTTCATGGACCATCAAGAAAGCCGGCATCCTCGAACAAAATCCCGAAGATAAGACTCCGGGTCTTCCCCTTGGGTCCCTCGAAATACTGGAATCTTCACCATGATGAAACACAAAAAGGAAACACCAAGATCCAAATAATATCCCAAACAAGATCCAAACAAGATCCCACAGAGCCTTAGTATACCAAGACCAACTGATTATGCATAACCACTTGTTGAAAACCCTCCACAATGTGATCCTCAACAAAATCTTCAAAAATAAGTGACCAACCAGCACCATGAAAACATTGTGTATACATGCATTCTAGAATCACACTTCTCACAATAGGAAGTGCACATAAAAGCTTCAAGAAATTGTAATCTTCATCATTTGCATAGCAAAAGAAGTCGAAAGCATTAAGAATCACCACTCCACTGTTATAGTCGAAAACTACCCAAAGACTCAACTCTTCTTCACACCAAGCTGCTAGTGCATGGATCAATCCCCAATTTATCATTGTGCCTGCTGCTGGCGTTGTCGATTCACCAACATATTCAACAATGCAAACATAAAGGATATGATCATGGTGACTGTGCGAATAGCTTGAGCATCACCTTCACAATCTTCAAGTTCTCTTAAACGGGTTGCAATCTCTTCTAACGGAGTTCTTCCAGGCATCTTCTTTATCTCATACAAACACATGCCTTTTCTAGGCATAACATGCAATCAAGTACACCTGAGACCATTTAGTAAGGTGGGATGAATCCAATACCAAACGTACCCGGCGTCTCCACCAAAAGATGTGACATGAAGTTGGGGGTAATAAACTTCACGCACCTCTTCACTTCCTACAGCATTCGAACTGAACTGCCAAAGATACCTATCATTGAGAATGAGACATTAGAAAGAAGCTTTTATGCCAAGACACCACACCATACTTTCCTCCCTTAGATGAGAATGAAGATGGTAACATCCCAAGTGATGTTGTAGTCAAGCATAGGGAGAAGGAAAGGATCAGCAGAGGCCATAATCTCAGCGAGCCGGTCTCTACACTAAAGAGAAGAGCGATACGTTGTTGAAAGAAGATCTTGCGACTCAACATGACATGAACAGATATATATCGAGGAGTTTGAAGGGGTTGATTAGGTCAGATGGGTAGATTCCGAGGAAACATTGCACCTGCTTCATAGACACCTTTATACTTAGCTCAAAACACTCTACAAACTGTCATTAGACACAGAGGCCTATAACTTTCAATAGAGACATGATATCAAAGATTCAAGTATACAAAGAGATGCGTCTTGAGATGGGCTTCATGCTGATATAAGTTTCATTGAAAACAGACAGACGGTTGAAGAGATATGGACAGTTTACTGGAAGGGGGTAAAAACTGTCATGAAAACAGACTGTCAAACACAGAGACTCATAACTTTTTGTAGCAGTATCTGATTCAAGATCTGATTATATAGCAACATGTGCCTTGAAGAGAGTCGCACTGATATAAATTTCATTACAATCAGACTAACGAGCAAAACGTTATGAGCAAAACACTAACAGGGGGTCAAACTGTCATGAAAACTACCCTCCACCCGAGCTAATTTCGCCTGAGTAGGATGCTCCCTCAAGACTCCACCTTCATCAACGATCCACCCCTCATAGATTTCGCCTAGAAGAGGGGAAGACGTTTGCATAGTGGCTCGGGAAACAAATGGACCATGTGTGCACGGTGAGTAGCCGAATAGAAAGAACTTTTAAGGCTTTGAAAGAAAGAAAAGGGAAGAGACACTCAAGAGAGAGAGAGAACCTGAAGTGACCTTCATTACAAATAGAGTGAGAATCCACCTCAACACTATAAACACAAGGGAGAAGAAGAGGTTTCATACATACAAGAGGGAGCGGAAGCTCCAAGACTACTCATAGAGAGAGAATAAACTAGAGAGAGAAGGACTCAAGAGTCTACATAAGAGAATATCTACAAGAGGAAGAGAAGGCTCATGGAAGAGGCTTGGGGAGACTAGAACTACAGCAACATAAGGCCCAATGGTGGAAGAGATTCTGATGAACAAGGGAGAGGAGGACTCCTTTTATAGAGATATTGTTACCCTCCTTCACCCATTTACAATTGTTGCCTGTAGATTCCTTTTCCCATCAATCACATAAGCACGTATGTCACCATCCATGTCCTTTTTGGCTACTCTTGCCATGTGTCCCATCAAAAGATGCTCAAGACTCTTAAAATATTGAGAAAGTCAAGAGTCTCCTCACATGGAGCCCATAGGGACCCGCTCTTTTCCACATGTCCACATCCTCCTTATTCCACATAGGAGTTCTAGAAGGATTCCTCTTGACTTCACACTCCTCCACATGCCTTCCACACGCTTGGCATGTGGCCTCTCTTATATTATTGGAACACATGGACATGAGCCCACCTCTTTATATGACTCACTCTTCCTATTTTCTAAAAAACTCATAATATCCCATACACAAATAACTCTCACCCCATACCAAGGTATTTATAATTCATACCTATGGTATTTACAATGAGCCATTCCACTCATCCTCTCAATCCCATACAATATCATAGAAATAGAAATAAGTGAGAATCGCTAGGCTATCACTTGATACTCAAACCCTTATCAAACATAGAGAAAAACAATATCAATGCCAAGTTAAAAAATATCAATTTTTGGCGTCACACTACCTGTGCCCATATTTCATATACCGCATCCATATGCTACACAACCCTCGGTACAACTGCATTCACTTCTTCGTGCTCGTGCACTATCTGGAACCTGCTGCTCTAGTGACATGCTCCCTTTGCAGCTCCCCTTCTACTTCAATGCCTCCTTCCACCTATAGCATGGACTCATAGGTCCCCTAAAGCGTTTCCTTTATTTTTAGTAAATTATTCTGCCCCCGCCCCTCCCCCACACACTCTTTCATTTCTTCATACTTTAATTTTTTACTTCAAACTCCTCTCTACTTTATTCCGTCCACTTCCCCTTTATTCTCCTTCCCCCCTCTAATTAATCAATCCCCTAACCCTTGTTCTCTATTAAAGCCCCCTTTCTCAAATCTCTCTCTCTCTCTCCCTACACCTGTGTGCATGTGTGTGTGTGTCTCTCTCTCTCTTTCCTCTCTCTCTTCCCTCCCATAACCTTTTTTCTCTCTCTCTCTCTCCCCCTTACTCTCCCCCTTGCTACCCGTCCCCTTCTCTCTCTATCTTACTCCAAACTTTTTCTCTACTACTCCCCCCTTCTCTCTCTCTCTCTCTCTCTCTCTCTCTCTCTCTCTCTCTCTCTTCCCCCCTCTCTCTCTCCCTCTCTACTCTCTTAGTCCTCTTCTATCTTTTTCCCCTTTTTTTTTCAATCTTTCCCTTCTTTAAAATTTTTAATAAAATTATTCTCATTAATAAAGTCTCAATTCCTCACTCTTTCTATACCCCTTCATTTCTCCCTCTTTTACATCATCTCACATAAGCAAATCCCCTTTGCTTAGTTTGTCTTTGTCCTTATTACCTTCCCCTCTATCACCCTCCTCCACTTTGTTTCTTTAATTTTTACTCCCAAGATATTGTTTAAAACCTTTCCTATATACTTCTCCTACCCACCCCTTCTATTTATTACCTTATTTTCATTCAGTTTTTTTCCCTCCACCCAAGACTCTTTCTTTTTTCCTTAATTTTGTCCTTATTCCCCCCCTTTTTTCCCCCACTTGTCTATAAGTCCCTTATAGTAGATTACCCTCCTAAATTAGCCCTTTTCTCACACTAAATTTTTTACATCGTGCATGTTAAATGTATGCCAAAGCTTCTATTTTATTGTGACCCCAATAACAAGGGAGGGGTGTTTATGACATCTGTCTTCCCAACCAAAGTTAAGATGGTTCTTATCATGTTTGCTTGTTGGATGGTGATAGGTAGGGAGACTCCCCTCTTTAATAAAAGTGATGCTTGCTAGGACTTATCCAAGCTCAACTTCTATACAGTTTTCACAAAGTCATTTCTATAAAATAGCCCACTGTTGGTTTCCTATATAAACAAGGATTCACATACTTGTACAAACTTTTCCATTAATACAATTAGTCCTACTCCATTGTCTAGCTTCACTCTTTTGTCTTTTCACTATGCAAAGGGGTGTTGTTAAATCTTACACACACACACACACACACACACACACACACACACACACAGAGTTTGAGAGACAAGTTGATGAGGAAGCAACCATTCCGCCCCATCACTGTGCCCTCTTCAATCGATGGCCATGGGTATGTTGGGTTGATGCCTAGTTGATGCTGAGCTGGCTTTGCTTATTGCTTTGATCCATGCAAGCTTCCAAGTGCATGCAAGAAATGTGCAGGCTCACACTATGTAAACAAGGTTCTCCTCACGTATGTGAAGCTGTCTACCGGCATTATAGTGGACTCCTTGTCTACAAGTGAAGGAGAGTCTCTATCGCCACTACAACCACCTCTATTACTGTCTTGGGTTGAGAGTCTAAATCCATCTTTGGATCCTCCTCTCATATGGAGGTCCTTTAACATGGGTAAAGTGGAGTTCCTTTGATAAAGTGGCCTCGTTGAAACCCATACATAAGCACAAAAAAAGGACTATAACCTGTACTAGAATGCTTTGCACTGTTGTAGATGGGCCACCTTCTCTGCAAGTATTCAATAGGCTCATGGCTTCCTAACACTCCCATACACGACATCAAAAAAGTTGTGAGCTTGGAAGGTGTTGTGTTTTCACCCTCCAAATGGAAAATTAATTCCCCCAGTTGTGAAAGGGCAAATCAACTTTGGTAATGGCTCCGCTGACATATTCATGTTGAAGCACATAACCAATCACCATTATTCATGTTGCACACATGAAAGCCCTATTTACATGGCGAAACAAGCCTGAGCTATAATACCATGTCATCAATGACAACAAGTGTGCCACTTGATAGAATCTCACACCAAGATGGGGTTGTATTGAGCTCCCATCTTCTAGAAACTTAAACATCCCCTTAAATGCAAGCCTAGTGTAAGCACCTCTTTTGCGTACTTGTAGGTTGGAAGCCAATTACCACTTGGATGTCCATGCTATGTATTGCATATGAACCAATTCCATGATTGGACTCCTTAAACACCCCCCCTCCAATAGAGCATGATGCACCCACCTGTCGTAATGGGGCACTTTGCATAGGGCACACAATTGCCCATAGTCTTCACACACAAATTTCAAGAAAAGATGAAAATGAAGCAAGTTCCCTTGACACAAATATGAATGCCCACTTGTTGATTTAGACCCTCTGGCCAGAGCATTTGGACTGGCCCTCATACATTTGGGCATACAAAGTGGAGGTGCTAGGAAGTCCCACTTTCTTACCACCCAAAGCAATGATCCTAATGATTTTGATGCAGATGCTCCTTTCCTCCTACTAAGCTACAACGTTGTGACTATCAATGTTGGAGGCTGAGGTGCCCTAGTGGATTGAAGAAGGTGCTTGCCCAAACTAGGTTGTGGTAGGCAACCTTTCCGTCATTTCCCTAACTCCAAATTGAACCTGAATCCTCACTATTATCCAATTGGAGTTTCATTGAGCTTTGTACTCAAACAACTGATGGCAAGAAACAAAACATGCAATTATCTCCCTCCTTATATAATAGATTTGTAGGAAGAATGAATACAAAGGTATGCTTTTGGGTCAATTTTGGAAGCAGTGTTTTAGTCCTTTAGATCAATCTAAAATCAAGGGCCTAAAATTGTACATGTGGTTTAAGGAAAGCTCACAAAGGTTTAATTTTCTAAAAAACACGTTTCAAACCCTTGGATCTTCATAAAGATCAACGCCTATAATCACAACACATGGCTCAACGAGGGCTTAGAAAAAGAAGACTTCCTTGTGAGGTGGTAGAAGCCATCCAAGTGGAGGTTGTGGATACCCTCTGAGCAGTGGATAAGTGTACATTCCGATGGTGGTTGAGGATACACCGTTGGTGGAGGATGAGGATATATTCCTGCTAGGGGCACCCTGGTGGGTGCTACAAGACTCGAGCTGCTTATGGTGGTACAATGTGATGGGAGGAGAAGGAGACCGAGAGTAAAGGAGAGAGAGCGGATAACCGATAATGTAGTATATGGTGGGTGCTAAAGAAAGTGATTCTTGCAAATGCATTTTTCAGATAGCCATTGTTTGGCATATATTTTGGAAGCACATTTGGGGCATTTTATTTGTTGCAAGCAATGTAATTAGGTTGCAAAATTTGCTCCAAAAATTTGGGTCTTTTTGGTTCTGATTGCAATCTTGGAGACAAAATTTGAGGCTTTTGTAGATAATTGCAAAATTTGGGGCTTTTGGTCCATTTGACCTCTTTTAGCTGCAATTTCTTGGAGGAATTTGGAGCTTTTGCATTTTGGATGCAATTTGGCACTGGGGGGACATATTATTTGGGAAATTTGCAAGCAGTTTTGGACTTAGTTTGAGTCACATTGCAGACATTTGCCATTCTTTTACAAATAGATTTTGCACATTTTGGGCATTTGTAGAGCATTTTGGTGCATTTTAAGCATTTGATAGGCTGTGACAACAATTGTCATTTTGGGAAAAGTTTTTGTAGACTTTGGTTGTGCATCTTACATCCTAGGAAGGGATTTCACTTGTCTAGTTTACTGCATTTTTGAGTTGTCTGGCAGATATGGCTCAGAACAATCCCAATGAGGTCTTTGGAGTCCTCACATAGGGGGATAAGTTGGATGGCAGTAACTACTCCTTGTGGAGCTTTATGGTGCACAACATTCTAGTTGGCAGACATTTTTGGGATTATGTAAATGGAGATAAGACAAGGTAAAAAATGTGGCTACACCTATCACTCCTACAGGTGGAGGCAGGGGTAGAGGTTAAGGTGTAGGATAAGTGGTAGGAGCAGCAATTGCTACTTTGGTGGCTCCCACAGTAGAACAGACAAGGTGGGATTTAAGGGATGCACAAACTCTTTCATCATTTCCCTTTCTATTCAAGAGGTTTATCATTCCTCACATTTGGTCATGCAAGACTTGAAGCTTGGGATACTTTAGAGAGCATGTTCGCAGCAAGAAATGATGTCCGCGTCTCATTCCTGAAGAGAGAGCTATCTCACACACACATGGATGAGGGTGATTCCATGAATGCTTACCTCACCAAGCTTCATGATTGGAGGAAACAGTTTCTTAATATAGATGAGATCATTCCTGATTCAGAGATGATTACCACCACTCTGAATTCACTTCCTGAGTCCTATCTAGGTTTTCATACCTCACTGAATTTGTCATTGAGGGGGGTAGCAATCCTCTTTCTTTTCATGAGTTGGTAGGACTCCTGTTGCAGGAAGAGCAAACAAGAAAGAACATGGCCACATGGGTTGGCGAGCATGCCATGCTTTCAAAGTTTAGGACAAAGGGAAAGGGTAGCAAAAGCAACATGGAAATCATATGCTTTCCTGACTTGTAGCTAATGACCCTTCGAAGGATGCATGCTCTTTCAATGTCAATGAGTCACTAAACACTTGGTATTTTGATAGTGGTGCTTCCAAGCACATCACTTCAAGGAAGAGTCCTTTTGCATCTTTGCATGCACCACCCGCTAAGAAGAAGGTGATATGTGCAAAAAATTCTTCTTATTCAGTGTGTGGAGTGGATGATATCATACTTACCTCCACGGATGACATAGATTTTAGAATTACTGATGTTCTTTATGTGTCAGGTATAAAGAAGAATTTACTTTTAGTGTCCTCTCTCAATTAAGGAGGATTTTAGGTTATCTTTGATGATGCTAAGTGTGCAATTCGAGACAAAGAGAATGATTATGATTTGATGTTATATAGCACTTTGTATCGAGGTCTTTTTCAGCATGATGTTTATGAGAAAAGATCCGATCTTGCACTTGCAGTAAGCACTTCCACTGCTGCCATGTAGAATGAAGAGTTATGGCATGCCAGATATGGGCACATGAGCTATGGCAGCTTGATGACACTTTAGAAGCATGCTATGGTTGATGCATTTCCTCCTTTGGAGTCACCTCCTCCTCATGCTTGTGAGGGATGCATCCTTGTTGGTAAGATGCATAGATTTCCCTTTAAAAAGGATGCATCCTTGGTATGATGCATAGATTTCCCTTTAAAAAAGATGATGTTTATGAAGGGATGCTTCCTATAGCTTTTGGTTTCCTAGCTGAGGCTGATATTGAAAATCAGAATTTACAGCAACCTCCACCTGCTCTACATGCCCTGATTTAGACACATGTTGATTTTGTTCCTCCACATGTAGTGGATGATATTGTCAGGCAAAAGATTCAAGAGATACATGCAGGAAAACAGTTCCGAATTGGTTGCTACATACTCTTAGGGAGAGTAAACTTGAGGCAGCTTTGCATGGTAGGACTTGTAGTGTAGTAAGGCATGCAAAGGGGACTCTTTCTATTGAGTCAACTTATGCAGGTACTCTTCTTGATGAAGAAGAACCTGACGCTTTTGAAGAAGCCAAGGATAATGTGCACTGGATGCACAATGAATTGCAGTCCATTGAGAAAAGTCAGACTTGGGATGTTGTGGATTTGCCACCAGGGAAACATGCCATTCGTACCAAATGGGTTTTCAAAGTGAAAAGGAAGCTAGATGGGTCCATTGAAAGGTACAAGGCATAGCTGGTTGCTAGAGGCTATGCTCAGAAAAAGGGCATAGATTATGAGGAGACTTTTGCTCCTACTTCCTAGATGACCACCATCAAGTTAGTTATTGCCATGGCTGCAAATTTTGTTTGGAATGTCCATCGGTTGGACATAAAATAATTCGCCTTAATGGGGACTTGCAAGAAGAGGTTTATGTCAAATAACCTCCTGGCTTTGAAATTTTGAGCAATGAACTTCAAGTTTGCAAGCTTAATAAATATTTATATGGACTAAAACAAGCCCCACGTGCAAGGTATGCCAACATTGATGCCTTCTTGGCAAGTAAGGGGTTACACAATAGTCCCACAGAAAGCACCCTCTACATCAAGAAGGACGGGGGGATATTTTGGTCGTCATTCTTTATGTAGATAACATGCTTCTCACAAGGTCAAATGAGGAAATAATTGCAGATTTCAAGGCTAAATTGAAAGATGAATTTGACATGATAGATTTGGGTATGTTAAATTTCTATTTGGGGATCCAGTTCATCCAAGACAAGCGTGGCATTGTTATGTCTCAATCCAAGTACGTGCAAAAGCTCTTGGATAGGTTCAACATGCAAGATTGTAAGCCTGTAGCCACTCCCATGGAGCCAGGGTTGAAGCTTACTATGTATGATGTAGGTGAATCAGTGGATGCCACACTTTACAGCCAGGTTGTTGGATGCCTCATTTATTTGTGTAATACACAGCTCCATATTCAGTATGCAGTATCTCAAGTGAGCAGGTATATGCATAGCCCAAAGACAACACATTGGTAGGCTGTAAAAAGCATCTTCTGTTACTTGCAAGGCACAAAGTCTTATGGCTTGATGTTTCCCAGGGGGGGTGACTTGCAGATGCATGCTTACAGTTACTCAGATTGGGTTGAAGACTATGACACTAGGCAATCCATTGGTGGTAATTGTTTCTTTTTGGGCAAAGCTTGCATTTCTTGGCTGATCAAGTAACAATCTATTGTGGCTACTTCCTCATGTGAAGTTGAGTACAGGGAAGCTTTCACAATGATGACACTTGAATGTGTTTGGCTGTATTGTTTGTTTGTTGATCTTCATCTCTTATTGGAGGGTCCTTCTCCAATTCTCACTGCTAGTCAAAGCGCTATAGCAGTGGTAAAGAATCCTGTGTTTCATGCTCTCACGAAGCACATTGAGGTTCATTATCATTATGTCAAAGAGAAGTTACATGCAGGAGGGGATATCAGTATGATCTCTGTGTCAACACATGACAATGTTGCAGACATCTTCACCAAAGCACTTCCACATGAGAATTTTGAGGCATTTCGTAGTGCCCTGAACTTATCTCCTTTTGATGATTGATCACTTCCATGTACATCACATTGGCACTGCAGGGGGGTGTTAGAATTATTGGCATATTCTAGGCAGTGACCAATGTAATCCATAAGTGAGTTAGGGGCACTTTTCCCTCACTAGAGGTTTTTCCCCCTAACCACAATTAGTGGGTTAGTGTGGTTTTATAACTTAGACAAAACCACCTCCTCACAAAAAGTTATGTATCTTATCTATTCTAGTTGAACGCTTTGCTCTCTACTCACTCTTGCTTCTTGCTCCCACATTTTCACAGTGTGGGGTTCCTTTCAGAATATCAAGAGCAACTACAACTAATCATTGATGGAACCAATGCCAATAGCTAAGGGTGTGTCCTTTTCTTTTGCCTCTTCCTTGAACTTGATCAATTTTTGATTAAATCCATTGTTTGGAAAACATGCAAGTATAGTTTGGATGCCTTGGGTCCGAGGGGAACATGTGTCATCCTTGAATTGAAGATGCCATAGGAAATCATTCTAGCATTCTTGTACACATCTTAGCAAAGTGAGAGAATATACATAAACTTGGAAAGGTTACTCCATTCTGAGTTATGCAAAAACTAGCATTCTTTCCTAACCCGATAAGTGTTTAACGAGCAACATGGCATGTGGCATGTGACATGTGGCAACCTAGCCAAGGGTTACCAACATCACCCATGGTTAACCATCCAAAGGCTAACAAGGTTTGGGGGTGTGTGTGTTTAAAAAATAGAAACCTATTAACAACATGGCACATGATGCTAAAGGTGGATAAAAACTTTTTTATTATATGGATGCTCATAACATTATGAGTACAATCGGTACAAAAAAGTGTCGAATCCATCTAGCAACCTAGGCTCAAATGTCAAGGTCCACTTACCTGCTACCATCCATAGAAAAACATTTCTTAGAACAAATTTGGTATCATGTAGAAAGATAGGTAATGCCTGTGTTCCCCAGCTTGTTATCGCTTATACCAAAGAGACTTAGAACCACAGACAAATTCTAAATGTATACCAAAAAAGAACTAGATGCCATAAGTTCTCTAATATTTCTTGCATTTTTCTTTTCAATACAAAACTACTCTAGTTCTATTCTCTTTTCCAATTGTTTCCATTTCCCTTCATGCATCCTCTAGATTTTGAGAAATAAAGGCCATTTTGGTAGGGTCGGTGACTGCGGACATCCTAGCAATCCCATGAAATTTGTTTGAATTCATCATCAAAATTTCCTACCAAATTCAATTATCAACCAAATCAGGGGGGTGTTCCATTACCAAGGTAAAAAAGATTAGAAAAAAGAGGGGGTTAGTTCATAACCAAGAGTGAAGCCAAATGAGTATGTATGAGTGTGTGTAAGATGGGGGGTTAAAAATGAGTAAAGATATATGAATTCATGTAGGGGGTCGTCCACACCTTGGAGAAAAGAAGATACCATTAGAAAATTCCCCTTCAGTCTAAGTGAAGTATTCTAAGTAAAGCACACATCTTGGGGGGTAGTCTACACCATTATATAAAAAGAAACAATCTTAGGGGGTAATCCGCTCCCTTATTTGAGATCATATTTTTTAATAAATGAAATGGGGGTAAATCCACACCCAAGGGTAAAGGCAGCTTAATTGAAATAGTAGGCAGGAGGTAGTCCACACCCAAGGGTGAATACAATTAAATTGAATGGATTTATCACTACAAGGCATAGGCCATTTTTCGACGAAAATACTGACACTTTTTACATTAAATTTTTTTTTTTCATGGGCACAAATGTCGCTATAAGTGTTGCTAAAAGCGTCGGAAAAGGACCATCGCTATAAAGTGTCGCTATATAGTGACACTGGTAAACGTCGCTATATAGCAACACTAATAATCGTTGCTATATAGCGACACTGGTAAACATCGCTATATAGCGACGATTAACAGAAGTAAAAAAAAAGGGTTAGTGGGGCTAAACAGGGCTTCCTTTTGGCCCTGTTTAGCCCCACTAATCCTTTTTTTTTTTTGTAATTACAAAACAAAGTTTTTTCATAACAAAATTTCCCTTGCAAAAAGGGTGATACAAAATCGCTCTTGGAAATGATGAGCAACAAAAGCATATACATGTCCGACATATACAACATTGTTTGTAACAAAATTACCCTTTCAAAAGAGTGATACAAAATTTCTCAAATGAGCGGATATACAAAATGCTACTACCACTACTACTCATCCGAATCTGAATCATCCTCGTCTTGTTGGCCTGTTCCTTGGTGCTTGACACCTGCGTCTTCTCCCTCGTCCTCGCCACCTGCGTCTGATCCTTGGCCCTGTTGATCGCTCGCCTCTGATGATGGGACGCTTGAGCTTTGACCCTAAGAGTGAACCATATAAATCGAAAATTAGATTGGAACTTAAATTAAAAAGTGAGATTACAAGTAGGAGTAAACTTATACCGTGCAAGCAGCCACCTCAGCCCAATCGACCGTCGCTCCCATTGCCTCTTGCTCAATGAACCACGGCTTTGTTCCTATCCAAAATGCGCATCGTGTCTCTGCACTTGTAGGAAGACGACCCATTGCAGCTTGCTGTGGATCCAATTTACGAGAGTTAGAGTTAGCTAAAGTGCATGTAATATGTAGTAAAACAAATAGAACAATACATTAAATGAGAAGAAGTAGACTTACCACGGTTGCCTCGAACGCATACCGTCTGCCTGCACCAAAGTGCGAAGTACCTATGACATCCAGCCATCTCTTTGTAGCCCTCCTCTGACCCTTAAACAATTCAAGATGGTCCCTATGTTGCTTCTTGAAGTACTTCCAATCAGCTTTGTCTGCCCAGCTGGGTTTAGCCAACCCCTTTGTGATGCAAGTACGCAAGGTTGATCTACGATGCTTCAAGACCAAACCCATGCACTCCCACATATAATCGTCATTAGACTCCACATTTGGCGGATTAGGGTATCTTTGTTTTAACTCATCGATGACCGCCTACTTCTTTTGGGCATCTTGATACCACCAATCGGTATTTATGCCGCTCTTGAAGTGATGACTCATCAACCTCCTCATGGCGGCCATCATTTCTTTGCCCTTTTTATCTTCTATTATCTCTCCGACAGATGTGATTTGATAGGAGAGAACCCTTGATGAGTAAGGAGGACTGATGGTAGCAGAGTTTGAAGGAGTGGAAGTTGCGCGAGCGCTTTTGGAGTGAGGAGTAGCAGTGGGAGTAGGAGAGGGAAAGGGACCTGACTGATACTATGTCTCCAGACCAAGTGGAGACCTAAAGGAGTGTGAGTGTGCTGACTCGTCTACATCTCCCGAGTCAGCACAACATGAGCCGCCCATCCTACTCTTCCTTCCCTTGCGAGAGGCATGTGCAGGTGATGACCCTGTGGTCGAAGGGGCACGAGGGGACGGCTGGGCAGTACGTCCACCCATCGGTGTAGGGGAGGGGATGGCTGAGGTCCTCTGAGATAGTAGAGAGAAGAATCTCGCTGCCTCCTCATCGCTCATCTGTGCTACAAACTCGTCGGGACTCCCGACAAAGCCATGCGTAGCTAGCAAAGGAGTTCCTCGAGGGGTAGTCGCAGTGCTACATGGAAGAGAAGTCGGACGAGGGGTAGTCGTAGTGCTAGGTCCGAGAGAAGTCGGACCAGGGGTAGTCCTCAGGGTAGTCGCCTGAGAGGAATCAAAGTCCTCTGGAGCATAAAGATCATGAGCTCTTCTCTTGCGAGGCTGTCCGTACTCATCGGATGAGCGATGTGATCCCATGTCTAACATAGACACAAACACGAAAACAAAAAAACAAAAAAACAAACATAAGCATAGGCATAGGCATAGGCATAGGCAAGAAGAAAGACGAGGGAAAGGAAAGAAGAGGGAAAGGAAAGAGGGAAAGAAGAGGGAAAGGAAAGAAGAGGGAAAGGAAAGAGAAGAGGAAGAAGAGGGAAATAGAGAATAAGAGTTAGAGAGAATAAGCTCATGCTTATGCTTATGCGGAAACAGAGAATGAAAGAAGGGGGAAGTAGAGAAGGGGGAAAGAGAGAAGCTAGAGAATGAGCCTATGCAAAAATAGAGAATGAGAGAAGCGGGAAATAGAGAAGAGGGAAAGAGAGAAGCATAAGCATGAGCTTATGCGGAAATAGACAAGGGGGAAATAGAGAAGGGGGAATGAGAGAAGCATAAGCATAAGCTTATGCAGAAATAGAGAATGAGAGAAGGGGGAATGAGAGAAGCATAAGCATAAGCTTATGTGGAAATAGAGAAGGGGGGAAATAGAGAAGGGGGAATGAGAGAAGGGGAATGAGAGAAGCATAAGCATGAGCTTATGCGGAAATTGAGAAGGGGGAATGAGAAAAGCATAAGCATGAGCTTATGTGGAAATAGAGAAGGGGGAATGAGAGAAGCATAAGCATGAGCTTATGCGAAAATAATGAATGAGAGAAGGGGGAAAGAGAGAAGCTAGAGAATGAGCCTATGCAAAAATAGAGAATGAGAGAAGGGGGAAATAGAGAAGAGGGAAAGAGAGAAGCATAAGCATGAGCTTATGCGGAAATAGAGAAGAGGGAAAGAGAGAAGCATAAGCATGAGCTTATGCAGAAATAGAGAATGAGAGAAGGGGGAAATAGAGAAGGGGGAATGAGAGAAGCATAAGCATAAGCTTATGCGGAAATAGAGAAGGGGGAATGAGAGAAGCTAGAGAATGAGCCTATGCAGAAATAGAGAATGAGAGAAGGGGGAAATAGAGAAGAGGGAAAGGGAGAAGCATAAGCATGAGCTTATGCGGAAATAGAGAAGGCGGAATGAGAGAAGCATAAGCATAAGCTTATGTGGAAATAGAGAATGAGAGAAGGGGGAAAGAGAAAAGGGGGAAATAGAGAAGGGGGAATGAGAGAAGCATAAGCATAAGCTTATGCAGAAATAGAGAAGGGGGAATGAGAGAAGCATAAGCATGAGCTTATGCAGAAATAGAGAATGAGAGAAGGGGGAAATAGAGAATGAGAGAAGGGAAAATAGAGAAGGGGGAAAGAGAGAAGCATAAGCATGAGCTTATGCGAAAATAGAGAAGGGGGAAATAGAGAAGGGGAAAAGAGAGAAGCTAGAGAATGAGCCTATGCAGAAATAGAGAATGAGAGAAGGGGGAAATAGAGAAGAGGGAAAGAGAGAAGCATAAGCATGAGCTTATGCAGAAATAGAGAAGGGGGAATGAGAGAAGCATAAGCATAAGCTTATGCGGAAATAGAGAATGAGAGAAGGGGAAAATAGAGAAGAGGGAAAGAGAGAAGCATAAGCATGAGCTTATGCGGAAATAGAGAAGGGGGAATGAGAGAAGCATAAGCATGAGCTTATGCGGAAATAGAGAAGGGGGGAAATAGAGAAGGGGGAATGAGAGAAGCATAAGCATGAGCTTATGCAGAAATAGAGAAGGGGGAATGAGAGAAGCATAAGCATGAGCTTATGCAGAAATAGAGAAGGGGGAAAGAGAGAAGCTAGAGAATGAGCCTATGCGGAAATAGAGAAATTATGAGAGAAGGGGGAAATAGAGAAGAGGGAAAGAGAGAAGCATAAGCATGAGCTTATGCGGAAATAGAGAAGGGGGAAATAGAGAAAGGGGAATGAGAGAAGCATAAGCATAAGCTTATGCGGAAATAGAGAATGAGAGAAGGGGGAAATAGAGAAGGGGGAATGAGAGAAGCATAAGCATATCAAGAGAGAGATGAGTGCTAGAATAAGCATCTATGAAAACATCGCTAAGCTTAGATTGCATCACACATCTCTCATAAGACAGATGAGTGCCATACTAAGAGATCCTACAAACAAACATGTCTATCAAAACTAAGACTGCAATACACAACTCTCTCAAGAGAGATGAGTGCCAGCCTCAGATAAAGAACAAATCTTTATGTAGAAACTGAAACTACAACACACAACTCTCACAAGAGAGATGAGTGCCAGTCTCAAACACAAAATAAAACAAACATTAATAAATAAAAAAAGAACTACAACACACAACTCTCGCAAGAGAGATGAGTGCGAGTGTCTTAAAACACAAAATTAAATAAACATTAATAAGTTTAAAAAAATGGAAGCACACAACTCTCGTAGCAGAGATGAGTGCCAGTCTAAAACACAATACAAAACAAACATTAATTAATAAAAAAAGATAGTAGCACACAACTCTCACAAGAGAGATGAGTGCCAATCTAAAACACAATACCAAACAAATATTAATTGAACTAAAAAGACTGTAGCACACAACTCTCACAAGAGAGATGAGTGCCAGTCTTAAATACACAAAAAAAACAAACATTAATTAATATAAAAAGACTGCAACACAAGTCTCACAAGAGAGATGTGCTTCAATCTTAAACAAAAGAGAAGAAGTTACCTATGAAGGGTGGGTGAGCTGGTAGGTACGGTAATCTACCAACAGGTAAGGTAAGCAAGTAGGAGGTAGGTTAGGTTAGCAACAAGCAGGTAGCAGAGGTGGCAAGGAAGGTAGGTGGAAGTATTTATACTAATACAAAAAATGGGAGTGGGTCCCATTTTTTTACTCCCTTTATTCATACGAATACATTGTATTATTCGTACAAATACTATATTATTCATACAAAAAACTTATTTGTACAAATACTATGTTATTTCTATGAATAACTTATTCATAGGAATGAAATGGAAAAAAACGATTTGTGCATTTTAAATCATGAAAAATACGAATTTGAGCGGTTTTTTTTTTAAATTTAAAACAAAACGGGTGAATTAATGCAACTTAGGTAGGGGATAATGGGGTAGAGTGGGGCGGTGGCCTACAGGATAGTAAGGTATAAGGTTAGAAAAAGTTTGGGGCAAATTTTAAAGTGGGAGTAGTTTATTGTATAGTTATAAGAAGGGCACAAAAAGTGAGCGCAAAAATAAGACAAAAGTAAATGGGATAAAGGCCAAGCGGGTTAGAAAAAATTAAAAAAGAATGAGGCCCTAAAGTGTGGGAAAGAATAAAGTGAATAAAGTACCTAAAAAGTAAGAACTAAATGGTAAAGAAAAATGCATAAATTAAAAAGAGCAATTAAATGAATATAATGAATAAAGAACTTGTGGTTCAGGGGGGAAATATATACAAACCACTAAGAGCCATGACGTGCAATAAAAGGAAGTGTGAATTTTATTATCATGGGGGGACATAAGTGAGCCAACCTTCTGTGGGATGTATCGACAAAAGGGATCTAGGTGTGTAAAAGATGACGTGCAAGTATGTGTGAGTGATTGTGTAATTGGTGGGCTAATTGTGTGTGTATAGTAAGAATATATAGTTAAATGGTTTTGTGTGTGTGTGTGTGTGTGGAGCATCCTCTGAACATGTGTGTGTGTTTTTGTGCAAAAGGAAGTTTTAAAGGTAGTGTGTGTGTGTGTGTGTGTGTGTGGAGCATCCTCTGAACATGTGTGTTTGTGTTTGTGCAAAAGGAAGTTTTAAAGGTAGTGTGTGTGTGTCTTTCTATTTATTTTTATTTTTATAATGCTTGATCATCCCATTAAGATATATTATTTTCTTTAGAAAGATAATATATTTTGTCCTATTGCCCTCAATTTCTAAAGCTTAATACCATTCTTCCAAAATTCTCATATCAAACTTACTACATAATTCTATTTTAACTTCATCAATCGTTTCCACACTCATTCTTGGTACGATCAAATCATCAACGTATATAGCAATCGAATTTCTGCACTTGTGCTTGGTATAATCAAATCATCTACATATATACCAATCACTATCAAATTTCCATCTTGATTTATAGTGTATAGGCCATGCTCTTCTTCACTTCTGGGTAATCCATTTTATTTGAAGCATGAATTAATATTATGCAAGAGCTCTTTAGCTACATGTTGACCTCTCCTTTTTGTAGATCTTCATTGAAAAGGTCCACCTTTACACCATTTGAGAAAAGTGTAAGTTTTTTTCCATTGGATACATGTAAAACTCCAATGTGTATGAAACTAAGAATAGCAATCTAATTGCCTTCATTTTTATAAATTTGATTAAAGGTTTTATTAAAATCCATTCCTCTTCGCCCTCAGAGTAATCTTTTGCAATACAACTTTCTTTGCATCTTTTTATTATGTTCCATCTACTTGGATTTAAATTGATACACTCATTTGTAATAAAAGCCTTGTTCTTTTTTGGTGGTGGTATTACAGTTTCCAATGGCTTTTTAAAAAACTACTTTATCACATTGATTTTTGCTCAATATAAATTTGCAAAATTCCTTGTTTATAACATACATTAAGAACTTTTGTATATTTTCATGTTTTTCTTGTTGGTATATGTGCAATACCTACCTCTCATATGTAACCACCAATGTTCCATAGTGCCCTTTTGTAAGCCCATGGTGTGAGCACTGGACATTGGTAGAATCCTAGTTTTGACACCTTAGCACATACCTTTGCCCTTTAATCTACATGCTCATGGCATCATATTCTTGATTTTGAGGAGTTGATTGCTCTTCTAATTTCTGAAGAGCAGAGAAATGGTGGTGCATCTTCTTCAGGAGGAACTTCAAAAGAAGTTGTCTTCTACTCAAATGCTGAAAGAGGTAGAGGTAGAGGTAGAGCAGGCCGATTTGGAGGCCATGGCAAAAATCAGAATATGCAATAAATTCAAGAAAACCACTCCTATGGAGGAGGACGTGGTAACTTTAGAGGCAAGGGGAGCCAAAGACGTTGTGGTGGATGGCAGAGAGGCCAAAATGCAAACAACAATGTTGAATGCTACTACTGTCGTCTCATGGTGACTATTTGATGGCTAGGAGATGGTAGAAGGAATAATGCACTCCTCAGGGGTTTGGGGGTAGCGCCCCCAATCTTGGGGGTATGGCGGTAATGCCCCTAGCAAGGGTTCAAGGGCAACGCCCCCGATGGGGGTGTGCAGGCAATGCCCCTAGCGACAGGGTCTGGGACCCACGACGGTATGCCCTCCTTGCATGCACGCGAGCATTTGCATGTGAATTTGCTTATGTGTGTGTGGTCGATGGTCGATGGTCAATGGTCTTTGGCCGGTGGCGAAATTGAAGCAAAAATGTTCCATCTTTGGCTGGAGGGGAAATCGGTCTACAACAAAGGGCTATATAAGGAGGCCACTTCTCAAGCCTCATCATCGAATTCCAATACCCCTACCGCAAGTCCTCTATCCAGAGTCTATCTAGATCACCATCGAAGCACGCACGGGTGGACAACACCATCACTCGTATCTTATTTGGTGATAAAAAAATTTATTCTACTCTATTGTGTCTATTCTTTGGTTATTGTACTATCGTTGTTGTCAAACGATCTCTTCGCGGCATCACATTTCTATATTTCTTTCTATAGTACCATTCTATTTTTAGAATATTTATAGTATTAAATAGTCTCATGATGCATTTTTAGGTCTACAAACTCTTATGATTCCCATTGTCAATTCTTAGATATTTCAAGTATCTTATAGTCTGAGTGTTGCCCGATATTTCAAAGGATTTTTGTATTTTCATGAAAGCATTGGATTGGTCAAGATGAAATAGATAAGATATTTTCTATTATACTCATTAATGAAAGTAACAAAATATTTAATTTCTTCTAATGACAATATATCTTTTTGCAAGATCCTTCACCCAATCTATCATATCACTACCTTTATTTTTCCTTGAGTAGGAAATTGATCCTTGTGTTGCTTGCCAAACACACATTTGTTGTAAATTCCCATTTATTGATCCTAGGTCCATGCCAAGATCATGAACCAAGGTGCTCTTTCAAAATGTATCTTTTACGAAATATTAAATTCATAATGCTCTTTGAATAAAACTCGAATAAAAGTGATATTATTTGTTAAATAATAGGATCAAAACTATAAGTGTGTTCTTTTGGCTTTTTGTTTTAAAATTATTTCAGGCCTCGTTGAATTGTTTTAGGGGTTAATAGGAAATCCAAAATGGTGACATTTATGGCTAGATGACATAAGATTTTTAATCCAATTACTCACCTCTTTTTTCCAAACGATTACAATTCCTGTAGTAGTTTACTAAATTTCCTAGCTCTTGCACAAGTAAATCCCTAACATATCACACTCCTATCTTGTCCTCTTCCTCTCATGCACTTTTCTCCATGCTATTTAAATTCCATCTTCATTTCCATGATTTATGTTCCTTCTTATCCTCTTTTGTCATAAAGGCTACCTCAATTAATCATTTTGTTGAGATCCATCATCCAACCTTTATGTTCACCTTACAAGCTAGTTTTTCCCATAACCTTTTTAGTTTTCACTTTAATTTGAATAGAAATCATATGGTCCATGAAGCTTTCCATGGATTATGAAAGAACTAAATCTACATCACGAGATTGGAAAGATAAAAAATCTCATCAAGGTACTAGAGGAGAAGGTTCAAGGAGGGGGAAATAGATAGTACAATATTTAAATATATTTGCAAAGGGGAAAAAAGATGGTGCAATATTTGAATGACAATGGAAGAAATAATGAAATTCTTTGCAAAGGAAGAAACAATGCTAGGAAATGCCCCAAGATTTGCCTCCTACTCTTCGAAGAGTACAAGACTTGAAGGCAAGGTCACTGCACCACATGCATGCATACGAACATATCATTAGAGAAACAAACATGAACTTTGGGTATCAAAATTTTTGGGGCCAGTCCAAGTATAAGGTTGTTGCATAACTACAAGGCTCACATATTTGAGAGATTTACTTATGTGGCCAAGGGTTGAATTGTTGATGACTCTACCAATGCTTCAAAACTTGCACACCCAATAGGATATACTTTGGTACTTAAGAGATGGTTTCCTCAATGTGAGGTTCATAGCTTATACTAGCTAGATAAGAAGAGGGTAACATTGGCTATGGTGTCTTTCTCTATGATAAACATTATACGACTAGCGCATACATCTAGGGTGCACAAATCAACAAAGATGTCCCTTAAAAGGATTAATGTGACTCCAATGATTGGGCAGAAGAGGCACTGCAACCTTATGCAAAAAGCTTTAAGAGATGGTTTGCACAATGTGAAATGCATAGATTCGTCCAGCTAGATACAAAGAGGGTGACATTGGCTATGGTGTTCTCCTCTAAGGAAAACATGATACAACTAGGATACACATCTAGGGTGCATAATTTGATAAATATTTCCATTAGAAGGAATAATGTGACTATAGTGATGCGAAATAGAGAACAAGCAATGCAACCTAACACAAAAAGCCTATGGGACTCAATAAAATAAAAGAAAAGGATAGATATATCTAATGATAAAGTCATCATAATGGAGAAAGTATTTTGGCACAAGAAAATAAGAGTACCTCTAAGAAAGAAGGAGATTTATAGACTGTGAATAGAATGCAACTAGTATGATACCCACATCTTATACATGGTTGACATAAATACTTCATTATTCTCTTCAATTTGTTTGACTCTTTTGATTTTTGTTCACTAACATTGTTTTCAATATATAGTTCTAAGTTGGCTAGCATTGAGGCTACATATTTATTTATACTATCATATTTTGTTACTTAAAACTTGCACACTTAAAGTGAATCTTGGCACCTTTCCTTGCATACATCCCATTATAATTGGAAACACACACTTCTTTGAACTACACAAGGGTGGGGAAACTACCTGAGCACCATTTGCTCTAATACCATGCTGAGAGAGAGAGAGAGAGAGAGAGAGAGAGAGAGAGAGAGAGAGAGAGAGATGAGCAACAATGTACAACATGTACACTATCATCCACATAGTCGAGTGGGACCAAATTGAGTAAGAGAATAAGGGAACCATGGTCCCATATGTCCATATGTACACTAGGGAATAAGAGAATAAGGGGATAATGGTCCCATATGTCCATATGTACACCATGTTACAATTTACATTCTCAATAGCATTAAATGCAAGTGCCCGAGCCCTCGATAGTGGCCCATAATGCCACGTCCCATAACTATTGCTATAACATCCAGATGCCACCTACACATGATTCAACACATGCCCCCCTTCAACCCGGAGTCAATGACCTAGCCAAGGCCCTGAATGATCTGCGGCTTGAGATGGTGGGCATCAGAAATCAATCCAATCGCCCTCCAAGAGAACGTGCTAATGTTGTGTGCTACGAGTGCCACTAGAAGGGTCATTATTGCATGGAATGTCCCAACATTACATACATATAAGGTTCATAATGGACAAGATATTTAGCCTTTGTTAGTCAACATCTAAGGTATTTGGGGTTTTAAATTGGTATGTACAAAGTCCTCTAGGAAAATATCCCAAGGTGAATGATATATATAATTAATGAGGCCTACCTGAATGAAATGCACAGATATACAGATTGGTTGCTTTTGCAAAACGGTTCCTACATTGATCTTATAAATATATTAAAGGCAACAAGTGGAGAGGGTCATCCATTAGATGCATTTCATTAAAAGCACAAGAGGACAATTGGTTGAGTCTCTGACATCACAAGGGAAGCAATTAAGAAATCCACTTCAATAAGCATTTTGATGTAGGCAATCCAATGCAAATCAATGCAATCAGTTTTTAGTCACCCTCTTGGATGCATGCAACTTTGGAGCCATTCATAAGCATTTTGATGTATGCAATCGAAGGCAAATCAATGCAATCAATTTTTAGTCACCCTCTTGGATGCATGCAACTTTGGAGCCCTTCAACCACACAAATAAACATGAAAGGTGAAAATAATTAGTAGAAATATTTTTCTCTATTGAGAGGTGGAACTAATATTAAGCCCCACCCCAAACACAAATTGGTACAAAGTAGAAGTTTCTTGAGAAAAGCTTCACCTATGTTGGGGAAAATTCAACTACATCGTGGTGGTGTGAAGGAAAGAAGACACATGTTTGTTAGAGTTTTCAACAATGATTTTTTTTCATGAAGTTACTAGTTCCACGTATGTGCCAAATCATAAAGCGAACAAGAAATGTTGCGAAATTCACCTGTTTTTTCTCGTATATGGTACATGCATACGTGCCAAGTTTTACTTCTTTACAACGACAAGACGTCAAATTCTCAGCAGACGGATTGCAAGCCTATTCGATTCTCCTTAACAAGGCTGCTACCTCTCACCTGGAATGGAGAGAAGTTGTGCGGATTAAGCCCTTCGAAGGGATCGTTAGCTGCTCGCAACGACTTGCCGGAGCTGCAGCGAAGTTCATCAGTATGTGATTCCCACAGAATAGATGTTCCAGATGGACATGGCATTGCGAGGCTACTTCCAACATCCGTTTGGAAGTCATCTTGACTGTTCGCGCAGAAATCCTCTTGGGAAGAAACTGGAAAAGCCTGCAAATACGAAAATGCCGAACTCGAACCTTGGAGCCTCCCAGTCTTAGCGCTTTTTGCCTTGAAGGATGGCGCCAGGACGTAGACTTGTCCGCGATGGTCGTCACCTTCCGATATCCCCGTAGTGAGGGTGGAAAGCACTTCCAAATGGAGCCCATAATGTAGCAAAGAGACGGCGGGTTTGGGAGAATTCTCAATGTTGAACCTGAGAAGACGGGTATGGAAGCGGAACAACAAGCTGATACTCCTAGGGATTTCCTGGCAGAATTATAAGGAAGCAAGCGTCAAGCGTCCCGATTCCCAAGCTGCTAGGAACCAGATAAGCGTTTGGTGTAGACGAAATGTATATCTATAGACTATATGAGTGGACTGTGCGAGGCTTGAGCCAATGAGAGCTATAGGAAACGGTGAGCGCGTTGATAGATGGTCATTGGTAATCGATCAGAGCTGACAGGAAGAAGACATAACATCTTAATGAGAGTGGCAGTTTGAACCGCGTCTGGGGACTCAGTGGGGAGGGTCGGAACTTAACAAAAGCCGTAGTCATTGATTGGTTTGTTTAGCGAATCGATGTGAGATAGGACGAGTGACGACTAAACTGTGTTGGATTCTTCGAAGTTTGGTCCCGAACCGGGCAGACTCCAGAGTCCACAGTTCCGAGTCCCGACTCTTCCGAAATGAAATAAATTCCACAATTCGAATTTCGTTGGTGGAAAAGAGTGTCGGCAGCGACGGCAGCGTCGGCAGGATCGTCGACGGATTCATTGATCATTGACGATTGTACCGGAGTGGTTAGTGTTGGCAGGGTCGTACCGCCGCCCACGCTTCCACACCAACCTTTTTGTGTCAAGATTTCCATGTAGTCAATAAGGGCAAGGGTAGGAATGCATTATGCCCCATTGGTTGTTGGGAGGTTTGGTGCTCAAATTGGCCCCTTCATTACTTGGCCAGCACTAGTGTTTTATGAAACTCTAAAATTCTACGAACCCATGCAGCACATTCTAAGCCATTAGATCAACTGGCCTATTATTAGCTACTTGAAATATACTTAGGAGCTGGCCAAGCATTCTAGTTTTGAAAGGTGCACATTTGAGCATTGGTTTTGTATTTCCATTCCAACTAGTCGTTTGTCTCTTACCATTGCGTTGCATGCTGCTCCTATAATCTAAAGCTCACAAGAGCCGCTCTTTTCAACCATTGAAAACTGACCACTTACAACCTCTGCACCATTGTAGCTCACACAAAGCTTCCTACAGGTCCTCAGATGGTCCCAAGATCCCCGTCAGACTCGAAGCAGTTGGTTCAAGCAAAATTAGGATGGGTAGGCCGCCCAAAGTAGAAGACTTTAATTATCCCATGTCAACAAAGCACAAACACAAGAAAGAAAATAGACAATAAAATATCAAGAAAACAAGGAGATTATGGCTCTTTAAATGGTTTTTTGAGTAGAGATGGCCATAAGTTAATTCTATTTATTATCACATTCCTTGTTTTTCCTTGGCAAATTCATTCATTCATTCATTGTTGCCTATATTTCATAGTCCTTGGCATTCATTCTCCCTCCCTATACTTTAAAGTGACATTTTTGTCATGGGGCACATAATTAGTGACTTGAAATTGCACTTGAATCCTACCATTTCATGAAATTATTTTAAAGCAAAAAAAAGAATTAGTAAAAATATTGACATGGAACACTACACAAGGTCCATTAGGACCCGATACTCCCTGCAAATTAAAGTAAAAAAAAGAATGAGTAAAAATATTGACCCGATACTCCCTGCAAATGTCAGGGGTGGTGTTTTATTACTGACAATCACCTGGTAATGTGACAAGGTTTGTGCCTTTTGGGAATTAAAGCCCAACAAATACATGAATAAGGCTATGCTCATAAGAGTTCATAATTCATCCTCAGTTGCATAACCATATGAATTGTCATCCTTCTTGTATCCAACTTGGCCATGTTTGCTGTTGATTGCAAATCTTTGTTCGCATCAAGAACATGCATCAAAAGGGAGGAATGTTGTAAGAATTCAATTCGAAGCAAGTATATCTAGGGCAAGGAAAGTAATTAAAATTATTTCTATAATAATATATAATGTAATTATTATGACCACCTATGGTGTGGGTGGGGAGGGAGGCAGCGCACCTCCTTCCCCAAAGTATTATAATCCAGCCTTTGATCCTATGCATCGAGAATATTAGCATCGCATAGCATCACGATTAACTTTCATGAATGGATAAAAGAATGACATATTACTTGAATGTTAGTAGTCATATTCGTATTGCAAATACCTTGAAATTAGCACAGGCTCTTATGAGCTTGACAAGTTTCTATACAACATTCAAAGAGGCAAAGCATCATGACATTTGAGAAAGCATTAAAGTTGGAATCAATTAGATTGCAATACTAGAGTAAGCAAGACCTAGATGAAAAATTTATAGTCCAAATCGAGTCTTCATTTGCGCCCAAGGATGGCTCCTCAAAGTTTGAAGCTCTGTGACCTCGAGCGTTGCTATTGTTCTTGTGAGTTATTCAACTCCTTCATAGCCCTATCAATTCCTTTTGTGCTATTATTATTGCGAGTTTTTCCATTACTCCGCAACCCAGCAGCTCCTTTTGTGCTAGTGAACCCAGTGAAGAATTCCTCTATGATTCCTCATCACCATCGCCATAGCCTCCATCCCCCCATGTTGTTCCCTTCTTATTATCAGCACTTATAAAATTGGTAACACGTGCATTGCCAAAGTTTAATTTTTTGAATGTTTAGGCTCAAACTAATATGCAAAAGGAAGACCTGGGGTGCCAACTCCCTTTAGTAAGAAAACCTATCCAAATCTTGAGTATGAGATGAATTAAACAATATGCCATGGGTAAAAATTATTCAAATTAATATGGTTGTGTTATACACTAAAAGAGCTTCAAATCTGTCTTTACACCTTGAAATTTGGGTAACACATGAAAAAGTTGCATTAATTTGAAAGGAGATTGGTTTGCATATTTTAATGTAATTTTTGTTTTACCCCCTCATCCAAAAGACCCCCCCCTTGGGCCTCACATATTTGGGAAACATGTACAAATCTTAAAATCTTGCATATTTTTCAAGGTGCATACCTTATATTTTATGGGAGGGGGGCCATTAAATTTCCATATTTTTTCCTTTCATATTTGAAAATTTTTAAGGAAATCCATGCATATTATATATGGACCTTGTCCCCCCATACCCTAGATTTTGGAGGAGGGTAGTAACATATTACATATTGAGTTAGCGCCCCAAGAAGGAGTTGGTGCCCCAGGAAGGAAGAATCAATAGTTCGTAAGGAGAATTGCACTCGACCTCAGATGGAAATGCTCAAAACAACTTTAGATGTTCTTTTAATGTCCAACCTTATGATGGCTACTATCATAGGCAAAGCAAAACGTAGCAAACACTATGCCGCAAATACAGAACACTTGATCAGGATAGATGTTACAGTGTAATAAAGAGCATTGGTTTACATCTAACAACAAAACTTAATAGGATTAGCAAATTTGGCATGAGAAAGATCTTGAAGCTTATGTTATATCACGATACACATAAATGATGGTTCATTTATGTGACACCTTCTTGAACATGAAAACTACTAGCTTTGGTTTTAAGAGAACAATCTACAATCCCTTACCTTGTTCTTGTAGAGTAGCAAAAGGAAGCACTTGTAGATGCACACATTCAATCATTGCCATTGGAGTGAAGAACACAAGCTATGGTTTTACATTTAGTGGGAGCATTCAAGGTAGCAACATGATGCCATTTAGGTGAATACTAGTCTCGAGTCTTCACAATCTTTAGTGTGCACAACTTAGACCAGCTAGTTGCAAAGAGGGTAACATTAGCTATGTTGGTTTAAAAAAAGGAGAAATAGATTGGGTGTACAATGTCAAAGATGTTGTCAATTAGAAGGACCAATAAGGCTCCAGTGCTTGGACACAGAGTAGAAGCAATGCAGGATCATCTTGATCCGAGAAGACTGTGGGCTTCAATAGAATGCAAGACAAAAAGAGACAACCTAAGTGGAGAAGTTATTTGATCCACTAACAACCTTTTGGCATGAGAATACGAGAGTTTCTCCAAATCAGATGGACCTCTGTGAAAAGAGAATAGGATGTAAGTAGTGGGATGAGCACATCATACACATGCTTGATACAATGCAAGTCAGTGGTTGCTTAAACCAAATAGGTGGTTATTCGTGAATGATTTTTGGAATAGTTTAATTGTTTTTAATTTAATATCTAAATTAGGCTGGCTTAGACTTAATGTAATTATCCTAAACCAACCTAGTGTTTGGAACATCATGCAATATATCACTATGTTGGTTTAGGTCAAACACCATCTATGTGATTGTCCCAAACCAGCATGGTTAAATAGCAATATATTTCACCAGCCTGCTGGTTGTCTGTGAATGAGTTTTGAAATAGTTTAATTATTGAATTTCTAAATTGGGCTAGCTTGCACTTAATGTGATTGTCCCATGCCAACCTGGTGGTTGGAACATCAGGAAATATATCATCATGTTGGTTTAGGTCAAGCACTAGTTTGTGACAGGAATATATTTTGCAGTAGAAAGAAAAGATAATATATTTTTATTGTCTGATGGTGGATAAGCAGCCCGATGGTTAAAATTGATGTGTTTCCTAGTAGTTAAATATTATTTAAGTTTAATTTCTAGGTTTGTTTGGGTCATATACCAGTTAATTTCTAAACCAGGCTAGCTTGGACTTAATGTGAGTGTCCTAAACTAGCTCAATGGTTGGAACATCATGCAATATATCACCGAGCTGGCTCATTTCAAACATGAGTTATGTGATTGTCCTAAACCAATGTTGTTGAAATAGAAATATATTTCACAAACAAAGATAATTGATGATCAGCTCAATGGTTGGCTGAAATTGCTATGTTTCCTAGTAGTTAAATTATTTAAGTGTAATTTTTGGGTTGGTTTGGGTCATGTACCAGTCAATTTCCAAACTAGGCTAGGTTGGACTTGATGTGAGTGTCCTAAACCACCTCGGTGGTTGGAGCATCATGCAATATATCACCAAGCTAGCTCAAGTCAAACAAAATTTATTTGCTTGTCATAAACCAACATGGTTGGAAATAGAAATGTTTTTCACAATAGAAATAATTGATGACCAGGCCAGTGCTTGATTGAAATTGAATTTTTGGTCTTGGTTTGGGTTATATACAAGTCAATTTCCAAACTGGGCTAGCTTGCTTATGTGATTGTCCTAAATCCACCTAGTGGTTAAAATTATTTTGTTTTATAGTAGTGAAGCTATTTTGTTTTCTAGTGGCTTGATTACTTTAATTATCTTGATTAGCTGGTTTTTTTGCATGTACCTGTGTCTGTTTTTCTTATACTACTACAAAAAACATAGTATTTGTTTCTCGAAAGGGAGAGAAAGGAGTGCACGGAAGTAAGTTTTAGAGGGAGCTAGAAGGACCCAGGTTTTTAGGGTGGCTAGATTTTTAGGGAAAGCGGTAGGGCTAGGGGAACATATACAAAAAATGTTACAAAAAGTAACAAATTTAAAAAAAAAGGGAGGATCAGGTCTCCAAAAAAACCCAATACAAAAATTGGCCAATAAGAGGAAACAAAACCTCAAGGCCTACACATAAGCTACAAAGTAGAAACACCTAGAGTCATGTTTAATTATCTTATAAGAAAGAGGCAAGCTCTAGGAGATAATCATCACCAAGGGGTCAATACTATTAACCACATTGGCTAGATCTACTAGAGTAACTTTCCAATGTTCAAAATCATTAACTCACTTTATGGACTCAACTTATCATCTCTAAAGTCTAGATGATTCATGACATTCCAAATTGACCAATAGATTGCCCCCTTGATGTAAGGCCAGTATGCCTTTAGCGTAGAGGGGAGACCAAAAGTTTCTCCCAGCAACATCAATTTTCAATTCCCATGAATTTCAAACTATGCCATTAATCCAGACTTGTGACCAGAGGGTGTTACAAAATGTTATTCTATCGATACAAGAAAGCTTAGCTTTAATATGTCCCCCAAGAGCACTTAAAATCAAATTTTATATTATAAAGAGAACTCACTTTTATGTCCTCTTAGAGAACTTAAAATCAAAATTCCTATTATAAACAAAGCTCAAATTATATACAAAAACCTTAGCTCAATTGGTGAGCTAGATGTTTTATTAACACAAGAAAGCCTAGCTCAATTGGTGAGTTAGATAGCCAAAAAATCTTACTTGACACTACTCAATTGGTTTGATACCCATAATTTCTAAAAGCAACGCTCATCTCATTTTGATTGTGGCTAACATTGCAAAAACTCTCACAAGATCATTTTTGTGACTTGTTCAACTTGGCTATGCAGCCCATCTAGAATCCACAAATAAACATCATGGGTGTAGAGCTCAAATGCAGTTCTTAGGTGGACTGAATTATGTAGATTTCCCATCCAATTAAGGTCCATTAGCATCTTAGCCACTCTATGATCATGGGAGATCATTGCCACTGCTTTGGAGATAGCTAATAATAAGAACAGAATCAACTGAAGGTGGGACATAGATAGAGGGTGGCGAGAAGGGTCGAGTAAGAGAAAGGTGGAGTAGGAGACAAGGGTGGAGATGTGTGAAGTTGATGAAGGTGGTAGAGACAAGTGTAGAGCAGTGTGAAGTTGAAAAAGGTGGTGGAGATGAGGGTGGGAGATGATGGAGTAGGAGATGAGGGTGGCATCATGTGAAGTCGACGAGGGTGGTAAAGACAATGTTAGACCAAAATAAAGTCAACAAAGGACGTGGAGATGAGGGTGGAGCAATGTGAAGTCAATGAGGCTACATGGTACTTAAATAGCCAGTACCCCACCTCAATGAGCTTGTCATCTCTTTTAGTTAGGCTATTTTGATCAAATTTCTAGCAATTAGATGCCTGATCACTTTAGAAGGGGCATTATAAGAATTTTTTTCCAACTTGGCACTTCATTTTGATGAGGGGAAAGCATAAAACCTGAACCCCCTTTGACCTAGCTAGCAAGCATGTGATTAATTGGCGGCTTGAATTTTGATTAATTGAAGATGGCTCATTATTAAATGGAAGGCACCACCAGGCCTCCAAGCACATACTAGCTCAGATTTTGATTAATTTAAGTTTGGCTTATAATTAATTGGATGGTGGCCTTCAGTCACCGTGTTGGCTCGAATTTTGATTAAGTTAAGGTGTCTTATTAAAGATGGCTCATTATTATTTGGGTAGCACCATTGAGCCTCTAGTCATTGCACTGGCTCGGATTTTGATTAATTTAAGGTGGTTTATTCAGATGGCTCATGATTATTTGGATGGCACCATTAGGCCTTCAGTCACCATGGTGGCTCAAGAGAGTTCCAAACTTTGTTGATCAGATGGTCGCCCCATCATGCAAGCTAGGTGGCTATTTAATTGGCTAAAAACCTGATGGCTAAAAAGCAGTGACATTAAGTCATCACACTTTATCCTAATCGAGCTCTGAGGGACATCACTTAATCCTTACCACACCAGCATTTTGCTCTCTGCTCCATCATTATTATAAGTCTCCATTTTTTGCCTATTGAATGCTAGCATGGTGGCCACTAATGATCAGCTCGGTGATGTTGTCTTCCAAGTAGTTAAATTAGTTTAGTTTATGAGCAGCTAAATTAGTTTAGTATAATTTTTGGGCTTTTTACTACTAGTTAAATTCGTATAATAGTTTAGTTTTTGGGATGTTTTGGGTCATACATGGGTTGTCTTGGACTGTGATCATCCAAAACTAGCCCAGTGGTTTTAACAACAATATATATTTTAGCTAGTTAATGTGATTGTCTGAAACTAAGTTTTGTTATTGTCTAATTATGGAATAAGCAAAAAGGTAGTATATTTATGGAGAGGGAAAATTTACTTCACATGAGGATAATTTTGAAGGTCAAGCTACGGTTGAATCTATATATTCATTCAAACCGAAGGTGAAAAGCATGTTCCAACAAAAGCGATAATCTCTCAAATGCATTGCTATCTTGTTCTTGGTTTAGGAAATGCATTTCCTTGGTTTCAAGAACCAGCGTGGCAATTGCACAATGATATACATATGCCACTAGACATATGTGGCATGTCTATATGACCCATACCCCTAAAGGGGAACCCTCAAGAGCCATATCAACATGAAAGGGGACCCCTCGATGTAAAATATATGAACCAAAAACCTTTTCATTGTGGGACTCCAATGTGGGTCTCACATGACCCAGCCAATTAGGAGTAGCCACCTAAAATAACTCCAAGACCCAGTGCGGTGGTCGCACCAAGACAACATCAGTGTGGCGGTCACAAATCTAGATCAACGTGAAAAAGTTGTGTGTAAATGACAAGTGGCGAGCTACAGGAAGATGATAGGACAAACTGTAGATAGGCTGATGCACAAAGATGTAGCACAGAGACAGCATGATGGAAAATGTTTAACTTTGTGAACCACCATCCTAAAATAGAACCAGCATGGTGGTTGCAAGGAAATAAAGTAACCCACGGTAAAATAGAACCAGCACCATGGATGCACAAGGAAAAACTTTTTCTTTCATTTAGGATTAACTTTTAACTTGTTTTAAACTCAATGCAAAATATATGATCAATTGTGAGACTCCAATGTGGGTCTCACGTGACCCACACAATTAACATAAATACATTTTATTTGGTTTAATTAGGAGTAGCTACAGCCACCTCCAAGAACCAGCGCACTGGTTGCACCAAGCCAACGTCAGCATGGTGGTCACAAATCTAGGTCAGCACAGAAGCTGTGTGTAGATGACAGGTGACGAGCTATGCGTAGATGATCGGTGGCAAGCTGTGGGTAGATGACAAGACAAACTATGGACAATCTGCACAAAGATAGCGCATAGATATTGGACAAAAGAGGGTTGAAATGCTTGTGTAGTGACATATGTTGAGCTTTGCAATGTTCAGAACAAGAAGTTTTGACAAATTGCATCTCATTACTTTGGGAAAAAGTTCAATGAGCGCACAAGTTTACCCAAATTCCAAAAGATTGCCCACCAACACGTTGTGTTGTGGCCCCAAAGTTGCCCCTAAAATAGTTCTACAATTGGCTACACCTGATCATGCATTGACCCCCAAAGGCACACAAAAAGCCTCTTGGGCACTGGTTCTAAATTACCTTGTGTCCTTGGTATGTTGGCCTATCTAGGGGGAAGGATTCAAAAAAGTTAATAGTTTTAGGGTTTTATTTGATGCTTAAAGACTTGGGAAATTGTTGGTGGTCCCACTATTTATTGGTTGGGAAATTGATGGTGGGTCTATTATCTATTGGTTGGGTGGATTAAAAACAGGTTATTTAGTGGTTGTTTGGCAAGTAGGCGTCCAGTTTGGCATTTGATTGAGGTTTCCTTGTGTCGCATTATGGCATTTGACAGCAAGGAAAACGTAGTTGGTGGCAAGAGAACTATTCCAAAATCTGAAATCTACAACAACATGAGGCAGACAGAGGCTGGGAGGTTGTGCCAACAATTGTTGTAGATCTAATGGTGGCGGTGGCAGTGAATGTCAAGTAGACCAAATTTTTGGGGATATCAAGAGATGATCTAGACGTGCATGTCCATCTGTTAGACAAAATTTATGCAGTCAACATACTGGGTGTGGTGGCTACCATGCAAAACGAGGCTATATTTGAGTCAACTCTGGAGGGGAAGATGTCATGATGGCCAGCGAAGTACCCTGCAGACCATTTCACAACCTACGATGCTATCAAAAGTGCATACTTGAGGTGGTTATGGAAAGAGAAAATGAGCCCACATACTTTGGAAGGATTGTTGATTATAGAGCAGGATAACCAGGATGTGGAAGACTATGTGGCTCAATTCTACCAATTCCTGCAATGCATTCCCCAAGCTTAGCAACCTGCGATCAAAGTGCTAAATGAATACTTCATTGCCGGACTGGCAAAAAATGTGGAGATAGAGGTGGCAAAAATGGACAAAGTAACCATGCCACTGAATGATGTGGTGGAGCAAGCAATCCATGTGGGTGAAGCATTTCAAGGACAGACAATTAAACATCGCAAGACATCTAAAGGAAAAAGTAAAACAAAAAAGAATCCTCTAAGAAGAAGCACAAAGCTAGTGATGAAGAGTCCAAAGATGACAGCTCAGATGAGAGGTCCAATGAAGACAACAGTGTAAGGAATTGGAAGTTGAGAAAGAGAAGAGGCCCAAGAAGACCTCCAAGGAAAGAAAAGGGTGCTTTGCAGCATCCGGAGGACACTCATTGGGAAAAGGAAGGATGGAACTCTAGTGCATCAATTGCCAGAATCCTAGACATTCTGCGAGGAATTTGCTTTGAATGAAAAATGGTGTGCCATCCGTATGCCAAATATGCACACAACATCAAACTACCATTACAATGAATGGGGTTAGAGAGCACAAGGGTAGACATAATGGCCAGCCCCTATGTCCAGTTTCAAAAGAAAGGTCTGCCACACTCAGACATATTGTTGATATTAGAAGGTGGTTTCAAACCCGTGGAGATTGGTCACTATGACCGATTAGTGTGTGCAGAGTTGCCAGATAAGGCAATGTTCCCGGAGTTGCATGATATTATTGGGCAATGTAATGTCCATGGTCCATGTGGTGTACTAAATCCATCTACAATGGAAAATGCATTTGTCATTATCCATGTGGACCCGATGTGCAAAGATTGTAGGTTCATCTTCTGATGCGCAATAGCGTCATCTTTCGAGATGATGATGATTTGCAAAATGTTGTAGGCAGGGAACAAAATCAAAAGACCACCCTCATAGGATGGTTCACTCACAATCAGTTGCAATATGACGCAAGCAACTTGCTATATGGTGACTTGCCAGTTAAGTTGGTTTGGAACACAACTAATAAGCGGTGGACTAGAAGACAAAAGGGAAATACCATTGGTCAGATGTACAATATTTCCCCCTCAGCTGGTGAGCTCTACTTTATGCATATGCTTCTTAATGTGTGCACGGGATGCAAGTCCTTTGATGACCTATGTACTTTTGACAGTCAAGTGTACCCTACTTTCAAGGCAGCATGCATAGCACGGGGATTGTTGGAGAGTGATGATGAATGGTTTGTGTGTATGCAAGAGGCTTTGTTTTATCAAAATAGTGCACAACTGAGACACCTATTTGTCACAATATTGGCTTTCTGTGAGCCAACATCTCCTAGACTTTTGTGGGAAAAATTTTCCACTGAGCTTTCGGATAATGTTTTTTATATATTGGAATCAAGTATGGGGAATTGAATTGGTCGTCGTGAACTAGCGATAAAGAAGGCTGTATTGCACTTGGAGCACATTCTTCAACAACATGGGCGAAGGTTGGCTGAGTTTGACGGAATGCCTGTTGTAGATAGAACATCTTTGTCAGAAGCTGGAAATGGCTTATTGCAAGAAGAAAGAATGTTTGATTGTGTGAAAGAAGCATAGACTGCCTAGCAAATGGAAATGTCCTTGAATCACTGTCAACGTGCTGCATTCGATCAAATTTTGGCAAGGGTCTATGGAGATGGTTGTGAGGTCTTTTTTCTCGATGGTATAAGAGGGTCTGGAAAGACCTTTCTCTACAATTGCTTGCTCTCTCGACTGCGTGGGGAGGGGCTCATCGTTTTGGCATGTGCATCTTCTGGGATTGTTGCATTGCTATTAGCTAATGGACACACGGCACACTCATGATTCAAGATACCGTTGGAGTTGGATGGTACTAGCAGTTGCAATATTAAGGTTAATAGTCAACTCGCATATGTTTTGAAGATGGCTAGGCTGATAATATGGGATGAGGCACCCATGACTCACCGGTTTGCTTTCGAGGCACTAGATAGAACATTGTGAGATATCATGTCCAATGAGCAACTTTTTGTTGGGAAGGTGGTATTATTGGGGGAGGATTTTAGACAAGTCTTGCCAGTTCTTCCAAAGGTAGGATGAGAGGACATTGTCAATGCTACCTTATGCCACTCAAGGATTTGGGGTCGCGCTACAATATTGAAGTTGACACAGAATATGCGGGTCCTTTGGAATGGTGATAATTGTGTTGAGCAAGAGTTCATGCAATGGGTTCTAGACATTGGCAATGGGATAAATAAATGTACAAAAGAAGATACTGTTGTGATTCCATCGCAGATGCTTTGAGAGACAAAGTCCATGGAAGGCCTCATTGGATGGGTGTATCGAGGGCTTGCAACTGTTTTGGACTGTGCACCATACTTTCGAGAGTGCGCTATTCTTGCACCTTGAAACATAGAGGTTGATGCAATTAATGCTACGGCATTGAAGGCAATGCCCAGTGAGGAAAGGGAGTACCTAAGTGCAGACTCAGTGGACAACTTAGGGGGAGATTCCTTTTTGTTTGCAGTCGAGTATTTGAACAGTCTTGATCTTGGTGGTGGATATCCCCCGCATCAGTTGGTTTTGAAAAGGAATGCTCCTATAATTTTGTTGCGCAATTTGAATCCTCGCCAGGGTTTGTGCAATGGGCCACGGTTGATATGCAAAGAGTTTCACACGAAAGTGTTAAAAGCTGAAATCATTATTGGTACCAAAGCTAGTGATAGAACGTATATTCCAAGGATAACATTCATTCCAACCAACCTTAAACTTCCATTTGACATGAGGAGACGGCAATTTCCTATCAGATTGGCATTTGGCATGACAATCAATAAGTCACAGGGCCAAACATTATCTATTTTGGGGCTGTACTTGGCGACACCGGTATTCAGTCATGGCCAACTATACGTGGCATTTTCACGTATCCGAGCATCAAACGTTGTTAAGGTTTTCATTTCGCAGAGTGCATCTGATGCCAGGGGCGAGGAGATGGATAATACTTCTACCACAAATGTTGTGTACAAGGAAGTTTTGCAATTGGCAACAACAAGAGCCTAGGAGTATGACATTGCTCTTTCAAGCCCTCCTCAGACTTTCTTGGGTGGCAAATCTTCATTTCGGTAATCTTTGTATAGCTTTTTTTAAGTTCTTTCAATATTCCAACTATCATAGGTCTTCGGGAATATTGGCTATTTATACAAATATGAAGTGAGATGTAATATTTCATGACTTTGTCCTTGATAATGTTTGGATTTCATTTTTCATTTGAGTTATGGGTTTGCAATACACTGCAGGCTATTTTCTCTTCAAAGCCTATTGTTTTTTCCAGTATATGTAGATTACACGTGCATTCTTTTTTGCAATGCGATAGGATGTCTAGGCAGTTCACATTTGTCACCAAAACAGGAGCGCAAGTGCAAGGTACATAGTTGCTTGACAACCACGTTTTATGTTGACATGTTTAATAGTATAGTCCCTCACTTTTAGAAAATTGCAGATCCTGTAGGCTGGGGATCTCTGGAGAGCGCGCAACTATTATTGGATTTGCTTGAGTTGGAGAGCTACCTTGGGTAAGAACCGTGAACATTGTTTGTTGCCTTCAGCTGTGTATTTGGATATATCAATCAGTTCTTTGATGTAGCTATTGCATGTTCAGATATGTGACTGTACTTTTGGATGTGATATTTTGAAGTACTTTGTCATAGAGAAATTTTTTTGCATGTGGCAGATGTGGAGTACATGGCCGGCATAGGCTTTTCCCTATAGTACATGGCCGCATACTTTTTCCTTTAGGGATGTTTGTGTGTCTATTGTAGATTTTGTATGTTTAGTTATGACTTTGTTTGTGGATGTGTATTTGGAAAGAGTTTGACACAAAAGTGTTAGAAGCTAAAATCATTACTGGTACCAATGCTGGTGATAGAACATTTATTCGAAGGATAACATTCATTCCGACCAACCTTAAACTTCCATTCGACATGAGGAGACGGCAATTTCCTATTCGATTGGCATTTGGCATGACAATCAATAAGTCACAGGGCCAAACATTGTCTGTTTTGGGGCTGTACTTGGCGACACTGGTATTCAATCATGGCCAACCATACATGGCAGTTTCACGTATCCGAGCATCAAATGTTGTTAAGGTTTTCATTTTGCAAAGTGCGTCTGATGCTAGGGGCGAGGAGATGGATAATACTTCTACCACAAATGTTGTGTACAAGGAAGTTTTGCAATTGGCAACAGCAAGAGCCTAGGAGTATGGCATTGCTCTTTCAAGCCCTACTCAGACTTTCTTGGGTGGCAAATCTTCATTTCGGTAATCTTTGTATAGCTTTTTTTAAGTTCTTTCAATATTCCAACTGGCATGGGTCTTCGGGAATGTTAGCTATTTACACAAATATGAAGTGAGACATAATATTTCATGACTTTGTCCTTGATAATGTTTGGATTTCATTTTTCATTTGAGTTATGGGTTTGCAATATACTACATGCTATTTTCTCTTCAAAGCCTATTGTTTTTTCCAGTATATGAAGATTGACACGTGCGTTCTTTTGTGCAATGCGATAGGATGTCTAGGCAGTTCAAGTTTGTCACCGAAACAGGAGCACAGGTGCAAGGTACATAGTTGCTTGACAACCACGTTTTATGTTGACATGTTTAATAGTATAGTCACTCACTTTTAGAAAATTGCAGATCTTGCGAGCTGGGGATCTCTGGAGAGTGTGCAACTATTGTTGGATTTGCTTGAGCTGGAGAGCTACCTTGGGTAAGAACCGTGTACATTGTTTGTTGCTTTATTTTTGTTAAAACAAAAGGTTTTTTGGATTATATGTGAGTGGGAAAACATGCTATTGTTTGTCTTTTAGGACTGCTGTTCCTGATTCAAGGTTTTTAATGAATCTCCACGTCCACAATCCTTTGGATGGACGAGTCCATTTGGGATATTATGTTGTCCTAGCCTGCTGGCTTCATAGGGATGATGGACCACAAACCATCACTGTTCGCTGGCTGGGATACTATGAATGTGTACGGACACGAATTTTCTATCGAGGGCAAAATGGAGACTACACGTACACCTTTGTGAGCATTGTTGATAGCCCTTTGCGTTTGAGTAAGTACTCTAAAGAATGAGTTGGATTTTACCGACATACATGTATAAAAGTTTTATGGCTCAATAATTATAGTTCCTAAATTATCTTTCTATGTAATGCTGGTCTAGATATGATTGTTGGTACTCCGTTGTATGTTCGTAGCCGCTGTGGATGCGACGGACGTGGTGGACGTGGAGTGAATGGCTATCGCAAGCTTTTCCCTACAGTACATGGCCACAGACTTTTCCCTTAGGGATGTTTGTGTGTCTATTGTAGATTTTGTATGCTCAGTTATGACTTTATTTGCGGCTGTGTATTTGGATATATCAATCAGTTCTTTGATGTAGCTATTGCATGTTCAGACATGTGACTGCACTTTTGGATGTGATATTTTGAAGTACTCTATCATAGAGAAATTTTTTTTGGACGTGGCGAATGTGGAGTACATGGCTGGTGCAGGCTTTTCCCTATAGTACATGGCCACAGACTTTTCCCTTTAGGAATGTTTGTGTGTCTATTGTAGATTTTGTACTTTGTATGCAGATGTGTATTTGGACATATCAATGAGTTCTCTGGCTTCACTTTCGGATGTAATATTTTGAAGTACTATGTCATAGAGATTTTTTTTGGTTAGAGTATGTTGCTTGCATTTAAATGTTCTTTTGTTATATTGTTGGTTTCAGACATTTTAGCATCTTGCGACCCGGCGGAACAAGTCGCTAGCCCGTCGTAGACGGGTCAGGGTACTCGTTGGCTCAATGTTCTCATCTCCACACAAGTCATTCCCACCTGCGTGTCTGCTCTATGTCCACTAGCTATTACATTCGGTGCAGCCGAGAGTGGTTCACTCTGGTTGGCTGAATGCCACCGCCTTGCATATTCCCCCGATTGAACATTCTCCACGCCGTGCCAAGATCTCGCGCCTCAACGACCCTCGGGAGACGGAATTTTTGCCTCTCCAGGCGGGCATTACAGTGCCACCATCAATCAAATCTGTTGCAACCGGTGGTCTTGTGACAGTGGTGGACCGTAGCAGCCTGGAAGTGGTCGAACTTTGAACTTGCAACCTGGGATTGCAAGATTCCTCTCCGGTAGTCTCTGACACTGGTGGACCGTAGCATGCTGGGAGCAAGCACGCGGGAACGCGAATCTGCTCCTCTTGGCCAAGCTTTTTCACGCCCACTGGGCGGACCTGAGCGAGGCGCGGGAATGCGCTCTGAGACCACTGCTCTCTTGGCAATTACTCATGTATCATTGCTCCCTGTATTAAATTCAAATCTTAGCGCTCTTGCAAGGATGCCAGACGTTCAAACTCCTACGGCCATAATAAGGGAGCATCTGGTAAAGGGGAAAGGGAGTGCAGAAGTCAACATAAAGAACCTGCAAAAATTGATTTACTGCTTTTCACCAAGGAGGGTGAGGCAACAATGTCAGTGCAAAAGAATGAGCCATGTACTCAAGCCAAAAACATAGCTTCTGTATCTTATCCTTTGAGTCGATTGATCTGGGCGGACTGTGCTCGAACTGCATGCGCCCTCGCTTCAGCTAATTCATTGTATTTTGCCTCACAGTCTACCACCACTGCTTTATCTTTCTCTACAGCATGACCCCCTCTGTTTGCATCACCGCATTGCGATCCATCTAGGACTGGAGTGTAGCATCTACACCCGCACCCGCACCTGCACCAAAGAGTCCTGCTGCTCCACCATCTGCATCTGGATCTGGGTTCGACAAGTCAGGCTCCGGCACGTCTCCAGGATTAAAGCGCATTACCAGTGCAAGATTTGTGCATCCTTTGCTCTCCGCATTTCGTCCTGCACAGTTGCCAAAAGATCAAATAGCTGGTCCACATTCAATGACACCATACCCAAAACTATGGCCAGAAAACGTGGCATCTTGAGGTCTGTCGGCTTTGAACTCCGCAAAGACAATATAGAGGCTTTGTTCATGAAGATTGTGGCCATCTAGAAAGCTCCACATCTCTCACTCAGGCTTCAAGAGTCTGGAGGCAAGATTCCAACTGCTATATGGGCTCCACTAAAGTGAGGCGTTTTGTGTCCGTAGGGCCTTATTTTGACACTACAACTCCGCAAGTTTCTACTGAGGCAGGGTTCAGACTAAGCCAATCAACGTTGCTTGTTATAGTTGTATCTTACTTTGTATAATTTTTGTCCACCGGGTAGTCTGAACTACCACACCGGCGGACACGGCTTCCATTCTCTTCACAGCAGCCGTGTCCACCGGCCTAGTCTGAACTCGCCCTGAGTCTCTCGCTGTATAGTCCAGTGGCTTGCCAAATCCATCAAAAATCAGCCACAAGCCTCCAACTGGGCAGGTTGTGATGCAGAAGTGGGTGGCCACCATGGGATAATCGAAACACTGCTCTGTCGTGGTCAAAATCATTGAAGTAATAGGGAGGGAGGACAAAACTTGAGAAGTCACCATGGAACCACCCTCTGCTACACTTGTTACTGGCAGTACCAAGGTTGCTATCAATTGATTGTATAAAATTTGCTAAACCTTTCAAAAGAGAACTAGAACGTGACGTAATAGCTGAATCAACAACCGCATGAGACAACACTGTAGAACTTGTGGGAAAAAGAGAACGTGACACCTCCGTTTGACACAACTACTGCAACACTAGTTACGGCCCTTGAATTCACCATCAATGGAGTGCTTGCCACTTCTAAGCTTGTTTGCACCAAACTCATAGGGGAAAGGGGAGAAGAATTGGGCACCGATGTTGAGGTTGAAGGAGGGCATGTGAGCTTGTTGTTTTGGCATGAGAGGAACTTGCTCCTTCATTGTTTCACTTTTGCCTCTTCACACTGGAACACTCATCCCTCCTCTTGGGCCTTAATGCACCAACGTAGCAATTGTTATTGTGTTTTTAGGGGACCTCTGGCTTGTCCATCAGTGGAAATAGAAGATTCAGCACCTGGCCGACCTTCGTGCGGATAGGCTTCCCCTTTGCCACCATGTTTGCCACTCTAGCTGCTTCTGACTACAACCGCTCCTTGAGGACGCGTGCCCCATGACAATTGTGTCTCTACAAGTGCTATCACTCCCCTTGTGCTGAAAGACAATAGTGACTCTAGGTTCCATTGGAATTCCTCTCTGATTGGCACACTGTCATGGTTACTGAGCCAATATTTCCCTTTGATTGGAGATCTGAACTCCGCCTCCATGGCTACTGCACCATACGTCTAGATGTTTTGGCTTTCTTTGACCATGGGTAGATAGAGGTGGTTATATATAAGCTACATTGTTAGAGTATGTCGACCACTCAAAGTAGTCACCTGATCTCCATCTGCTAACTCCTTGTAAAGCTAGACTTCCTGTGGTTGGAAGATGACTCCTGCTCGATTAATACTCGAGAAGCTACAAATCCTTACACGTCACAACTAGGCATCAGTCTACTCATCGTTCAGAGAGATAAGAGAAGAAAGAGTGACAAGTTGTAGTAGTGACATAACCATAGGTGTGGATGATACAGAGAGTGAAAGGCTGGAGGAGAGCACGAAAGCAACAAGGTGGGTGAAGGTAAGAACAAAGAGCTATGAACAAACAATGTGAATGACCAAAATTAGCTCCTTTGAACTCCCAGTGGTGGTAACTCAAGATGGTATTGATAGTTAAGCCACCACCATCCCTCAAACAGGTAGAGCCTGCAATTTCCCCCATTCAATCCAAGAAATGAGTACCTCTTGCTTTGCAAGAAATGGACATTGAAGGCACCCTTCATGATAGTGCCACCACAACCGGAATCCATTCACTGGTAGAGGCAGCATGTGGCCTTGGAGATATGCCAATTAGAATGACATGGACCCACATTCATAAAAAATCCAAAAAGGTCTAGACCACTGCATTTTCAACTTGCCCAGCATTCTTCCCATTTGAGTATTGAAAATTAGAACCAATTGATCCCTCTTAAAGAATTTCTTTTTAGAGGCCAAATTCACCCTCCGTGACATAAAAGTCTCAGGAGTCTCTTAATTGTCACGGGTTGCTGCTCTAGTTTACGGATCAGCCTGGTCATCAAAGCAGTTAGCCTATTTAAACCAACTTTGAACATTGACACCTCAGTGGACAGTAGCTGAACTTGTTCTTTTAGCTTATCAACTTGTAGTCTACACCCATTCTCACATACAACTGCCCCTTCTCCACCTCTCCCCAAAATCTGTTGCATCCATTGATTAGAGTCCTTAACGCTATTCTCAATTGGAGAAATCCTTGCAATGAGAGTTCTAGGGAATTATCCCATGCCCTGTGCTATTACTGCACCACCATCTGAATGGATTTCTCCTTATAAAGAGGCCAAATATCGTGTGTTCATGGCACATGCATCCTTATTATCCTCACACATGGCTTGAATGGACTTTAAAAGATTGTAATGAGTTGAATGCTTAGTTGCATGGGTTGAACCTCTCCCCCTTCTAAGTCGTTTCATTATATTAGCAGTGCGACGTTCGCGGCTAGACTTAAAACACTTTGAAGGCAACTTGACCCTGATTTGCTCCATGGGTTGAAGTCTCTGCCCTTGCAAAAACTTGATTTGTCACATGAAGGCAATGTGTCTCACGAAAAGATGACAACACAATGTCAGAAATTGCAGAGCCCTCCACCCTTGCAGCTCGCTTCATTGCCTGAAGGCTTTGTCGCCCATGGAAACCCGACTCCCCAAGATTTGGAACAACGGTAGAAGCCATTTCTGGAGCTACATCCAAAACAAAATACAAAAACCTTTTCAGGTATGTATTGGCTCAATTGTATAATTGGATCACACAGATTCCATAGAACAAACATGAGCAGAAATCAATTGGCATGATTACCAAATCAAAAGCGAGCATACCAACGTATTTAGGAGGTAGATACCCAAAGATTCTAGCCCATATCCTCTTAGCAAAGAATTTGGAATCAAGTTGGATGGATTGAGATATTTTTGAATGAGCTCTTGCCAAGCACTCATGCAAATATTTTCCGATTCAAAGGCGGTAAGTTGCTTAGAGTGACCAAGGATATGGTGGTAGGAAGTAGAAATCATAGGACATGTTAAAAGGAAAAATCCACATGGAAGGCACATGGCTCTAGCATCTATTTCAAAAATAAAATCCCCCTATCCTCCCCTTGCCATGCATTAGCCTCCTCTACCCACCCCATGGCATTTGTTACCTTTAGGTGCGAGCTTTCCCAACCCTAAATCTGAGACCTTAGTCCTATGATCATCACCATGCAATATGTTTAATGGCTTTAGATCCTTGTGAATCAAGCTAAGCCAACCTATTAAAACACAATTCTTAGATGCCTTCTGAAGTTCATAGGTGGTAGGTTCATCATCCATCCAATTGGCTTAGAGTACCTAAGGATGTGGCAAAAGTAGGTAGACATCATGGGGTGTGTCATAATGGAAAATCCAATTGCAAAGCAAGCCTTTGATTCAAAAGTAGAGGAAACCCTCTTGAGATGTAGCTTCAACTAATATCCAATTGCCTCACCTCTGGAGGTTAGTTCTCATGGCTATAGTGCACATGACATGAAACATACATAATCCTTTACTCTCGTTGAGAGGTTGATTAGATCACTTAGGGCAAGGGTGCAGGCTTGTCTCTAAACTTACTGTTTGCTCATTAAGGTGCTCCTAGGAAAGATACAATTAACTTTGGAGCTTTCATATCCAACCACATCATGGACTTATTTCACTTCTGTCCACCATTATATTTTGCTCTCTCTCTCTCTCTCTCTCTCCTCTACCCACCCCATGGCATTTGTTACCTTTAGGTGCAAGCTTTCCCAGCCCTAAATCTGAGACCTTAGTCCTATGATCATCACCAAGCAATATGTTTAATGGCTTTAGATCCTTGTGAATCAAGCTAAGCCAACCTATTAAAACACAATTCTTAGATGCCTTCTAAAGTTCATAGGTGGTAGGTTCGTCATCATCCAATTGGCTTAGAGTACCTAAGGATGTGGCAGAAGCAGGTAGACATCATGGGGTGTGTCAGAATGGAAAATCCAATTGCAAAGCAAGCCTTTGATTCAAAAGTAGAGGAAACCCTCTCAAGATGTAGCTTTGCCTAATATCCAATCGCCTCACCTCTGGAGGTTAGTTCTCATGGCTATAGTGCACATGACATGAAACATACATAATCCTTTACTCTTGTTGAGAGGTTGATTAGATCACTTAGGACAAGGGTGCAAGCTTGTCTCTAAACTTACTGTTTGCTCATCAAGGTGCTCCTGGGAAAGATACAATTAACTTTGGAGCTTTCGTATCCAACCACATCATGGACTTGTTTCACTTCTGTCCACCATTATATTTTGCTCTGTGTGTGTGTGTGTGTGTGCGCGCGCGTGCTTAGTTCTCATGGCTATAGTGCACATGACATGAAACACACTTAATCCTTAACTCTCCTTGAGAAGCAAGGCTAACTTCTCAAAGAGGTTAGATTAGATCACTTAGGGCAGAGGATGCTGGCTTATCTCTAGACATACTGCTAGCTCGATGCTCCTAAGAAAAATACAAATACCTTTAATGATTACTAGTCCAAACACATCATGGCCTTGTCTTATTTCACTTCTGGCCTACCATTATATTTTTCTGTCCCCTGTGTGTGTGTAGCCCCACCTATCATTCAATCGCCTCATGTCTCGAGCTTAGTTCTCATGGCTATAGTCCACGTGACATGAAACATACTTGATGCTTTACTCTCATTGAGAAGCAAGGCTAGCTTCTCAAAACGAAGGTTAGATTAGATCACTTAAGGTAGAGGGTGTCGGCTTATCTCTAGACATATTGCCAGCTCATCAACATGCTCTTAGGAAAGATACAATTACATTTAATGATTACTGGTCCAAGCACATCATGGCCTTGTCTCTAACTAATACACTAACTTATTTCACTTCTGGCTTGCCAGCTCATCAAGATGCTCTTAAGAAAGATACAATTACATTTAATGATTACTGGTCCAAGCACATCATGGCCTGTCTCTAACTAATACACTAACTTATTTCACTTTTGGCCTACCATTATATTTTTCCATCCCCCCCCCCCCCCTCTCTCTCTCTCTCTCTCTCTCTCTGTGTGTGTGTGTGTGTGTGTGTGTCTGTGTAGCCCCACCTATCATTCAATTGCCTCATGTCTCGAGCTTAGTTCTCATGGCTATAATCCACATGAAATGAAACATTCTTGATGCTTTACTTTCGTTGAGAAGCAAGGCTAGCTTCTCAAATATGAGGTTAGATTAGATCACTTAGGGTAGATGGTGCAAGCTTGTCTCTAGACATACTGCCAGGTCATCAAGATGCTCCTAGGAAAGATACAATTAACGAGCAATTAACTTTGATGATTACTGGTCCAACCACATCATGGCCTTGTCTCTAACTAATACACTAACTTAATTCACTTCTGTCCACCATTATATTTTCCCTCTCTCTCTCTCTCTCGCCTCCATTATCTTTTAGTTCTTCCGTCTCAATAATATAATTATCTACAAACTATAAGATCATAATGGTTTGGATGATTTTGAAAATGTAGCTTGTCTTAAATGATGCAAATATAGCTTTAACATATGGAGAGATAAATCCATCACTACTCTCTCTCTCTCTCTCTCTCTCTCTCTCTTGCCTCCATTACCTTTTTGAAAAAAAAAGGTTCTTAGTTCAGTTTTCCCCTCCCAAGAATCTAAGCGTCCACAAATTATAAGATCAGAATGGTTTCAATGAATGTAGCTTGTCTTAAATGATGCAAACTCACACACACACACACACAATGTGTCCTAAGGAAGCAAAGAATTCATGAATTATCAGGTTGGAATGGTTTCAATGATTTTGAAAATGTAGCTTGTCTTAAACGATGCAAACACACACACACACACACACACACACACACACACACACAATGTGTCCTAAGGAAGCAACGAATTCGCGAATTATAAAATCAGAATGGTTTCAATGATTTTGAAAATGTAGCTTGTCTTAAACAATGCAAACACACACACACACACACACACACACACACACACACACACACACACACACACACACACACACACACACACACACACACACACACACACACAATGTGCCTAAGGAAGCAAAGAATTCCAAATAGAAAGCAAGGTCAATTGGAAAAAAAGTAATCACTTACCTGGATAAACAAAAGTGGTGGAGAGAAGCTACCAACAATAAAATGAAGCACCTATAAGAAAAACAACCCAAAAAAAAAGTAAAGCTAATCGAACTGTACATCTCTCTCTCTCTCTCTCTCTCTCTCTCTCTCTCTCTCTCTCGCCTCCATTATCGTTTCAAAATATGGTTCTGAAATCAGTTTCCCCCTCCCAAAACAGTAGCAACATCCACGAATTATAAGATCAAAATGGTTTTGATTATCATCACAAAGAAATATGTTTAATGTCTTTAGATTCTTGTGAATCAAGCTAAGCCAACCTATTAAAACACAATGCTTAGATGCCTTCTCAAGTTCACAGATGGTAGGTTCATCATCATCCAATTGGCTGAGAGTTCCTAAGGATGTGGCAGAAGGAGGTAGACATCATCGGGTGTGTCAGAATGAAAAATTCAATTACAAAGCAAATGGCTGTAGCCCTTGATTAAAAAGTAGAGGAAACCCTCTCGGGATGTAGCTTCACCTAATATCCAATTGCCTCACCTCTCGAGGTTAGTTCTCATGGCTATAGTGCACATGACATGAAACATAAATAATCCTTTACTCTCATTAAGAGGTTGATTAGATCACTTAGGGCAAGGGTGTAGGCTTGTCTCTAGACATACTGTTTTCTCATCAAGGTGCTCCTGGGAAAGATACAATTAACTTTGGAGCTTACTTATCCAACCACATCATGGACTTGTCTCTAAGTAATACACTAACTTATTTCAATTCCTCTCTCCCTCCCTCCCTCTCTCTCTCTCTCTCCCTCTCTCGCTCTCTCTCTCTCTCTCTCTCTCTCTCTCTCTCTCTCTCTCTCTCTCTCTGTAGCCCCACCTATCATCCAATCACCTCACGTCTCAAGCTTATTTCTCAAGGCTAGCTTCTCAAATATGAGGTTAGATTAGATCACTTAGGGCAGAGGGTGCAGGCTTGTCTCTAGACATACTGCCAGCTCATCAAGATGCTCCTAGGAAAGATACAATTAACTTCGGTGATTACTGGTCCAACCACATCATGGCCTTGTCTCTAACTAATACACTAAATTCACTTTCCCCTCTCTCTCTCTCTCTCTCTCTCTCTCTCCCTCTCTCTCTCTCTCCTCGATTATCTTTTAGTTCTTCTGTCTCAATAATATAATCATCTACAAACTATAAGATCATAATGGTTTTGATGATTTTAAAAAATGTAGCTTGTCTTAAATGATGCAAATGTAGCTTGAACATATGGATAGATAAATCAATCACTACTCTCTCTCTCTCTCTCTCTCTCTCTCTCTCTCTCTCTCTCTCTCCTCCATTACCTTTTTGAAAAAATGGTTCTTAGTTCGTTTTTCCCCTCCCAAGAATCTGAGCATCCACGAATTATAAGATCGGAATGGTTTAATTGATTTTGAAAATATAGCTTGTCTTTAACAATGCAAACACACACACACACACAATGTGTCCTAAGGAAGCAAAGAATTCACGAATTAAAAGATGGAAATGGTTTCAGTAATTTTGAAAATGTAGCTTGTCTTAAACGATGCAAACACACACACACACACGTGTCCTAAGGAAGCAAAGAATTCACGAATTATCAGATCGGAATGGTTTCAATGATTTTGAAAATGTAACTTGTCTTAAATGATGCAAACACACACACACACACACACACACACATTACATTTGTCTTAAATGATGCAAACACACACACACACACACACACACACACAAAATGTGTCCTAAGGAAGCAAAGAATTCCAAATAAAAAGCAAGGGCGATTGGAAAAAAGGTAATCACCTATGTGGTGACTAGAGCCCCAAGTCACCATGGAGCCAAAGGGAAAGGCAGGCGATAATTGGGCTAACACCCAAGGACCCCACATGTAAAAAAGGAGCACGTAGCTCATCAATGCAACCAAAGAGCTTACTTGAGAATCCAAATAGTGGAGGAGGGCCATGTGAACCAAATCTGGAGGCTGCATAATGTACTGCAAATCCAATACTTCAGTCATGAGGAGGGCGAGCTGTAGCGAGCAGTGCTCAGCATAGTGAACAGCACGGGGGTTAGTAGGTATTGAGCAGTGAGTAGTGCAGAGGCTAGTACTAAAGAGCAGCTATTATGGGTTGGGAGGTGAAGGCTATAGTACAGATTGGGAGTCGAAAGGTAGTTAGCAATATTTGCACAGGGGAGCTACTACAGTATTTGGTGGACGTACATAGCTTAGAGCTTCCATTCATATAGGCTGTGTAGCAGGCGTGTAGTCAGTTAGTTGGTGTATGTAGATAGTGTAGGGAGTGAGTTTTTTTTGGAAGCACGTAGGCTAGGTGGGATTGGGCCAGAAAAAGCATGCCAGTGTGGAAAGTCAAGCCATTTAGAAAGTGTGGGGAGGGGTTTATTTACTATAGGTAGGCTAGACTACTCTAATAAGCCTTAAATAAAAATGAGAAAAAGTAGAAGGGTAAATTAGGAGAGTTTAGGGAGTGAGAGTTTTTTTAAAGGGGGGGTGGGTAGGCCATGTGCCAAACAAATTTTTTGCATGTGCAAAAAGGCGGACTATTAGAAAGTGCAAGGAGCGGGTTATTTACTCGAGGTAGGATAGATCCTTTTAAAAGGCTTAGATAAAAAATGAGGGAAAAAAGAAGGGTAAGTAGGTAGAATTTTTGTAAAAAAATAGAAGGGTAACTTAGGATAAGAGCCATATAAAATAAAGTAAAATAGGTTATAAAAGGACCAACAATAAAAGTAGAAAAAAAGGGGGGGGGGGCTAAAAGAAAAAAAAGTAATTACAAATATAGAAGGGGAAAATAATATTAAAAAAATACATGATAGTAATAAAATATAGAAAAAATTGGAATTATTAGAAAAAATACAATAGATAAGTACGGGAGTTAAAGGATGGAGAGAGAGAGAGAGAGAGAGAGAGAGAGAGAGAGAGAGAGATAATTAATATATATATATATATATATATATATATCTATTAAGAAGGGGAGTAGCTTTAACTAGGGATAAGTTAGGGAAGAGATTGATTGGGGGGTTTTTTTTTAGAATTTGGGGGGGGGGAATGGGGATAGTATGGATATCAGTAGATATATGAATGTGTCTTAGAGTGTAAAAATGTGTGTGTGTGTGTGTTTTGTGTGTGTGTGTATGTGTGTGTGTGTGTGTGTGTGTGTGTGTTTAGATTTAATAGTCCCATCAATAAACGAGCCATACAATTAATTCCACCATTTGGATAAAAAGTTACATATGAGACAAGTATAAAAATATTTATGACATCAAAGTTGGAAATTGTAAAAAATTATTAGTTTGCAAAAAATCTACCAAAATTGAGAATTTATAATCATATTGATTTTCAAATAGGAACACAAGATTGAAAAAAGGTTGTTGAATCCATCAGGTAGTCCAAGTTCCAAGGTCAGGGTCCACGTACCTGCCACCATCCAAACAACCATTTGTTAGAACAATAAAGTTGAATTTGGGTAGATAGGCAATGCGTGTATTCCATGGCTTGTTATCACTTTACCTAAGAACTTGACCTAACCTTTTAGATTCTATAAGAGAAAATGGATTATTCCTAAAATAACTAGATCATTTTTTAATGAGTTAAGAATGATTAAGAGAGGGATTTTTTTGTACATAGAGAGAAGAGAATTAGAGTAATAAACTATAAATAAATTGCTAGAATGGGACTTTTAATAAAAAATTAAAATTTAAAAAACAAAGGGGGGTCGTCCACACCCTTAACAAAGGCAATTATAAGGAAAAAAAAATTAGTTAAGGGGGTATTCCAGACCCTTAGAAAATAAGATTGACACACACATGTATATATTATCAAAATAAAAAATAAGTAAAAGCAATGCATTACCTAAATGTTAATAAAGATAAGCAAATGAATTTAACTTAATGCCTAAATGAATGCACCTCTGAATACATGGAGACAAAAGAAAGTGTATGATCTCATGAAAATTAATAAACATTCTAGTAAAGCCTTTAAATGAATCATTAAGTACATATCAAAGAAAAGCAAGAAGGTGCAAACTAGTCTACTATTATAGTGAATGCAAGTATAAGTTTCTTAAATGAAATACTAAACAAGAGGTCATCATATTTAAAGATTAGTAAGCAAGAATTCTTCTCGAAAGAACAATTAGCGAGCCAAGAATTTAAGAGCCTAAATGATATCAGTTAAATGAAAAATCAAGAAAATGGATAGAAGACTAAAGTCCTAAGAAGGTTTTTTATAAAAAGAATTAGAAAAAACATTTTATTGGGCAAAAGAAAAGAGTTGGGAAAAAGGTTATAACTAAAACAATAACTAAAACACTAGTGAGAAAAGTAACCATAACTAGATGTCTAACTAGCCATAAGTAAAATAACTTACAACAATAAATTGAAAAATATATATAAGTACATGAGCAAAAACGTATGTATAATGTTATAAATACATAACTGGCAAGGAAGGCTCACTCACTACAAGCCATCTAAAAAAGAAACGACCACATAGCTTTAAGCCAAAGTGAAACAAGCCACCACTTCGCCAAGTAGATGAGCTACACAAGAGTCAATAAAGCAATCGTTAGACTTAAGTGTAAAGAGAGTGGGAGAGAGGTAAGGATTCTCACTTGTAGCTTTCTCACATACACAATGGGGGAATACACACAAAGGTGGAGGCTAAAAATAGTTCTCCTCTTCTTAGTTGTGAAAGCCAAAAGAACTCTCTCTAAGTACAAAAGGATTAGATGAACCCTATATGTGGGTCTCAAACCAAACTCACCTAACCTAGGTGGCATACTAACTGAGCCATTAACTAGAGTACATAAAGATAGCTGTCATCTAGCTATTATTCATGGTGGTGTACCAATCGCATCTGCAGCTAACAAGTCGGTGACATAAATGCACAACAGTCACCTTGGCATATCACGAGTGGAGATCGATATCCACCCCCTCGAGCTCAATCCCAATTCCTGCACACCAAGCAGGTCTCTGAACCTGTGCAGCTTCTCTGCACCCAATGCCTTTGTGAATATGTCAGCTACCTGATCCTCTGTGCTAACATAAACCAGATCAATAAAACCTACTAGAACCTTCTCTCGCAATAGTGATAATGCACCTCAATGTGCTTTGTTCTAGTATGATAGACTGGGTTATTTGCCAAGTGTATATTGCTCATGTTGTCACAATAAATGACAATTGGCCCATCTGTAGACTGATGCATATCATAAAGTAGCTTACACAACCAAGCTACCTCACATGCAGCCATTGCTGCACCCCTGTACTCAGCCTCTATGCTCGACAAGGCAACTGTAGGCTGTTTCTTACTGCTCCAAGTGACTGCAGCACTCCCAAAAGAGAACACATATCCACTGGTAGATCGTCTATTAGAAATACTACCAACCCAATTAGCATTAGTGCATCCATGCAATTGTATCTAAACCCCAATCTCATAAAATAGTCCATACTGCAATGTGGACTTCACATACCTCAGTATGCATCTAGTTGCATCTAAATGCGGTTTCCTTGGAGCCTGCATAAATGGACTTACCAACCCAATAGCATAGCTCAAATCTGGCATGGTAACAGTCATATAAATCAAACTTCCTACTATGCGTCTATACATAGTAGGGTCTTCCAGAAGCTCACCTGCATCTGCGCTCAGCTTCACATTCTGCTCCAAAGAAACTGAAATAGGTTTACAGCTTGTCATCCCATATTTGGACAGCATGTCCAATCCATACTGCCTTTGCAAGAGCCATATCCCACTTGTGGATCTAATCACCTCAATGCCCAAGAAGTAAGGCAGCTCTCCCAAATCCTTCATCTCAAGCTTCTGCTTCAATAGCATTTTCACATGAAGGATATCTTCATCACTATCACCTGTGATGATCGAATCATCAACATAAAAGACAAGCAACATAATAACTTTCTCTGTTTTTCTCACATAAAGTGAGAAATCTGACATGGAAATCTGAAAGCCAATAGTGACAAGATACTATCCTATCTTATCAGACCATGCTCTCGGTGCTTGCTTCAAGCCATATAAGGCTTTCTTCAACCCTGCAAACAAACTCAAGATGAACAGCATGCACATAACCTGGTGGCTGCTCCATATAGACCTCTTCTTGCAAATCACCATGCAAGAAGGCATTCTTTACATCCATCTGATGTAAAGACCATCCCTTTGATGCAGCCATAGCAATGACTGCTCTTACGGTTGCCATCCTTGCAACCGGACTGAATGTTTCTTCATAATCAATACCATATGTCTGTGCATATGCCTTTACAACTAATCTTGCCTTGTATCTACTCACAGAACCATCTGCATTGTGCTTCACCTTATAGACCCACTTGCAGCCAATTGCATTCTTGTCTTTAGGCAAAGGCACCAATTCCCATGTAGCTTATGCTTCCAAGGCATGCATCCATTTCTTCATCCATGGCTTTCTCCCATTTTTCTTTTCCCATGGCTTGCTCAAAAGAAGTGGGTTCTGGTTCATGTATCACTTTGACCATATAGGCAGAGTGAATGGCTATAAATCCATCCTATTTTAGCCTATCCATAGGATACTTAACTCTGGTAGACCTGCACAAAATAGGCTCACTACTAGGTGCTCTCAAAACATCCCTTGTCTTCCTTACTCGAAGTGTAACAACATAAGGGATACCCAACTCATCATCAAGGCTCTGTTCTGAGCCACTGGATTCGCCATCTACATAAGAGTGACCTGCATTCACATCAACCATGGGCTGATCTACTTTCTCTTTTCCCTTTCGTGATACTTGCACACCACTATTTGCATTGCTTTGAGTAGATTCTCCTGGTCTCAATCTGCCTGTCCATGGCAAAGTATGTGAACCACTGCTAGAGGACACCATAGGTCCACTAATATTTTGTGATTGCTGATGTGAATTTTGTGCAGCATTACCATTTTGTGCATCTACATCATCAATCACATTTACTGGTTTATACCAGCTACTCATCTCATCACAAACAACATCTTTGCTCACTGTAAAATTACGAGTAAAAGGGTTAGAGCATCTATACCCTTTCTGCTATAGAGAATAACCAATAAAGATGCAACTTGGATCTAAACTCATCTGGCACATGAACATAGGCAATGCAACAAAAAACTTTCAAATGAGAAATATCTGGTTTCCTACCAGTATACCTCTCCTCTGGCATCATGCCACGTATTGCTACAGTGGGAGTCCTATTCATTATGTAGACTGTTGTAGCAACTGCTTTAGCCCAATAATAATCTGGCATGTCTTTTTCATTGAGCATGGCATGAGATACCTCTCCAATGCCTGTTTTTCCTTTCTGCAAGTCCATTTTGCTATGGGGTATGACTGCATGAATATTGTTGCTTTATGCCATGCTCCTGCAGGAACCTTGTAAACTCATTTGAGAAGTACTCTCCCCCTCCATCTAACCTTAGGCATTTTATTTATAGGCCTGTTTCTTTCTCAACCATAGCTTTAAAAGCTTTGAAATGCCCAAACACTTCACTTTTATTTTTCATAAAATACACCCAAACTTTTCTACTATAGTCATCAATAAAAGTGACAAAATAATGATAGCCTCCAATAGATGCAGCTTTAGTAGTCCACACATCAGAGTGGATTAGTTCCAATGGCCTCTTACTCTTGAACATGTCTAGGAAATGGTTTGTTGCCTGTTTTCCAAATTGACAGGCTTCACATACCTTATGCATTTCTACAACCTTGAACTTTAGCAATCTTGCAACAACATTTTGGGCCTGCATTAATTTAAGTCGCTGTACATTAACATGACCAATGCATTTATCCCATATATCAATATCTAGAACTACACTGATCCCATGTGCAAACATTGCTGTACTCAATTTAGGCATGTCCGCATCCAATGTAAACATCCTGCCCTTCTTCTTCCCTTTTGTTATCAAGCGGCCTTTATTTTTCATATCCTCAACAAAGCATCCATGAGGATTAAATCTGATTTGCAAGCCCTGCTCAACCATTTGACCAATAGAAACCAGGTTCTTGGTGATATTTGGGACATGAAATACATCAGACAAGTATTTCTTTTTACCATCCTACATAGACAAAGGAATTTTACCAATCTGCACAATAGGATGTGCAATATCATCACCAGTCTCCAAAAATCCTAGTCTTTTCATTTTCCTTGCATCCTGCATCCATTCTACATGACCTATCATGTGGTTTGGTGCACCTGAGTCAACATACCACACATCATTGCTTTCTTCTACACTTGTCACAGAATTAGTCATGTGCTGCACCATAAACAAATGCTCATTTCTGTCATCACCCTGTCTACTAGAGGATGCATAATTGCCTTGCTGCAATTTTCCATTCATGATGTCATTCTGCTTTTTGTGGTAGTCTTTAGCCATATGACCCATTTTACCACAGTAGTAGCATTTAACATTGCTATTTGCATTTTGGCCTCTCTGCCATCCACCACAACCTCTTTGCCTCCCCCTGCCTCTAAGGTTACCACGTCCTCCTCCATAGGACTGGTTTTCTTGAATTTGCTACATATTCTAATTTCTGCCACGGCCTTTAGATCAGCTTGCTCTACCTCTGCCTCTACCTCTTCCAGCATTTGAGTAGAAGACAGCTTCTTTTGAAGTTCCTCCTGAAGAAGATGCACCACCATTTCTATGCTCTTCAGAGATTAGAAGAGCAATCACTCCCCAAAATCAGGAAAATTCTCATGGATGGCAATGGATGTTCGGAATTATGCATAGTCCTTTCCTAGACCTTCAAGGTCATAAAAACTAAATCATCATCTTCCACTGGCGACCCAATGGAAGCAAGTGCATCTGCAATCTTCTTCACCTTCATGTGGTAGTCATTGATGCCCATATTTTCTCTTTGCACATTATGCAACTCCTGCTTGAGCTGCATTTTCTTGGCTTGCATATTTGTGCTATACATTTTTGTCAAAGTATCCCACGCCTCCTTCGGTGTGCTTGCATCCTGAATATGCACAATTATAGAATCTAAAATACTGACAGATAGCCAATACATAACTTTCCTGGCTCTCATGCCAAGCTTTAAATGCCTGCAACTCTTGTTGACTAGGAACATTAGGAATAACTGGTTCTTGTTTAGCTCCAGTAATGAACTCCCAATAGCCTTTTCCCTTAAGGAAATTCGTCATTCTAAACTTCCATGCTGGGAAGTTATTCTTGTCAAGCTTTTCGATGACAATTTGTGAAAGAGCATCAGACACCATTATAGAACACTGCAAAAATATTCTGTCACTACAAAAAACACAACTTCTACCTCACAAGGGCAAATTTGCAAAACTAACGAAAGTGGTATTTAACCACAAGTCACTTCCTAGTGATGATTTTGCATCAACAAGCAATAAAAATGATTCTGTCACTCCCAATATCTCTGTGCATAGGCATACGATGCAATTTCTGCGGCAACTTTTCAGTGACCTATAGAACAGTGGTTGCACAGCAAAAACATGGCACCTTTCTAATGGCTGCGAAAAACTTTTGCCACCAAAACAAGCCTCGAAATGGCCTCGAATCGCAAAGGGCATCCCAATCTGAGACAGGGCACTCTTGCACTTTTTGGCTGTGCTACCTGTAGAGATGTGCTACCTGTAGAGATTTGCTCCCAAACTCGAAAAAGGAAAGCAACACTAATCCTCTTACCAAGACACCGCAAACTTGGTTTGCTTTCTTGAGCTCCTTACCACAAACCGAGCTTTGATACCATGTGAAGAGAGTGGGAGAGAGGTAAGGAGTCTCACTTGCAAGCTTTCTCACATACACAATGGGGGAATACACACAAAGGTGGAGGCTGAAAATAGTTTTCCTCTTCTTAGTTGTGAAAGCCAAAAGAACTCTCTTTAAGTACAAAAGGAATAGATGAACCCTATATGTGGGTCTCAAACCAAACTCAGCTAACCTAGGTGGCATACTAACTGAGCCACTAACTAGAGTACATAAAGATAGCTATCATCCAACTATTATTCATGGGTGGTGTACTAACCGCATCTGTAGCTAACAAGTCGGTGACATAAATGCACAACGGTCACCCTGGCATATCATGAGTGGAGCTCGACATCTCAACATTAAGCACGTAAGAAATTTTTTCTAGAGTGTACGTAAGAAAAGAAAGATGAGTAATTTAGAAAACGATGCCCATTGTAAAAGAGAACACTAGCCATGAGGCACAACCAAAGCGTTATCTAACCTTGAGATAAAACTACGATTACAAGTGAAGAAATCATGCAACAATGAAAGAGTCGAGAAAATAAGCATAGAAACAAGCGTAGAAACAAACTATCAAGTGTAGAAATAGAGAAAACTGTGTGAGGGCATAGGCGAGGTCATGGGCAAGAGAAAAGTGACAACGTGCTTTTGGAGGCAAGGTGGCCGTAGAAAAGATCTGAGTCACCTATCCACCAACCAAATGAAGAAGAACAAGGTGAGCCATGAGCCAAAATGCTATTATGAGGTGGCAAAGAAGAGTGACTTGTAGGGAGAAGGAAAAATGAAGGCAAGAAGGAGAATGGTGACAAAGTGCCAAGCTCAAGCGACACAGGCAACTCCTCTACCTTCACCTCCTATAGCTAAAGCAGTTAGGCCAACATAGAAGGAGGTAAGTGAGCAATGCAAGAGAATTTTGGCAAAGTGACAACGTTGTGGATTGAGCATACTATGAAGGAAGAGCACAATAGTGTGCCATGATTCTAGGAAGCCCAGTAGTGAAAAGGGTACTACCTTTGGAAGGAGGTTAAAGGCACCAAACTCCAGAAGGTTGGTCAAGAGGGATTAAGCAAGACAACGTCCATAATAGTGGAAAGATGAAAAATGACCAAAGGTTGACAAAATATGAAGAGGGGAGAGGAGAAGAGTGGAGATGAGGAGAGAGGGAATAGCTAGAGAGCACACCACAAATGACTAAACTATACACTAGATTTAGTTGAAAAATAGAATATATACAAACCCATTTAGGGTTAGGGTTAGGGGATCTAACCCTTTCCTTTATAGCACTCTTTAAGGTTAGTGCTATGCACATATGATCACATGATGGTGCTATGTGCATGTGATCACATGATGTTGAGCGTGAACTCTCAATACCTTCCCTCAAGATCAACATCATGAAGTAGGCCTTCCCTTAAGATGATGATTCTTGGGAATCGAAGAAGGACTAAGCATTACTTTCCATCACACCCCTTTAATGGAAATGTCCTTCCTCTCCGTCAAACCAAGAGCTAGTAGGTATTGCTCAAATAGCTCTTTACCGAGTGGTTTTGTAAAGATGTTTGCAACATTTTGTTTGCTATCACAATGCTGCAGTGTGATGTCACCAAGTAATACTCTTTCTCTTGATGAAGTGCTCTCTGACATCAGTGTGCTTTGTCTTGGAGTGATATACTGGATTCTTGGCCAATGCTTGAGCTGATTGATTATCACAGTATATTGTTGTTGGCTTTGACTCATCAAAGTAGTATGTTTCTGACAATAGTCTTTTGAGCCATATAGCCTCACATGCACCTATAGTGAGTGCTCTATATTCTGCTTTAGCTGAAGATAAAGAAACAATTGGCTGTTTGTTTGACAACCATGATATAGCACCTTGACCAAGGAAAAATGCATATCCCTGTGTTGATCTACTGGTCTCATGATCTTTGGCATAGTCACTGTTACAGTATCCATGCAACCATGAATGATTTCCTTTGTATTCTATCCCAAACTGTCTTGTACCTCTGATGTATCTCAAGACTCTTTTGGCAGCATTCCAGTGAGACTGTTTTGGATTTGCCATAAACTGTGCTAGTGAGCTTACTGCATAACAAATATCTGGTTGTGTGATTGTCAGATATATAAGAGATCCAATGAGTTGCCTGTAGTATCTGTCATTGACTGTAGGATTTTTTGACTTTAGTAAGTTTCAAACTATGTTCCATGGGAGTGGCTGCAATCTTGCAATCTGCCATATGAAACTTCTTCAGAAGACTATCAACATACTTGAGCTGACTCATGAATGTGCTATCTGAATCTCTCTAGAACTCAATTGCAAGACAATAGTGCATAAGTCCAAGATCTTTCATGTCGAACACTATAGATAAGTCTTGTTTTAGTTTTTTGATGAAGCTATCCCTGCTTCCTGTCACAAATCAGATCATCTACATACAAAAGTGCAATAGTAATGTCTTCCCCTTAAACTTTGTAGTAGAGAGTATGATCTGCATTGGATTTCATGTATCCCAGATTAGCAAAATACTTATCAATTCTGTTGTATCAACTTCTGGGTGCTTGCTTTAAAATATGAGACTTTTCTTGAGATGGCAAACCTTATTCTCCTTTCCTGGTTCAACATAACCTGTTGGTTGTTGCATGTAGACTTCCTCGTCTAGATAACCATTGAGAGATGCATTCTTGACATCGAGCTAATACACATTCGATCTGCTGAGTGTTGCTAGTGATATCAAGAACCGTATGGAATCCATCTTTGCTACTGGAACATAAGTCTCATCATAGTCCTGACCATATTGCTGTGCAAATCCTTTTGCAACTAGTCTGGCTTTGTATCTTGGAATAGTGCCATCTGGATTGTACTTCACTTTGTGTACCCATTTTTTTGCTATGGCCTTCTTTCCTAGTGGAAGGTTGCATAATTCCCAAGTATTATTCTTATACAAAGCATCAATTTCTTCATTCATAACAGTTTGCCATTCTGGCTTGTCTACCATTAGGGAAAAAGGGAACTCATTTTGGGGCCTTGTAAGAAATTCACTATTTATTTATTTATTTCTCTCCTAAAAGACCTCAAAAATAATAAAATACGGAAACGTGGCTCAGAACTGTCAGTAAGGACTACAGATCTGTCAATTCAGAAAGGAATAAGATAATCTTTTGTCTGACTAACACGATTTTGCATTAAATATCTCCTTAGATTTTTTTTTGTTTACCAAAGATTCCGCATCTCTTTTGCCGACGTGTGCAGGCCTTTCATGAAGAATCCATCACTGAACTTGGTGATTGCAAGTTTTCAAAATATTCACATGGATACCGCCACACTTCCACGATTCATGTTACAAAATGACTATGAGATTGACAAGCAAACTTTGCAACCTTAGAAGCATAAAAAATGGCCGATACTAGTGAGTCACTATCTCAGAAGAAGCGATTACACCATCTTCACATCGACTTGGAAGAACAATATGCTCCAGCACAAAAAAGACGAAAGGAAATAGTGCTGAATGCTCAACAGTGGGAAAATATGAGAAGAGAAGGGCTTCAACATATTGACTTATGGTGCGATGGAAGCATATATCCAAAATAAGTAAAAAACTCTACACCTCCATTTGTCAATCCCACCACATTACTGAGGTTTGCTGGCGATGGACAAAATGGACTTCTTGGTTATATTTCAGTGCAGTCTGCATTTGCAGAAATGTATAAAATGATGTACCTACAAGAAAAGGGGGCCAAGATGCAGGAGATAGCCATTCGTGCAAAATTGGTACAGCAGTTGCAGAACGAAATTGAGGAGCATTCAAAGAGTAAAAAAGAGTTGACAAGAGCAAGAAAGAAGAGAACCATGCTTGGAGACAGACTATGTAGCAGGAAGATTAAAAACATTGCAAATTTGAAGGCTGGGACTAGTGGATGCAAGCAACGAATTCAAGAAGCAAGGTTAGATTGAAATTTATCATTTTGTATACTCAAAAAGGCTCTCAAATGACTATATCTATTTCGTCCCTTACTGCAAAACAACAATGGAGGTGCTGAATGATATAGGCATATTGTGTTGTTACTATAGGAAATTATTGGAGCCTGCAAAAGAAAATATGGATCCGAACCTTCTTCCTGTTAAACAAATGAAAGGATTGCTTTCTTGTGGTGTAGCAAAAGGTTTGATTGAGGAAAAAAAATACAAAACAATCAAACGCAATGTTGTAGAGGACTTTCTATCCAATAATCAAGTTGATGGCACTACAATCCAAGAGGCTCTTGATGTTAGTAGAGTTAGCAGGAAGGGATATAGGTCGATTTTCTATGCAATATCCTCAACTTTGAAAGATCAAAGGATTAAACGAGTTTTACTGCCAAATCTAGCAACCGTGTGGAGGATAAGAGGTCATTTGAATGAAAGTATAGATGAATTTATTGGGCAATATATCCATATTGAAGAAATATTTCATGGTGGTAAAGGAACCACTGTGTATGATCCTTGGAACAATATATTTGTAGATCTACAACAACTTCAAAGAAGAATGGTCGAGTTTTATGGAATAACATTTGAGGAGTGCAAAGGCATTTTGAAATTTGTTATCAAACTGGATGAGTGTGAGGTTGTAAAGGAAAAGAAAATGGAAAGAGTTACTATTGCATTGATCAATGGAGCAATTGATACATCATTGACTGAAGCGAGTTCGAAGTATTTTAGTGTGTAGTCAGAGAAACACATATGGTGGTTAGGCTCGTTCCAGGTATGATCATTTTTTGTTTTGTACTTGATTTTGGTCATTGTTTTCAAATCTGTTATAGTAAGACTTTTGTTTTCCTATAATTTGGCAGGTGAAGACAGAAGACCATGAAACACTAGATTGGGTGTTTCACCACACAGAAATACCAAGGATAATCAAAAGACAAGTGCAAGGCGAGAATCTCCATGTTGCAAGAAAAGGTGATTTTCAAGTAGAGTGGCACATGGCCGGGGATCTTAAAACACTTAAGTGCATGTATAACATTAGTAAAGGAGGCAACTCAAAGTCTCCTTGTCTTTACTACAAAGAATCAGCTCAAGTAATGGATTCAAAATGGTGGAAGAGAGCACCTAATAGAGATAAAGTTGACCCTGACTTCAAGGCCATTCTGGACATTCCACTATGTAATGTTCACATCTGCACATTGCATGGTCTATGTCGAATTATTGAGAAATTGGTATTTTTATATATTGGATTTGCTTGGAAACTCTATCCTGAAAAAAAAGAGAGGATGCTCTTCAAGCATTGGAAAAAGTGTTATCTGATATAGGTCTACATGGAGGAGATGTTCAAATCACAAAGGATTTTAAAAAGTCTACCAATGGCAAGGAGGTACCAATCAAGCACTCTATTGGTGGTGTTAAGGCAAGAAGATTCTTGTCTCGACCCAAACATAGTAAGCAAGTAAGGCAAGGTAGAACAGTTTCAAAGATTAATTATGGATTGTGGAAGCAAGTCCATAATGCTGTGAAAGATCATGAGGTAGATGGGGAAGCATGAAATAGGAAGGTAGAGGTGTGGAGGTCTCTTGATCAACTCTTCATGTTCTGTGACAAAGTAACATGGACAAAGAGTGATTACAAGAACTTTGAGGAGGCAATTAAACATTTTGGGAAGTCAATGAAAGATGTGTGGACAGCCTGCAATATAACTCACTACATGGTAAGGTTCTGTCTTCTTCTTTTACTTAAGTGTGATCCTCTTTTTTTAATTACTTACTATGCATTCTTATGTCTTACAGCATATCATCTACAACCACCTTCCCTATTTTGTCAAAAAGTATGGATGCCCAGCAATTTGGTCTACCCAAGGCATGGAGAAGTCTCACTACATGGCATGTAATGCATTTTTCAGACACACACAACACTATGGAGGGAGTCAGAAGGCAAATAGTCTAAAGGAAGTCTTCCAATGGTTTTACCGAGGCATACTATAGAGGCTGCATGCTAAAAGAAAAGTTGCTAGCTCCAAAATCAAGCTTGCTTTTCTTCTAGCCCAAAAGCAAAGACGAAGACAAACTCTAAACAATTCAATGGCAGCAGAGAGACATAGACAATGGAGGGAATTGAAGATATTTAGAAACCGTAAATGGACAAGTAAACATGAATAGGACTCATTTGTAACTTATTGGTGTTATGTCCACATGTTTTCAAACTCAATCAATAGAATTTTTTTTTGTGGAACAAGTGACTCTTGGTGTTATGCATCAACAGTATTTCTTTTGTGAAACATATGATCTAAACGTAATACAATTTGTTCACAATTTCAATATATTGTTTGTTTAATATTTAACGACACCACTCTATCTAAATGTACAAATCATTTCATCTTCAACTTATTGTTCATTTATACAAGATCATACCAGACATCAAAGACTTTGTACAAATTAGTTCAACTTCAATATAATGTTTGTGCTATATTTGATGACTAAATCCTATTTCTCCCAGGGCCTGCCGATTGGAACTCTCTTCTTGATCTTGATTGGAGTCTTTTTCTTCTTTATTGGCTTGATGTCGACTGTCTGTTTATCAATGCTTGCCTCTGTTGCTTGTCTAGGAGGGGTATCCTTTTCTTCAACTCTCTCCACCTGTTCTTCTTCTTGGATTGTGTGGCCTGATGCAATCATGGGTGGCTCTCGAAACCTTATGAGCTTGTGTTTTCCATAGCCCTCCAGACATTTGGGCTCCTTAACACCACATGCTAATGCATAAGAAGTGTAAGACAAAAAGTAAGCGGCCCTAGAGGCCTGCTTATTCACATAATCTCCAAATATATCTATGGCAGACAACCTCTCTATCAAAATGATCTTTTCCTTTTGCCATGAAAGATCATGTCCACCTAAAACCATGGACAAACATTTTAGGAAGTAAACAATGGCTTCTCCATTGTTGCTCAATTGCCTATGGTAAATCAAGATCTTAGCACTACCTAGATCATGAATATAATGAGCTAGGCCTAACATTTTGCAAAACCCAACCGGCTTGCTTCCACTTGATCTTTGGAGGAATGTGTCATCCTCAATTTGTAGCTGCCACATATCAAAAGATTGGAGTGAGACAATACACAACCTACAAAACAAAGTTAAGCAGAAGACAAAGTATTTGATTTGAAGTACCTTCTCATTTTCATCAACAACAAGCACTTCATCTTTCCAAAGATTTATTCCTCTCCCCTCTTGTCCAGCCTCTTCTTTAAGCTTTTTTGTGTATAGTGCTAAGAGATTCATAGCTTTCTGTGTGAGCTGGAAGGCAGCTTCATCTAGCTCTTGAAACTTTTCAGCCTCTTTGAAACAAAAAGTAAGGGCCTCTGTAGGATCAAAAATTGTTTCCAAAGCCAGTAGTGAATGGTCATCCTCTATGCCAACCTCCTTGTCAAGCCTTGAAGCCTAGGCAATAAGGGAAATGGCATAGTCCTCCCTCAAATTGAACATACACTCTATATCATGGAGGAAAACATAATCTTTTCCACCAATCAAGACACCTGGAAGCATGGGCACTGCATAGTTGCTGCTCTGAACATCAAAATCTTCAACTGGCTCTGCTCCCCTAAGAGTTTTTGTCCTCAGTTGAACAAGGTCAAGAGCAGCACTTGCAGCCCCTCATCCGGAAGGTTGATATCTTCTTCTTCCTCTACCATTTCTGTTACCGAAGAAACATCCTCTTTTTCCTCTACTTCAGATGTTTCTTCTTCTTCAGTCTCCTGCCCTTGTTCATCCAAAGATTAATCAGGCAGGCTGTCAAATCTTCTGTTCACATGGTACCTCAGCCTGTCAATGGAGACAATATGATTTATATGCACAAAAACCTTTTCTCCTTCCACAATTCTTCCTGCCTCTATCAGTTCTTTGAAGGTATCCCAATGGTCTGAAAGAAAATCTTTGTGATGCTCCAGTACAGAGCTCATTGTGAACTCCATGTTGAAAATACTGTGGTATATGTGGAAGTTACTCTGAGCCTTGCATTTGTGAAGAAACTCAAATAGGAGCAAATCTGGAGACTTGTCCTCTTCTGGTTCCTTTTGTTTTGTGATGGAAGAATCAGCATTCTGCTCCAGTCTCTTCCTTTTGCCTGTTCAAAAATTTATATACTTTGAATTCTATATGCTAACATATGCAATCAGTGAATGCATAGGATATCACCAGATAATTCCTTCATGAGCTCTCATGACTCACCTGGTGATTGTTGTGGTCTAATAATAGCAGCAGAAAAGTCCAGCTTCCTCTTGAAAGGTGGGGCCTGGGAGTCAACTGTTCCAAAGCAAAAACATTTCTCATCATCAAGGAAGAATTCCATAGGGCCAAAGATACCAAAACAATGAGGTAGAAGTGAGAACCAAATCAGACATAGGAATTTGCAGCAAAACGCAATGGGGGACCGTTTGGAAAATATAAAGCACTTTCCTCGCATTTTGTTGCAAATTCTCCAGTTCTGTTGATATGCATGTCAAATCAAACACTAGGTTCATCTCATTGATTCCTAGACAATATGATTTGATATGCAAGAGAAAGGCTGGAGCTGAGTGAAGCTTTTCATGAGGAATGTGTCAACAATAAGAATTTGCAGCAAAATGCGATATGGGCTACCTAGAGATGTATAAACCACTCTCCGCGCATTTTGTTGCAAATTTCTAGGTTCTATTCATATCCATCTCCAATCAAATTCCTGGGTGATTTACCACATTCTTGGATAGTATCAATTGAATATGTAACAAGAAGGGTGGAGCTAAGTGAAGACATTTGGACATCAAAAATCCAATGGATGGAAGAAATATATGTCAAAAAACATTGAAAACAATCTAGAATTCTGACCTTTTTTTTCCTTTTCCATGCTGTTGGAGTTGCACTGGTGAATCTCTTGCTCTTTCACTAGCTTGAACTCTGCACTCTAGGTAACCTGGAGATCTGGCAGTGGTAGTACTTCAGGCAGGTTGCAGTCTGGATGGAGTGTGCTGGGTAGGAAAGGATCAGAGAGAGAAGGAAAAGGAAGATGCGAGGGTCTTGGTAGGAATGAAAGATTGGGAGGCAGGGGAGGGAAGAGTGGTTGTGGAATTGATTATAAAATCATGAATGGCACAAGTTCCAAGGCATAAAGTGTACCTTTCACATGTGCCAAGTTTCAAACTCCAAGAGATTTGGGTCCCATCCACACGTGTGAAAAACGACTACATTCCACACGTGTGGGATTTAGTAGTTGCCTTATTTATATTTTGCACTTATTTGTGGTATCCTGTCTCAGCCCTCTTGCCCTCCAGTCTCTGCTCTCTTGCCTCCCTACCTCTATACTCTGCAACATCAACATCCTGACCAGTAGCACATGTTTATCCCCAGCACATGGTACTCATCAGCAACATAGCACACCCACAGATAGATTTCAAGTCAGTATTAATGGGTTCTTCCCTCAGTCTCTGCAATCTTCTTGCCTACCATAGAAACAATCCATCCTACATGGGAATGCGTAGACTCAGTCCATATTTTATTTAGTTGTCAAGACAGAGAAATCACTGTAGGAATGCAGATCTTCAAGTGTGATAATTGCATGTGAGGGTAAAACTATACTTATGGGTTCTTCCTTCAGTCTGTGCACACTTCTTGCCTTCCATAGACTCAATCCATCCTGCATGGACATGCAAACACCTTCAAATGACTGAAGGCATATTCCAGCATGCTGCCTCATGAATTTGTAGGAAAACATGAGGAGAAGGCCTTAGGAATTTCAAACAGCCGAAATCGCGTTTTGTTGCAAATATTGAAATGTTACTTCATCCACCCCTGTCATTCTGGTTTTGTGACTTCCATAGTTATCCATGGCTGTACTCTTCTTGCATAAACTACATTCATACTGTATTTAGTTGTAAAGATAGAGAAATCACTGTAGGAATGCACCAGCATGTCACTTCAGGAATTTGCAGGAAAATGCAATTTGGACCTGTTAGGAATTTCAAACTCCTCGTATCGTGTTTTATTGCAAATTTTTCAATAGTGCTTCATCCACCCCTGTGATTGCCTTTTTGTGTCATACCATGTTCTCCATGGCTGTAATCTCTTTCCATTGCTTTGTATGCAGTTTGTCAGAGTGATGGCAAGAACCAAGTCAACTGCAAGGAAATATGGCAAAGGGCCAGGGCTTGCAGCAACAGTAGTTGAGGCAGGTACCAAGAAATTTAGTGTGCCTCCAAAGGGAAGAGCTGCACATGGCAGGAAGGGTAAGCCAATGAGCTTGCTCAAGCAAAAGGCCAAGAGATTGAATCATGGTGCAGGTGTGCTAAGGGAGATCAGGAAGCAACAAAAAGCTATAGGCTTTGCAATCCCCAAGGCACCTTTTCAAAGATTTGTGAGAGAAATATGTGATAGTTGGCACCTTAGGTTCAGGTGGAACAGGACTGCCATTCTTTCCTTCCAGGAAATGGCAGAGGATTACTTGGAAAAATATTTTGAAGATGCAATGCTGGTAGCAGCCCATGCTCACAGGGTGACTTTGATGGCCAAAGACTTCAACACTTTGTTCAGAGTGAGATGGAGGTATGACAAGCTTGTTCATCCTGTGGAATGGCAGGACATAAAGATGAGAGACATATTATTAATTCCACCTACAAGGAAGTTGAAGGTAGATAAGGTTAAGGTTATTGAAGTAACCCACTCACACCAGAGGGAAGACTGCTTATGAGGAGTCACTGAAGCAGCAAATAAAAGAAACAAAATCTGTTATAGATGTGGAGACTAGAAAGAGGGAGCTATAGATACATAGAAGGTTGCAGGAGCTAGGCCCTAATATAGTTGTCCATATTGAGGATGAATTTTCAGTGAATGATTTTGACTTGACAAAACCATGCTTGGCAGCATTGGCTCATAAGAATGAGTATTGCTCAGATACTATCATTCTTGCAATGCTCTAGTAAGTGTCTATTATTTTACATTTTTTGCAAAACAATCCTCCTTGTACCTCCTTTATACCCTACCCTAATTATTTTTTGGTCCTATGCAGCATGATGAGAAGCTGGCTTCACCCCTCTGTACAGCATACAGTCCATATTACTTGCCCTTATTTTGCAAACAATAAGAAGTTTAACACATCCTTCTTTAGAGGCTACCTATAAAAGAAGATTGCTCTTAGACTCTTGACTAAAGAGGAGAGGAATAAGCCACTATTGTCGTAACCCTGCTTATTGCATTGATACTTGTAATTGCATGGTATATTATGTAATGCCATTTGATGAAACAATGACTAGATTGATGGTCCATGTTGGTGAACATCAGCACCCCGTGTAGCCAGGAACATCTAAGGCAATGATAAAGAAAACAAAGAAGCTTGTTGCAGATGTTTTGAAGGTGGATAAAAATGCTAGACCACGCAAAGCTCAAAAGAGTGTTGCCAAAGAGCTCTTGAATTCATTCTTGATGAGAGGAGACAATAACAAAGGGGCAAGTGTGGGAGATATAGAGTTGACCAAATTTCTTGAGCAATTAGTACCCCTCGTTGAGAATCAACGGTATGTTTGTTTGTAGCTAAGTGATTTTTAGTTTACTTAACTTTAGAATGGCATAGGGAGCTTCTAAATAGTTGACTTGTGATGTTATTGATTCAAATGGATTGTTGCACAAGAGAAGAAGGCAAGGTTACCTATTGGGAAAGGCTATGACAACCTTCTTTTACTAAAGAAAAGGTCGATGTATTCATTCTTCCATGGAAGTCGTTTTCCAGGGCAAGGCTTGCCAAATGAAAAATGTTTTGTTTTTAAAATGTCAACCAATGTTCCAGCATCTGCTGTGGATCTTGTCAGTCGCATGAGAAGACGAGGAAATGGTGATTTGACGAATTCATGGGTATAATTTGATCACACCCATTGAGTAAGTGATGATGAGCTCCTTGATGAACCTATGTATGCAGGGCATCATGCGATTAGTGATGCTCTTTGCATGGGTGGAGCACAATGGCATGTCATGTTTATGATCCTAGGTATAACTTCCCTCCATCCTTATGTATCCATGTTTCTATCATCAAGAGAGTTGTGGTATAATATTTAATAATGTTGGCTTTGTCTACCAGTGTGCAAGAATTAATGACCATCATCACATGTGAGATGAAAGATGAAGATGCTGAAAGCCAAATCCTATTTTGGGAGATGTTGAATGCCACAATGAAACAATGTGGGTATCCCCCTGCAGATTTTCATGGTTTCATGTCTGATGAAGCTGGAGCGAATTCGATAGTTGTGAGAACTATTTTCAATGGGGGTCCAAACAATATAATTGTTGGGAGAGAGCGCTCATGTCTCTTCCATTGGGAACAAAGCTTGCATAAGCACACAAGGAAATTTGTCAAAGAGGATATGAGGAATGAGCATATCACCATGTGTAAGAATTGGAGATTATGTAAGACAAAGCAAGAACCAACCAAGCAAAGCTCATTCAAAAGTGGTGGCATGCATGACATGTCCGTGAGGCTGACATTCCTTCAATGGACATATGGTTTAGTTGGTGGGATGTGCGGATTTCCCATTGGGGGAATCTCATGAGTGCAATATGTATTTTGTAGATAAATGTAGTAAGCTAAATAAAATGTAATAAGCCAATTCTAATCACCTCCTTTTTTACCACAGGTAACAAAGAGTTCCTTGGAGGAGGCACACACTCCAAGGTCAAATCTAGTTGAAAGCATGCATGGTAGTTGGCTAGCAGGAGAAGGGTTTAAGACAAAGATACAATTATATGATTGTTGCATTTCGGACATGGCAAATGCCCTATTACAAAGTGCCAAACAATATGCATATATGATTGGCAGGCATGTTGGGGATGGTCCTAACTTGGAAGCCTTAATGCAAAGAGTGACCTCAAGGAGTACACCTTCACCAGCACTCAATCTATGCATGCTGTTGTCATGGGAGAAATGACAGTGGAGCTTCTTCATCATAGTATTTTCCATTTGAGAACAACAGGGTCTGACAAGGCTCGGATGTCTTATGATGTGCACATCAAGAGACTGAACCCATGTGTACATGTCCAGATTTTCAAAAAAGAGAGTTGGGTCAAAAACCTTACCTGGCATGCAAACATATCTATTACATCTTCATCTGTGTATTGGGATTGGATCCAAATCAACACATGCTTATTCATCAACCAACCCTTTCCACTATTGATGTTTCATAAGTCCTTAGCCGACCTAGGATCAATCCATAGACTTGAATGCAAAATATAAACTTGGTTGGTATTATGATAGCCCACTTTTTGATGTGACACTATTTTTGCATCGACATGCAATACATATTGCTCAAAATTTGTTGTGTTGAGTCAACACAATGTTCTTAATGTGGAACATTTTACTAATTTCTTTGGCCTTTTCAAATAATAGAACTACATGAAAATTGGCATATGCTTACTTGAAGTTTCATTAAACCTTTGTTGCCTTAGCAACAATCCATAGACTTGAATGCATAATACATATTTGCTAGTATTGTGATGGCTCATTTTTATATATGATATCATTTGATACTGACTTGCAATATAAATTACTTGGATTAATAGCTTTGTCTTTTTTAGTCCATAGAATTGCTAATTGCTTTGGTGTTTCCTAGGATAAATCCATAGATACAAGATAAGTAATTACTTTGTTATTTTTTTATTAGTAGGCCTTTTTTTATGGGACTCTAAAAAAGCTCACAAACTTTGATAAATTTCAAAAAAAGCTCTCATTAAAAAGCTCACAATAAAAATTTCCCCTTTAGCAGACAGTGCTAGAGCAATGTTTAGTGAGAAGCATCTTCTGAATCAGTATTGGGAAGAAGCAATAGCCACTCCAAACTATTTGCTTAATCGGCTTCCTACCAAACTGATACAGGGTATGACTCCTTATGAAGCATACACTGGACACAAGCCACACATTGGGCATCTCCACATATTTGGTTGCATAGCATATTCCCACATACATGATGATCATCCCAGGAAATTGGATGCGAAGTCATGCAAATGCATCATGGTTGGCTACAGTGAAGAAAGCAAAGCATACAAATTGTATGATCCCATCAACCGCAAAGTCATTATCTCCAGAGATGTAATCTTTGATGAGGAATTAGAATGGAAAACCTCACCTACATAGGAGATGGAAGCATTGACTTCACAGTCATCTACAAAACAGGTTGATGAAGAAGAGCAAGGATTGCCAGCAACACCCCAAGCAGAGCCACGGCAACTTAGACGGTCTACTAGGGAAAGCAGACCTCCATCCAGATTGACATATGCTCGAAAAGGCAAAGCAATTCAGGTGGAAACCACCAACTATGCTCTTATGACTACCATCATGGCTACAAAAGAGCCAATGTACTTTGAAGACGCACATTAGGAAAAAAGGGAGCTCATTTTGGGGCCTTTTATGGTTTGGAAAAATAAGCTGTTAACCAATCAACAGAGGGCCAACGTAACGTTGGAAATTCATGAAAATAAGAGAAAATAGAAGAAAGAAACAATACTTTATGTAGGTACAAGCGTCCTACATTAATGTGGAGATTGGTTTTTTATTCTCACAAGATCTTTGGACAAGAAGATAGAATCTAAACTGACATTTTATCTGACAAGGGCCTTCCCGCTTCCACTTTCCTTTGAACTTTGAAATGTTGTGCCACCTTTCCTTCGAAAGGTCTACCATTCTACACCATTGCCTCATTGTGCAGCAGCCTCTTCTTTTCCAAAACTGCTTCCTTGATCCTGTTTGGCGTAGAGTAAGATGTTTCTTGTCAACTGTCTGTCTGCCCACTTTCTCTTTCTTGAAACTTCAATTTGTTATCTTATTTACATTACTTTGCTATTGTTATAGATTTAGAAAATCTCCATTGTGAATAAAAACCATGGCTGTTCTTGTGGAAGACGCTTTGTGGATGATAATGCTATGAAGGCAAAATTATACCACACATCCTTACCCCGTCGACTTGCTTCTTCTATTTCTTTGGTAGAGAATTCAAGTACAATCAAAACGGAAGGAACTTGGGAAAGGTTTAGTGTTTCGAAAGGAGCATGGGTGCTCATGCAACCTAGCAAAAGAAAAAGACCCCAGACAAAAAACATTTTCTTGGCATCATGGAAGGGAAGAGTACGAGATTTTAAAATCACTAGAGGGAAGATATTGGTGAAAGAAGTTTTGATTCAGCATGTGTACATGCATAAAGAACTTGTCTTGCGAGACTATCCAAAAGATCTTCCGCAACACAGGCCTAATTGTATATTTTTCTATTGTGGTTTTTTATTTACGAGGTGTATGGATTTTTAAGACGAAGCTTTCTTTCTTTGCTTATTGACATTCTTGTGTTGTTTTATTTCAAATTCATACCCTTCATCATATGAGACAAGGCAAAACATCGATTGTATTTTGGGATTTATAGATGTTCTGCATGGATCGATAGGAGAACAACAATACCAAGGTCGATGTGCAATAGAGCTAGCTCAATCGGGTATATTTTTTACTGATCATTTTTATTATTTGCTAGATAATGCTAACACACATGGTCTGTAAAGAAAACAAGACCTTCCGGCATGGAATTTAGTGGATTGGCCTCACCCACATTCTAGTGTTACAAAGGGATATAGGGCCAAGCTTTTCAAAGAAGTACAGAAAGCTCTGAGGCCCAATATTGCCACAAGGATAATAAAAATTTCTTTATGCATGCCTCTCACAGTTTTTGTGGACTTGTTTAATACCTTTCCAATGAAGGTTTCAAAAACAATGTTCACAGTTAAAGCAACAAGTTTGGCATGCATGCCACAATTTTTGGATAAAGGTTGGGATAAGAAGACATGTAGTTCAGTGTTTTGTGAGGTTGTCCAACCTTCTATGCAACTGAAGTACATGGTTGCATCACAAAATTTTATTTTTTCTTTTTATTATAAGTGCAGTCGAATGCTAGGCACAAAACTAGTCCCAATGGATCAAGATGAAGATTCTTTTGGTGCAGAAAATAAACTTCTTGATATTGATGTTGTTGAGAATGGTGATGTGCTAGTCAATATCTCATTAAGAGAATGTTGCTCCCTAGCTCAATTGCGCAATGACATTCTATTTGAGACAGAAGGTTCTATTTCAAATGACTTTTTATTTATCTACAACAATAAAAAGGTACACCATCTGAGTTATCCTAGTCTCATTAAGCATTGCTATTAGTTTACTTTACCCCTCTAATTCATATTGCTTTTTTGCAGTTGCTCAAAAGAAGAGAGAGCTCAATAAAATGCAAAGACATTGAAAATTTGAAAATTGAGATAGCACAGACTCCATAAACAAAGGTTTTGTATTCAATCAAGTAAAATTTTGTGCAGAAGTGTTTAGTTGTACATGTAGAACATATTCTTGACATCCATTTTCTATTTATGTATAGCTTGATCCACTCTACATGGTCCAAGATCTCCCTATCATCATTTTTTGGAGAATCTGTTTTCTGCTGCTCCATCATTGCTCCATCATGTCCTGTACAGTATGTTGGTGCTCCTCCATTGTCTCCTCTACTACCCCAGGAGCATCTGTTTGCTACTGCTCCATCTTCTCCTCAATGACATCATTAGCAGGTCCTTGCTCCTGTGGCTTCTCCTCCTCAGCACTAGGTGCTTGTTCTTGTGGCACTACATCAGCTTCATCTGTGGCATCAAGGTGTATGACACCTTCTTGTACTTTAGAGCTCTCACCCAACTCGACAGTAGCTGGTACAATAAGTTTGGGGGAGGCATAGCTCAAAAACCTCCAAATTGTATGAGCTCTAAAATTATATACATAGTTTGAGCTGAAGCTATCTTCTTTCATTTGCAATGGCATATGATGATTTAGAACACTTTGTATCATTATGAATTATCTTCAAGCTAAATGAAAATTATTTTTTCTTACAAGGTCTAGCTGTTCTTTCTCAAAATAGCTTGAAAGTAGATATTTGGCACTGATCAGCACTCTCCATCTATAGCTACTTGAATCATCTTGTTGTGGTGTCTGTATAGTTGGAAAGATATGTTAGAAACTGTTAACATCTGAACAAAACAAAATTTTTCAATAAGTTCAAAGGCATAGCATGAAATAGACATCAGTAGAGGGAACGACTTTTTACCTCTAGATTTATTGGCTCTATTGAATCCAAAAGAGAGACATTAGGAGGACAGTGATCCAATGCATCTAGAAGCCTTCTAATACAACTGCAATACATATAATTTAGTTAGTATGATATCAAAATAATAAAGTTTTAAGTTCAAAAAGCACACACATCACTTACAATTTCAGCTCTCTGTGTGTGTTTTTAAGAGAGTTGAATATAAAGCATTGCTTCTGCTGGATGTCAATAGAAACAAAACTCCAATAGTCACTGCATAAGGAAAAAAGCATTAGGAAATCAAAGGCTACAAGAGTTCTCAATCTTAAAGAAGAATCTTAAAAGAAGCAGTCACCCACATACCTGTTATGGTATGGAAGTAGCAAAATATCGATTACTTCAAAATTGTAGTGTCTGAACCAGTTGGAAATACTGATGAGAGTTTCCTTTGCATCTCTTAACTTAGAAGAAATGGCAGGATCAACATTCTAATGAGCCAACACAATAGCTAAGCCTTACTATACATGAGATAGCCATGTTTGTGGTTGATGGTTTGGTCCATATGTGGCCATCAAATTTTTGCTCAATGCCATTCATGCCATTGATGTTTCCAAAAGTTGGAGGAAATTCCAATAGCATACTTCCATTATGTACCCTTGGTAATTCAGTGACCTGCTTCCTTTGCTTTATATTTGCAATTTGCGTTTTGAGTATATTGGCTTGCTTGTTCTCCATGATCCAAGGTATGATGCTTTTGCTGATCTGACATTCATCTTTTGACTAGTCCTCATTTGAGCCTTCAAGGTCAATGTGTGAAGTCTGCATCATCTCAATGTCAACATCAATCCTCACTTATAAGAATTGTGGTACATACCAGGCTTCTCAATGGGACATAACTCTTCAAGATCCACATAATGAGATGGTTGAGAGGTTTTCTTTCCTTCTTTGCCAAACTCTTCGGAGTAAACTCTACTAGCAACACAACACGATGAACGAGGCTCTTCAAGATCACTAATAGTACTTGCTGCCATGATTGTATTATGGATGAGAGCATACCTTTTTGTCAAGGAGGCATCAATGACTGCCTTAAGGCAAATGAGCTTGTGCGTATGGGGAAGAGGGCTTTGAAGGAAATGTGCACTAACAATCCTTCTTCCATCCTTGAGCGGGATAGAGTGTGATAGATTTGCTCCTTCAATAAGCCATTCAATAGAAGCCTCTTCTGTAGCCATTATGGATGACACAACAAAAGGTACCAAAGACAGATATATGTTAGGCCTTGCTTCAGTTTATTAGTGGAGCTCAGAGAATATAGAAAGAGGAGAAAAGGACAAGAGAGTAGGTATATAAAAAGCTTTGATCAACTCAACGGAATTATCCTTCACCATGAAACACCAACTGGTTATTAATATCTTCATCCTCCCCCTGGAATGCGCAACCATAAGCCTTGTCATCCACTGCCGTATGAGTCCTAATACAATGTAGGAATTCATACTTACTTCAAAATGCTTCCGCCAAAATGCTTCTTCTCTATTCGACTGGCCTTCATGAACTGTAGGTTGCTATCCATTGCCATAACTTCTGAACGTGTCCCGCCTCTATGGATGCGCCGCAAAGTGAGGCCATGTTGGCTGAATTCTGGCCTTGTGTGTTTCGCTGGGCATGGTTCTTCAACATTGGCTACCTGACATTTGGCCGAGACTTTGAACCTGTAGGACACTTGTGGCAAAATTCCATTGTACGCAAATGACGAGAAGATCTAAGAACGGTAAAGTACTAGAGCATACTGATTTGGACAAATCTTTAGCAAATCTTTGGCTAGCTTGCAGGCAATGACAGATGCACTACAACCCATACCAGCCAAATGGATAGTCTTGATCGTCGTTGATAGTAGTTAATCTATCTGCGCTGTTAGTTCTCTCAACAAGTCGTATGAAAAAAAAGGGGGGGGCTTAGCAGCCCCCCAGAGTCTGCGCTATGAAACCAAAAAAAGGGGGGGGCTTAGCAGCCCCCCAGAGTCTGCGCTAGCGCAGACTCTGGGGGCTGCTGAGCCCCCCCCTTTTTTTGGTTTCATAGATGCCAGAGATCACAGAAACTAAAATTGAGACATCCCCTTTCTCTGGCATCCTTGGTTTCATGTCAAGAAATGGAACGTACTCATTGTGGTGGCGAGAAGGCCAATATTATTGACGGATGCCAATGGTGAGATTGGCACGAGTGAGGCTATTCCCATTTCGAAGGCCCTACTGCTTCACAGCGGTTTTGTGGTGACTGAAAAGAGTACCAGGTGTTTTGAGTTGGAAAAAGATAAGAAGCGCATGATAGAGCTAGAAGATAGCGCATGATGCTTTTTGTCTTTCAACCTTTCTCTGTAAGAAGCTCCAAGTATGTTGAGATTTCTATTAGCATTTTTTTCCTTTGAGTTTTTCTAGATCGAGGGGCATTTATTGCATATGCATGCAATGTGAGTACTTAAGTTCTTGATTTGTGCTGTTCTAATTCTCTTTGGGTGTCGTGCATGCGACTCTTATCTATCTCTATCCTTGGTATTTCTCTGCTTAAGATTGTGATTTCTATTCTTTCGAAAGATTGTCATTATTTATTTGCTGTTGTATGTTATATTTAGAAGTCCCATTGTCTTCACAATGGGATGCCTTTCTTGTATTCAGGGAGAAGGAACATGCATCAGATTATGTGCTCTAGGTGGGAGGCATATTTTGCCAGCAGACACAGACTCTGCAGTAATAGGATCTCTTAATGCAGCAGATTTAGGAGTCCTAGTGTCTTCACAATGGGATGCCTTCTTGTATTAAGGGAGAAGGAGCGTGCATTGGATTATGTGCTCTCTTAGGTTATTAGGTTGGAGGCATATTTTACCTTTACCAACTATGTTCACCATATTTGGGCTACCATCGTGAAAATGTCTCTCGAGGGAAGCCAAGGATATGAAACCAAGGATGCCAGAGAAAGGGGGGGTTTCATATGAAAATCTGTCCACACAGGAGATAGAAAATGGATAGCATGTACTGCTGAGATGTAGAGCCTACTCACATATATCAGAGAAGGCTATGGGGTAGAAGAGATCTAAACAATCTTTTGGAGCACCAAAGTTTGGCAGTAGAACTCATAAGTAGTACTACATGCCCAGAGTGGAATAGATTCTCCCTCAAGTTCTTTGCAAGGGTGGCAGAGTTTGCCAATGACTTTGTAGCAGACCAGGGGTGGTACGTGACTTGCTCTCTCCCAGAACATTGGGGCTATATATTTGCACATGTGAAGAAGGTCGAGTTCAAGCTCCATCGATCATATACGGTGCTTCTTGACTTTGGTTATTTACATGATGATGGAGAGGAGGTACATTAAATCACCTAAATGTTTGTTTATATTGGTCTAATAAGCACGATTTGGATGTATCTAACTTGAGGTGTCATCATCCACTAGGTTCGCAATCTACAAATGGGTATCTTCCGGCGTGGAAAATCTGACCTCCCACACATGGATCGACAGGCAGGTGCAAATGTCTCTAACAAGCTTTTTCCAGCAAAGACATTAGTGCTACACGAGTGTGACCATAAACATGTCACAAAACGGACACAAGTTGCATCAACTTACTTACAAGGAGGGGCAGAAAGATCATATTACTTGCACGAGTAAGACCCTATACAAGCACAGATTGAATTTATGGGGTATAATTGAAGTTCTTTCAAGGAAAACAAATATGGATTGTCAAACATCCTCTGATCCCTTTTAGTGCTTCTTGTAGGTGGATACTCAGAACATTCATAGACCTTGGTGATTGCATCATCGATGTCTTTGCAGATTGCTTTGGGATGGCAAGGCTTTGCGAAGACTTAGGTTGCCATTGTCTTTCCATAGAGAATGACAATGTTGTTGCTGACATGTGTCTGTGATCAATCAATACAGAATAGCATTTCCATAATCATCACTTTTGATGTTCTTGTTGAGGTTGTCATGTAACACATACTATGTCCTTGGTCATGGTGGTTGTGTGGCACAAGAGTGTCTTTATTGCTCTATGCTTTCTGCTCTTTTTTGGATCCATAGTCAGAGGTTACTGTGTGGGGAATGCCCTTATCAATATGCATGCCAATTGCGTGAACCTAGATGATGCAAGGGTAGTGTTTGTGGAGATGCCACAATGGGTTGTGGTCTCCTAGAGTGCGATGATTGCTGGGGTTGTGCTCAGAATAGGCATGGCAAGACAACCCTGCAATTGTTCAGGTGCACAGAGAATTTTATGAACTGACCTATTGGGATGTAGTGTCATGGGGTGCTTTGATTGTAGGATGCACTGAACATGTGCATGATGTTCTTACTCAAGCTTTTTTGGAAAATGCAACATAGTGGCATGAAGCCAGATAGACTCATATTCCAATGCATGGGAGCCTTAGAAGAGGGTAGAGTAATCTATGCTACTGTTGTTAGCAACAGATGGGAGTTGGATTTTGTTGTGGGGAATGCTCTCATCAATATGTATGGCAAATGCAACAGCAGAGAGGATGTGATGGTGGTGTTTGTTGCAAAGTTGCTAAAGTGAGATGTGATCTCTTGGTGTGCCCTGATTGCTATGTATCTAATTACTACTAGTGAATCCCCCGTGAGAAGAGGGTAGAGTAATCCATGCTACTGTTGTTGGCAGCGAGATGTGATCTCCTGATTGCTGTGTGTTAGCAAGGAGGCATTGCTACTCTTTGCCTTATGGATTTGTGAGCCATCATGATTGCCCTAGTAGAGGATTGAGTGATCCATGCTACTGTTGCTGCAACGGAGGGGAGTCAGATGTTATAAAAAATGCTATCATCAACATGTATGGCAAGTGTGAAAGCCTTGATGATGCAAGGGCATGGGGTGCAATGATCTCTGGACATGCTGTGTATGGCAACATCAAGCTGGCTAGAAACTGCCTTAAGGAGAGGGTGGAGATAAATCAAGACTTGAGGGAGATAGTACAGGAGCTGTAGCATGAATTTTGTGAAATATAAGGAGTAGGCCAGATAGGGTCATGAAGTTTAGAGACATTGTCAGGGTGTGACAGTTTGATTAAGTTTTGCAAGAGGAGGATATGCCGTGAATATGCTTTGATAGAGGTGTGGGGACCATACTACAAGCCCTTGATTACCTTGGCTGTTGTCCAGAAATGATTGGATTTTGTCCCTGGGACAGTGCTCATCAATATGTATGGGAACTTTGGGAGCTTAGATGATGCAAAGGCAGTTCTTGCTAAAATGCTACAGCAAAATTGTATCCCCTATTGTGCGATGATACTGCATGCATCCAGAAAGGGCATGGCAAAGTTACAACTGTTTGGTCAAATGCAGGCTGAAGGTGTTGCACTAGACATGATCACCTTCATCTGCATTGTGGATGTATGCATTAGTCTAGAAGCCTTAGAAAAGGGTAGAGTAATCCATGCACTGTTGTTGGCATCAATATGTTTGGCAAATGTAGGAGCATAGAGGATGCGAGGGTGGTGTTTGTTGCAGAGATGCTACAGCGAGATGTGATCTCTTGGAGTGCCATGATTGCTGCATGTGCCCATAAAGGGCATGGCAAAGAATCTCTGCAATTGTTTGGCCAAATGTAGGTTGAAGGTCTCGTGCCAGACAGGATCACCTTCATCTACGTTGTGGATGCTTGTGTTTGTATGACATCCCTAAAAGAGGGTCTTATGACCCATGCTACCATTGCTGGCAATGGATGGGAGTCAGATGTTATTGTGGGGAATGCCCTTGTCCATATGTATTGCAAGTGTGTGAACCTAAATGATGCAAGGGCAGTGTTCACAGAGATGTCATAGTGGAATGTGGTCTCTTGAAGTGACATAAATGCTGGTTGTGCTCAGAATGGGCATGGCAAGGCAGCCCTGCAACTGTTCAGTGGAATGCAGGTGAAAAAAAGTCTCTTGATCTCTTTATTTGTTGATAGTGCACTATGTGGATGGGAATTCTCTTCATGTTGGTTTTCGATTTCTCCTCATCTCCTTCCAATCTAAGCCATGATACCTTCATTATAATTTGAAAGAAAGGTTTTTCCAAATTCCATGCACACATTATTGTACACACATAGTATTGCATGAGGATCCTTCCATTACTTCATAAGCCTTACTTTACGAAGTTGTCATGTGAGTTCATTTATATCCATAAGCAAGGCCCTCTCTCTCTCGGTGACATCAGGAGATGTTGGCCTCTAACACCCCCTCTCAGCTCCTGGATGGAATAGAGATGCTAGGGAGATGGGTGAATGAAAAGCTCACAATATTCATGAAAATTGAAAAAAAGCTCACCAAAAAATCACACCCTCTGCTAAAGTCCCATTCTTCCTTTCAGCTCTTGCATTCTGCTGAGGAGTATCTGCACATGTGAATTGTCTTCGAATGCCGTGATTTTTGCCAAAGTTCATGAATGCTGAAGATACTTGAAATTGACATGACCATATCTCTTGTGCCCATTTTGCAGATAGTGGCATCTGTTGCGGTTGAGCTGACATGGCATGTTTATTTGGTACTGTAGCTAGCATTCTATATAAGCATCCTTTCTTGACACCTTTTGCTACTAGCTGACATCTTTTGGATTTGTCTCTGATAGTGCATTCATCTATGTCGAAGATGACTCGATAATTGTGTTCCGTCATTTGACCTATTGACAAGAGGTTCTTGTTGAGCTTTAGAACATAGAGCACATCTTTCACCAATCCTTTTGTACCAATGAAATTGTTCATAGGGATAACACCTGTCCCTTGAAGTGGATTCAGTGTATTGTCTGCTATGTAGATGACATTTTTCTAACCTTCTAATGGCTTCATTTTTGTTTACCATTCCTAATGATTTGTCATGTGAGATGATGCACCGCTGTCGATGTACTAAGGATCCTATTCCACTTGGTTGACTTGATAGCTGCAATCCTCTTTGGGATTGAAATCAGAGCCTAGGTACACTGTATCAGCTTGATGCATTTCCTCGCTTGCAAGAAACATATTTCCATGTTCATTTGCAAAATGACTGTGACTAGAATGTCCACCACGACCTCTATCGCGAAAATTCCCTCGATTACTACTAGATTGACCGCCTTGATCATACTGCTTCTTGCGGCAATCTCTTTCATAGTGTCCAAACTTGTGATAGTAGTTGCATTGGATGTTTGACACATTGGTGGATGCATTCCCTTGTCCTTGAAATCTTCCTCGGTTGGAATGATTTCCTCTTTATTGATTCTGATGCTGCTGAGGATGATGTTGATGTTGATGCTGACTTTGATTTTGTTGCTAATGATGACCACTTGTCTGGTATGATATACCTCTCCTCTGCCTCTATTTCTGCTTCTGTCTGAAGCTGTGAATGCTTGACCATTAGAATGACCTTTACGTGCTTGAATTGCCTGAGTTCTGAGTTCTTCACCAAGTAGGACTAGCTGAAGTTCTTCCAGTGTTGGAATTTGCCGTTGGATGGTAATACTCTGGACTAGATTCTCGTATCCTTCCCCTAGAGTCCCCATTCAGGATTACTTGAACCATTTCTGCGGGGTTCATAGTCTGTCCTACTGTTGCAAGTTGATTGTTGTAGTCTTTTATGCGAAGTACATAAGCATGACCGGTTTCACTACTATTGCAGAAACTCTGGTTGATTTGGTTTCTCAATGTGAGAATCTTGGATGTGTTCTTGGACTCGTAGAGAGCTGTGAACATATCCCATTCTTCTTTTGATGTCTTGACTGTGTTGAGCTATCCTAGCATGACATATTGCACATTCTGCTTGATCAGATGCTAGGCATACTTGTCTTTCTTATCCCATTCTACCTGAGCTCGGCGGCAATGGCAGGATCTACTACAGGTGCGAAAACTATGTGTAGCTGTAGATCCCGTTGTTGGTGCTATAAATAACAACAGGTGGAGTAGAGCTACTGGTGGCTGGATCGTCCAATGGTCTAGGTGTAGACCCATTGATGCACTCCCATTTGTCCTGAAGTACAAGAATGGTCTCCATTCGGTATTTCCATGTATCGTAATTGGAGTTGTCTAACTTAGCGGATGCCTCTAGATTGAGGTTGCTAGTCGTAGACGTGGTGCAAGAAATTTACTCAAAAGTGTCGTAAAAATCTTTGTATGAATCAACTGCAAATACACTGACTGTGCCAAGTGAAATCTTTGAACCGTCGATGAAGATAGAACTGCAATATATAAAATCTGATCTGTATTACAAGGCTTGTGGCAATGATGCCGGGAATAGCCAAGAGGCTTTACAAGGCTGAAATGATGTGCACAATGCTGTGAAATAGCCATGTAGGCTTTACAATGGTGGCATGCATGTGTGAAATCAAATGCTATCTGCCCACTGAAACAATCTGTAATGCCTCTGTACTCTTTGAAGTCTGCTCATTGAACTAATGAACGTAAGGTTTCAGGTAATGTGATGATGTGAAATTGTATGTGAGTGTATGGACTGACTCCGAGTAGGTACTAGTCGGGAATTTCGAGCATGGCTTAGATTGGCAACTTGGGGAAATTCAAAGCGTCCCCTCTATAGCGATCTAGTCTACTTTGATCTAGATCTATACCAATTGTTAATCGATGATAGAACAACAAATAATTCCTTTTCTTTTGTTTTTTTAAAGTGCTGGGTCAGATGCGTCGGTGTAGAGGCGAATGTGAGTGAAGGAAGTGGTTTTGTCAAGTGAAGCTCAAATGTGAGTGTAACCTGTGCCGAAATGTACACATAATATGACAAGCACGTAGAGCACAAAAAATCGAGCGACTTTCTTTTTTGGAGCACCCTCAAATTCTTCCTAGATCAAGAGATACAGCTTGATCTAGGTGGAGGGGCAAAAGGAGTGCAAATGGTGCTCAATGATGATGTGTCACATGCATGATGATGTGGCATCGTGCCTAGCAAGAAACTATCCCTATGAAGCACTGTGTGAGGTGGCACCTGTGTGTTCACATGTAATGTATGTGTGTGCTTGGCAGGAGGTAAGAGTGCCTGGCAGGAGGCTGTACTTGACTCTTGACTACTAATGTGGCATGGTGCCACATGTCAGAATGTTCACCAAACCTCAATGTGGTGACCCAACCAGGGGCTATTAACTTGACTCGAGGTTAACGTAACCAACCCTATTCTTTCTTGACTGTACCCGGGTTATCTTGACCCAAGGTTGGTGATGGGAGTGACTGCCATGTGGCAAACTATGGACCAACCTCGACTAACCAATCGTGGTTAGTTTCTCAACTATGGTTATGGCTTATCTTCCACGTGGCATTTCTGAGCCAACCCTTGTTTGGTGACCCTGGGTGGATAAGGTCTGTGCCACGTGTCTTTTTTCAGAAACCTTGGATTGTAGAGAAGTCGACGGAGCTCAGAATGGCGATAGAATCGATGGAACACTGAGGTCGTCGCGAGATGGATTGGAGAGGCTAGCAGTGCCCGTGTTGAAGCTGGAGCTCTTTGCAGAGTCAAGGAGCCGGGTGTGGAGGAAGCTCTATTGGCGGTGTCTTTACATGAAGCAGAAGTTGGGAGTAGAGCCATCGCTGCTGTTGGGAAGAGCGCAATGCTGGCTGGGAGAGGTGCGCTACTGTGCATCCGTGAGCTTGTGGAGCAGCCATCGCTCAGGTGTTGAGGTTGGACTAGAAGCAGAAGCGTCGCCTTGTGTTGCTGTAGTGCCAAGCGTTGCTAGCTTCAGTTTAGTCGGCTAGGAGTAAAGGCTGATGGAGCCTTTGAGTCGCAAGAGGAGTAAAGGCTGACGGAGCCTGTGTGTCGCAAGAGTTGCCTTTGAGTCAGGAGCGTCGGTGCCGGTCTACTAGGCTATAGTTGCTGCTGTCGGTGCTGGTCGGCCGATTGAGTCATGGGCGTTGAAAGGAGCTTTGCAGCAATTTGGCTCAGTTGGATGTTGCCGATTTTCTAAAATCAATGGCGTGGATGGATTCCAGCGTGGTGAAGGCGTTGAGCTAGCTCGTGGAGTGTACTTTGTTGAGCAGGCTTGTAGATAGAGCTATAGAGCCGTGTAGGTAGGCAGCTTTGGAACTGCTACTGGATTGATGGAGAGTCGCCTCAATTGTGGAGCTATCCTTTGAGCTCATCGTTTGGAGGAGCAGTTGAAGGGCATTAGAGCATGGGCTTTGTTCTCTCTCACTCTATGAAGGAAATCTCTCAAAGAAAACACTCAAGCAATGAATTCACAATGAATGGAATTATGTACAAAAATCGTTGATAGAAACTTCTCAAGAACTCTCTCAATGAATCCTCTCACAAACTAGAATGGAATGAACACCTCTCTTTCTCTCACAGAAAAAAGAACTTTCAATGAACAAAAATGGATGGAATTTCTTCCAATGAACAAAAATTTTCTATCACTCTACGGAAGTGAATGGAACACTCAATCTCTCTCGATCTCTCTCGCACTCTCAAGGATCGCAATGCCTCAACAGAAGGCAAGGGCACTCTGATACCATGACAAAACATGAAGAGGGGAGAGGAGAAGAGTGGAGATGAGGAGAGAGGGCACAACTAGAGAGCACACCACAAAGGACCAACTGTACACTAGATTTAGTTTGAAAAATAGAATATATACAAACCCATTTCGGGTTAGGGTTAGGGGATCTAACCCTTTCCTTTATAGCACTCCATAAGGTTAGTGCTATGCACATATGATCACATGGCGCTATGCACACGTGATCACATGATGCTGAGTGTGAACTCTCAACAAAGTTTTAGTAAGGCATCCAACAATCAAGAAGCTCTATTCCAAATTATGGAGAGGTAGTGAGGACGTTAGGCTAGGGAGAGGGAAAAAATCAAGAAGAGTTGGGTGGTGCATACGTTGGGTTTGGAAAGACCGTAACTAGTGGCCATGATTTTGAAGTTTAAAGCATGTGAATTAGGGGTGCAGCTAAAAGAGCCGCTGCTATGAATATACAATAGTGAATGAACCGCGAGAGAATGAAGAAGCACAAGAGAGTCGAAGCCCATACGCGCCTGCGTAGTCGAAGAGTCCAAAGAGGCAAACAGGCAAGGAAGTTGATCAAGGAGTTTACGTGCAAAAGTGGTAGCAGCCAAAGTTGGCATACAGTAATCAAGCATGGAGAAGGGAGGTAAGGGTGCGGAGTGAGAGCTTGGCACAGTAGCACACGCCTGTAGCACCATCAAATGTAAAAGAACAAAAGAAAAGGGAGTAATGAAGACCAGCGAGGTAGCCAAGGTGCAGGCCATGCTTGAGAACCACGATGGGTGTATGTTTTCCTTGGTGAAACATTGCAAAGCCAAGGGGTTGTAGGAGCTAGCAAGGGGCATAGTAACTGAGCAAGGGAGTATCATGCAACAATGAATGCAACAATGAAGCAGAGCAAAGAAGCAATAGGGAGCTAGAATAAAAGCAAGGCAAGGGCGGCCAAGAGAACCGGTTGGCGTAGCGAAGCTTCAAAAGGAGATAAGATAAATAGAGCTAGTCGTTCCAAGATTTCTTAGCAAGAAAACATTCAACCACTGCCATCTATTCATGCAAGCGAGATAGGAAGGTTAAAAGTGAGGGGCGGTGGGAAGGTGGAGTGAAAGAAGGGGATGAGGGTTAGTTAGGGGTAAAGTTGAGGGTGGTTTTGTAAAAGGAGTTTATAAGTGGGAATGAGTGTGTGAAAAACTATTCTTATAGGAAAGACTTTAGTTCGTGTACCTAAAAAAATGTGTGTGAGAACGAGTAGATAAGTATATAGGGGTTAATAGAAGTTGGTTATGGTAAAAGTGGTTCTAAAGAGAGTGGGTTAAGGGGACCATAATTAGGGGGTTAGAAACGGTTGAGAAAGGGAGAGAAAGAAAATTAACTAGGGGGTATTATAAAAAGAGAGTGTTAAGGAGGTAATTATTGTACAAGATTAATATACTATAGTATATTGACAATGAGTATTAAGTAACATCTATCGTTATGCCTACTTTAAGTAATTATGAAAGGGGGCTTAGGAATTCATTATAAGTATATGTAAATAATTATGAAAAGGGGGTTCAAGAAAAAATAAGATGCAATAGGTAGCTATCACCAAAAACCAATATTAGGTGTAGTTTAAAGGTGTAAAGGGCATTGGTGGTCAGCGGAAAATTAGAGGGGTTATAATTGGGTATAGTAGAAATAGGAATGACTAAAGGTACATTAGACGGACAAAAAATTAAAGAATGGGGGGTTTTGGGATGAAATAAGAAAACTTAAGAGGGAAGAATCCCAACTCATAAAGTCATAAGGGATAGTTATACGTTAAATAGTTTTTAAAGGGGGGGGGGGGGGAGATTGGGGGGGGGTTTGTGTGGTGTTAAGTAAAGGTGAGAAAGTTTGTGCACACATCATGAGTGTATGTAAGTAGGAGAAATGTGTGTGTGTGTCTATGTGGGAGTGGTGGGGGGGGGGGTTGTGTGGTGTTAAGTAAAGGTGAGGAAGTGTGTGCACACATCATGAGTGTATGTAAGTAGGAGAAATGTGTGTGTGTGTGGCCCACCACCAACCTAGAGGGTTTAAGACCACATGGTGGGGAGTAAGCCCACCATGTGGAACTTACTCCCCACCTAGTAGTGTGTAGAGAAAAAAATGGATCAATATGATAAGTGTCAAAAAGTGATGTCACTTGTATAAATGTATCCCAATTCCACGATAGGGTGGTACCCATGTTTCTGCACATAAAAAGTAATAATTAGTAATGGAATCAAAACATTAGCTATTGAAAAGTATTTATGTCAAGCCAAAAATTATCCAATGATAACATGACTATGAATTATACATAACAAGGAGTTATCCAATCAATGTGGATTAACTGTATGGGAATAGCCTGAGCAAAGACTAATTGGGAAATCTGTGTGTGTGTTTAGATTTAATAGTCCCATCAATAAATGAGCCATACAACTAATTCCACCATTTGGATAAAAAAAGTATTGGTTTGGAAAAATATAAATAAATAAATAAAACTAAATTGAAGTACCCTTTAACAATATTACAATCCAAAACTTTTATTTAAAAAAAGAAAATAGGAGGACTCGCAAAAGAATTTTTCTAAAGACAAAGATTTGACATGCTTAAAATTATCCAATGATAATAATTGTATGGTACTAGCATGACCAAAGGCTAACTGGGAGATCAATGTGTGTGTTTGGATTTAATAACCCCATCAATAAATGGACCATACAATTAATTCAATCATTTGGGTAAAAAAGCAATGGTTGGAAAATATAAATAAATAAAACTAAATTGCAATACCTTTTGACAATATTACAATCCAAAACTTTTATAAAAAAGAAAATAGGCGAGCTGGCAAAAGACTTTTTCATTATATTGAGTTTGCTGACTAGAATTAGTGAAAAAAATGTCGAATCTGTCAGGTAGTCCAGGCTTCGAGGTCAGGGTCCACTTACTTGCCGCCATCCAAAAAAAACATGTGTTAGAACAACATAGCTTAATAAGGGTAGACAAGTAATCCGTGTGCACCCTGGCTTATTATTGCTTTACCTAGAACCTTAAGACAACCATCAAGATTCTAATGTAAAAGGTCAAAGTATAAGTTTAGATACAAAACATGTCTACACCATGGAGGGTAGTCCACAACCATGTTTTTATGAGTAGGGGTTATTCTGCACTAGTTAAGGATCATAAAACCATCAATAATCTAGAAAGTTGGAAACAAATTGCTATGGTCAAACAACAATTGCAAAGGCAAATAATTGTAAAAGTAGCTTGATGAGGTGGGTGATTCACTACCTCAATGATTCATGATGGTATCCATGAAAAAGCTTGAACATTTTATTATAAAACCAATAGGGTATTTAGCAAGGTAACCACGAAAATAATTGCACTTTGTAATATAATTCCAATAGGGTAAGGAGAGAAAAAAGGTTAGCACAAAATCATTAGAATATAACCTATACAAGAAAGAAATTTTAATTTACAGTAAAGAAAAACGATAAATATTAAAGTAAATGATGAAGAAGATAGGAGTAAAGTAAAGAAAAACATTAATTTTAAAATAAAGGCATAAACAAATTAATTAAGCAAAAAATTCAACAGAATAGGGCCATACATTACCTATAAGCAATCTTAAAAAGAAAAAAGAACAAAAAAATTCTAGCTACATAAAGATAACTAAACATAAAGTGTACATATTAAATGAAGCATTAAACAAATTTCTTAAAAAACTCTCTAGAACAAATTAAAAAAGCTAGGCCAAATAATTCTTACGTAATTCCGAAGGCACTTAAAGGAAACTGTAGTTAATTAGGGGATGGGAATAACTTGATTTCTAAGTTAAACTAAGGAGCAAAAAAGAATTAAACAAAACCTAAGGGACTTAAGCCCAACCAAAGTAAAGTTGTCCTAGGCAAAAATAACTTTAGTTAAGCCATAGTCAACCATATGGTTGACTTGGCAAAAAAACCATGACTGCGCATCTCCTCCAACACGTAAAAGTCGTAACGAACGAATCAATGTCCAGGAAAACACTCACAGGAGCAAGGACAAAGCTTTAGTACTGTGAGGATGCCTTTTCAAAAGGAACACGATAGGGCAAGGCAGCTCCCAACGTCGAGGAAAAGAACAAGCCAGCAAGGGTCACGAAATAACTATCTACGAGGGAGACTTCACCATGGAGGAGGCGCAGCTATGTAGAGTGAGTACTATGGTCAAAGAGGCGCTGCTATGAATGTACAAGTGTGAATGAACCGAGAGAGGACAAAGAAGCACAAGAGAGTCGAAGCCCATACGCGCCTGCGCAGTCGAAGAGTCCAAAGAGGCAGACAGGCAAGGAAGTCGATCAAGGAGTTTACGTGCAAAAGTGGTAGCAGCCAAAGTTGGCATACGGTAATCAAGGATTGAGAAGGGAGGTAAGGATGCGGAGTGAGAGCTTGGCACAGTAGCACACGCCCGTAGCGCCATGAAATGTAAAAGAACAAAAGAAAAGGGAGCAATGAAGACCAGCAAGGCAGCCAAGGTGCAGGCCATGCTTGAGAACCACGACGGGCGTATGTTTTCCTTCGTGAAACATTGCAAAGCCAGGAGGTTGTACGAGCCAGCAAGGGGCACAGTAACCGAGCAGGGAGTATCATGCAACAATGAAGCAGAGCAAAGAAGCAATATGGAGCTAGAATAAAGGCGAGGCCAAGAGAACCGGTTGGCGTAGTGAAGCTTCAGAAGGAGATAAGACAAATAGAGCTAGTCGTTCCAAGATTTCTTAGCAAGAAAACATTCAACCACCGCCATCTATTCATTCAAGCGAGATAGGAAGGTTAAAAGTGAAGGGTGGTGGGAAGGTGGGGTGAAAGAAGGGGATGAGGGTTAGTTAGGCAGTAAAGTTGAGGGTGGTTTTGTAAAAGGAGTTTATAAGTGGGAGTGAGTGTGTGAAAAAGTGTGCTTATAGGGAACGAGTAGATAAGTATATAGGGGTTAGAGTAGATAAGTGTATAGGGGTTAATAGATGTTGGTTATGGTAAAAGCGGTTCTAAAGAGAGTGGGTTAAGGGGACCATAATTAGGTGGTTAGAAATGGTTGAGAAAGTGAGAGAGAGAAAATTAATGGGGGGTATTATAAAAAGAGTGTTAAGGAGGTAATTATTGTACGAGCTTAATATACTATAGTATACTGACAATGACTATTAAGTAACATTTATTGTTATGCCCACTTTAAGTAATTATGAAAGGGGGCTTAGGGATTCATTATAAGTATATGTATATAATTATGAAAAGGGGGTTCAAGCAAAAATAAGATGCAATAGGTAATTATTACCAAAAACCAATATTAGGTGTAGTTTAAAGTTGTAAAGGGCATTGGTGGTCAGGGGAGAATTAGAGGGGTTATAATTGGGTATAGTAGAAATAGGAATTACTAAAGGTACATCAGAGGGACAAAAAATTAAAGAATGGGGGGTTTTGGGATGAAATAAGTAAACTTAACAGGGAAGAATCCCAACTCGTAAAGTCATAAGGGATAGTTATAAGTTAAATAATTGTTAAAGGGGGGGGGGGAATTGTGTGGTGTTAAGTATCGGTGAGGGAGTGTGTGCACACATCATGAGTGTATGTAAGTAGGACAAATGTGTGTGTGTGTGTGTGTCCTATCCTAATACACTACTAGACCAATTTCCAATGTCAAAATAAATCAATTGCAAATATCCGCTCTTGCCCTTTTCAAACACTTAATGAGAGTAATCCATTGTTAACCAATCTCTTGATACTGCCTAAGTGAGAATAATTCATATCATATCATTCCTTCTAACAAAGTTACAAAGTGAAAGTCAAATTTTTTACTCACATTCATGTCAAAACATTGCAAAAAGTACAACAATATTGATGGCTAGTCTCCAATAGAATGTTCAATCTTATTTAATAGTACTTGGAGATAATCCGTTGTAGAGTACGCTTTGAAGTTGCTAACACTGTCTTCATGCCTTAGAAATTTCAATGCAAATGTGATGGATCAGAGGTATGCAGACTCACTTGCATCCATCCACAAACATAGCACGTTAGAACATATACACTATGAATTGTGGGACTACAAGCTTCAATGCCGGCACATAGTTGTTATTCGTGTCACTCGATCTAGATTAGCATAGTCAATTCTTGGCATTTTACTATTCAATAGTAATCAGAGGTTGGCAATTAAAGATATGAAGATATGTATATGAAATGTTAGTGAAATCCAAGTAATAAGCGGGAATCTCAAATAAACCATTAATATGGGAGTTCCAACCAAGTCCAAGGGAATTCCCAAGGTCAAAAAATCCAGATATAACCTCAGTATACTTACATCTTTTCTTGATTTCTTGTTGGCATTTTTCAATTACCAGTATCATAATTAAATTTATGTATACATCAAAATTATAACAATGGGAAGTACCATGAAAATGAGGTTTTATAAAATCCCAATTATCAATATTTAGGCTTAATGCTTCCTTGACCTTGGGACTTGTCTCTCAACAAAGAAAATGAAATAAATTCCCAAGGGGAATTCCAAAGGTACTTTTTCAAAATACAATCCTACCAAAGTCACCCAAATACTAAACCTAACAAAGTCATCAATCTCTACAATAAAGGAAATGCCATCTTTATACTCCTCTTTTCAAGCAATGGACTTCATGTCTAAAGTATAGGAATCCCAAGTAGAATGGTGCCTTATTGCAAGTGTATGATTCCCAAGTAACAAATTGTAGTAAGGGAGTGTTTAAGAGTGAAATTTTTCTCTTAACATAATAAACTTGCCCCACTTGCATATACTTATTAGTTTAGGAAAGGGGATCTGCTAGGAAACCATATAAGGAGAGTCCAATGGTAGGGGACCTTCAATGAGACCTTACACCCTCTTCCATAATCATGCTTAAAGGCTTGGGTAATGGCATGAAGTTAAGAGGTAAGATTCATGAGTAGTTAAAGGTTCAGGGAGATCATAATTACATTTCATCACAAAGGAAATTTTCCTCATACTCCAAAGAAATCACAAGGTCCTAATTCCTATGCTTAGGAATTTTTCTAACGGAATCTTTCTAATAAAGAAAAATTCTTTAATTACTTTGCTCAAGGTCATATATTTATGAATGCCCAAAATATACCAAGGACTAATCCAATCCAATGATTCTGAAATAGATTACCAAAATGTCAAAGTGCTTGCTACACAGTCAAGGGGCCTACTAGGTAATCTTCCATATCAATGAAGTCAAGGGACCTACTAGGCAATCTTCCATATCAATGAAGATTAGGCATCCATATTCCCCAAAGGAAAATTCCTAGTGGGACTTCCTTGTGTTTCCCAAAAGAAACTTGTACCAAAGCATGCTTATCTCTAAAGAAACTGTATCAAAGTATGCTAATCTAAAAGAAGACAAAGTCACAATAAAGTGTAATAAGCCTATTAATTGTAGCATATGCTTCTATAGAAGTAGAGAGGTCTATCGAAATGTGAGCCATCATGCATCTAAATCCTTCCTAAATCTAAGGGCCACTGTATAAAGAAGCCTATAGAAGATATATAGCACTACTTGTGATGAGTATCCCCATGATATAAGTTTCTGTAGCCAATATACATATGTGATACATAGCTTTATCTCCCGAAATTATGGGTGCAAATTGTAAACTAGTAAAGGAGATATGCTCAATTGCAGCGACATCTCCCCACATATCTCTTGCACGACTTTCATGCTCACAAATATAATAGCTTTTGCACTCCCCAAGTACCCATCATCTTTTAAGAGTGTGCTATTCATGGATGGGCTTAACTTGGGAGGCCTTCGTGCAAGAAATGACTCAATACCTATACGTAAGTACTGAAAGAAATAGTCACAAGACCAACGACTAGCCAAACCACTTCGACCATTCTATCAAGTAGACAAAAGCATAGTCATTATATAATAGTGAACAAGAGAATCGTGCCCATCTCTGAATAAGTGTTTTGCATGGGTCACGTCGCACCAATGACTAAAAGATGGAGAAGCCTAGACTAGAATCAATCTAAGGGAAAAATCTCTATGGTCACAATCACTACGAGGTGCACCACAGAGTGGAGCGTCTTGATCATATCCCAATTGACATCAGGCCTCGAACCCAAGCCTTGAGTCTGTGCCATGAAACCATACAAATTGGAAATGGAAACTAGTGATCCTTAGGGAAGCTACACATACACGATCCTTAGACAACATAGTGGCTACAGAGAGCTATTACTTTGAAATCCTTGTAATATCACAATGGTCACTTTGAAATCCTTGTAATAGATAATTATTCCCATACAAAATCTACCGATGAAGATGCGGAGCGGAGTCACGTAAATCCTTTGAGCTCACATATAGCTTCCATAAGTATCATGATACCTGATAGCCTCTTACATATCAAATATTATTTGGGTAGACTTGATTTGACTCAATATACAATAACAAATACTGATGACTCAAAAAGAGATTCCAAAGCATAAGAGTAGATATGTCCATAAGTGGTGGTCCCCTCTTTGGATCTTATACATCATTTTCCAAAATGGTGTATCTTTACACCACCTCCATGTTGATATCAACAACTCTTGAATTATATATAATAATAATTAAGTAGTTAGGAAATTAATTATTAATTAATGAAAAACTAATTAGTAATTAAAGTAATAAATAAATAATTAATTAATTAAAAGTAATAAATCAATAATTAATCAAAAAATTATTTAGTAATAGAAAAGGAATAGTAATAAAAATTAATAATTTAAAAATTAATAATTAAAAAATTAATAAAGATGAATGGAAATTAATAATTAAGGAATTAATTATAAATTAAAATTAATTAATAAGTAGCTACTAATATAAGGCTCAAGCCTTAGGAACACACATAAGGATCAAGCCCTATGTGCCCACATATTAAGGGGTGTTCCATATGTGGGGGGCACCTTCCTCTTTTTTCTATCAAAACTTTCGTTTGGTGTCACATGTGCAAATACTTTACTAAACAAGATCTTTCATGCCCCTCAAATTCTCTTTCCGATACCTCCACTCTTGCTTCTATAGGTCATATTTTGTGGAGATGAATATATGTAGTGTTGCAAAAACACCCTTTTTTGACTCTACAATGTCAATATCAAGTGGAGGTGATTGGTTTGAAAAAAAGTCCAAAACAAGAGAAAAACTCCAAAACTTTTGAATATAGTGATACTTGTAGGAGAACCACTAACACCATATTAGAGAATTTGGGAAAATCCTGATAATTTGGGAACTTTTGAGGGGTTGTAATTATGTAACATTCAATGTTTTTCATTGATTTTTCCCATAGATTTGGGAGTCCATCCAAATCTTGCAAATGTGCATGGTTTGCATCAACATAAATAAAATGTCAAATGTTGAGGTTTCAACCAATGCATGGTATTTTTTGAGGGGTTACAATTACAATGCATTGAGTGCACTCCATTGGCTTTCTCCCTGGATTTGGCCATGTATATGAAACTCACAATTTAGAGTGTGCCTGTTCTGCATTAGCCGAGAAAAAAACATCATATGTTTGAGTTTAACGAAGCATTTTTTGCCTCTTCTCAAAAAAAGGTGGTGTTCAAAAACACCATTTTAGTTTGTTGGAGAAAAAGTAAGAATGCAACACTAGTCCTTGATATTTTGTCGAGTGTACAAAACTTGCAACCACAAAGCAATGGTCTGCAAAAAAAAAGATAAAGAAAAAATATCAATGTCATACCTTCCAAATATTTGTTAGTATTCAAATAAATTATTGTTGTGCAAGGAAAAAAAAGTCATGCTTTTCAAGTACCTTCACTCCATTGTGGAGTCAGCATCAGAGTCGGAATCTGTTCTATGAGCCAAATTAGATAAAGCTCGCTTGCGTGCAATGGTTGGTATCTTCACCTTGATGGGGAGGTTGCTGCTCTTCGAGGAAACCTTCTTTGAGAGGTTACATTTTGGAACCCATGACCATACAATAGCATCAACAGATTCCCAACGTGGAGGATCACCTTTATTGCACATCCAAATCTTGTTCCAACAATCTGCATACACCTCCTCAATTTTTGCATTGTGTCTTTTGCATATAGGTGCCCAATATTGTATGAAAACCTTCTTGAAATTTTTAGATTTATTATCCTTCTATACATCAGTTTGAGCAATGCCTAGCCAAATTGGGTAAATTTTTTCTGCTGGTCGGACCAAAAGAAAGTGTCCTTTTTGTACATCAACCATTGGATCAAATGATTGTTTTGGCTTTTTCCTTTGAGGTCCACAGTAATGATCATTCAACTCTTCAATTCCTTGAAACTCATCGTTTTCATTATCAAATACTTGCACACAATCAATATGTTGCGTCTTTGGCCAAAATCTCTCGTACATGCCCTCTACACTATTGTTTGGTTTATCAAGCTCATCAATCATGTTCTTCCAGTACTTCACTACTGGCTTGTAAAACTTTGTGAAAGATGCATCTGGACCTTGCAGGTGTGCCCATTTTTCCCAAAAGCGTACATACTCCTTGATACCAACTATCACATCTAAGTGATCCTTCACATACTTGAACATGGTTACATAAGGTGGCTCTCCACTTGGTAGCATTGGATGACCATCCGGATGTCTCTTCCACAACTCAATGCCACCTTCACTTGGTTGCCAATGATAGGCACTTCATTTCGCATAAAGAACCGAAATTGGAGAGGCTTTGAGTGTCCCACTAAAGAATCTTTCCCATCGCATAGGCATCCATCAACATAGCTCTTGAAATCAGGGACTTCCGTTACCAAAAATGGCGTTGGAGAAGACTCCTCACATTGTCTAAAAGTATCCATGAGATGTGCAAATGTCAATGTTTGGCTAGTTCTTAACCTCTCTGAAAACCTGCTAAACATTGCATCAATATCCTCATGTGTATGCCCAACCATCAAGAATCCCAATTGAATTGACTTGAAAATCCCTCGAGCAACAAGTAATGATAGGTATGCAAACAAGTACCTATTCTTGTTTTCAGAACCACAATTATCCAACTGCAACAATAGGTGTTCGGGTAGTTTCTTATAAGGATTTTCTTGATGGGAACTTCCAAGTCCAAGGTCTTTGAATGTTCCACCCACTGCTCCAAGATGAAGTTGTTGCTTGCCATTAGAAACATAGTGAGAATCCAATGCTTCTCTTGAGGTTAGTGCATTTAGCAGAGCGTTGTCAGACCTTGGCATCCCATCATGTACCAAATCTCCAAGTGCATGGTTATCAAGTCTTTCAAGATTTCTCAAACACAAAGCCAATGAACCAATTGTGAAGTTAGGATCCGATGGCCACAAGGATAAAGAAAAGTGACCATAACGTCCTTGACCATGTCCATGTGTTATCATGCCAGTCAAAGCCACTGGGAGCTGAAAGGACTTGTCTGTGTCCTTTGAACTATTGCGTAATCTAGGGATGGCTGTCTTCTTTTGGTCCATCTTATCATGGATAATGCATAAGTATGTCTGAGGATACATTTCAGAAAATCTGCGCCAAGTGTAGTACACATTTCTACAACTTTTTTGTTGTAACATGTGTTTTCTTCAATCTTCCATCAACTTATTACGTTCATTTTGGCATTTTGTCGCTGCAAGCTGAGCCTTGATTGCACTACATAAACCACACTTAGAGAATTCACTTGTTTTTGACAAAGTTACATGCTTGAATTCAGAGTTCCATATGCGGTTGAATGTGGAAGTTGACATCTCCTTACAACCCAAACTATGCTTTAATTGCATGTTAACTTCATAGAGAATATCAACCTGCTTGTATACATCCGGTATCACCAACTGTGTTTCCCTTGATCCATCCTGAAGTGTTCTACTTTTGTGTGGCATACGCTCAGAATTGTTATCCACAAAATCTTGGATTATGGCTCTACCCAGTTCTGTGTGGTCCCAACCTCTTCGCACGATTCCTTTATTACCATGTATGCACCTTCGTATACCAATTTCAAATTGCTCCCTGTATCGATAAAATGTTGTTTTTGGAATACCATGCATTTCATACCATGCTCTACAACAAACTTGAATACCATTCAATGAAAAGACATATTTGAACTGCCCATTGTCATCTTTTCGACAAGCAACCCCAAGAGTGTCATATACATAATTGGTGCGAGCCTCCAAACTTTGGCCCCAATACTCTATGCGTAATTTGGATATCATTTGACGATCGGCAAATTGACAACAATTTTGTTTACAACAATCAATCATAGATACTTTTATGACTGCATCCCTTGTGAGTCTAGATGATGCTAATGGCATATCATGTTTTTTAGCTTTTCTCTTTATCATGCAGTAACGCCTCTTTTTTGTGGATTTTTCCATTGGGTCCTCATCTTCCATGTGGTTTTTCCCAGAACCACTTGAAGAATTCATGGTGTCATCGATTCTTAATGAAGTTCCATCTAAAAAGGTTATTTGTGCAATGGGCCATTTTATTAAGTGGATGGTATCGATGCCTGATACATCACTATGATACTTTTCAATTCCCACACCTAGATTACCTTCACCAAGCATCTCAAAATTTATAGGTTCAAATGGGTAGACATACAAAACAACACCCTCTGCAATGCTCTTGGTTTTCTGCTCATCCCATATTAAGACTTTCTTGTCCTTCCATGATTCTCGAATGGAAAACTCATCATATTCACATAGAGGTTCAACGTCAATGGTATCTGATGTTATATCATTCATTGGTACAATAGCTCCATTGACATTGTCCACACAACTCATTGATCGTGCTTTCCAACGAACAACACTACCCAAAGCCTCATAGACTAAGAATGCATCCATTGTAGGAAATGGAAGAAGTGCACTTTCATCCATACAAATATCGATCGCCACCGATACATTGTTTTCTCCCAAGGGCACACCTTGGCACATGTCATCATGTGATGTAGAGAATATTGTCCCAATGACAACAATCTTTCCACTAACAAGCAAGTTGACTTTAACCCCCACTTTCAATGTGGCACCTGCATAGTACATAGCATTTGTTATAGTTCAATATTGATATCTGATGGTGTGACTTAGGATGAAAATGCTTTACAAGATTTCATTGCAAGACCAAATCTTCCTAAACCTTGGTGCTTTGAATTGTAGGCAGCAAAATTTGGCTACATGGCCAAATCTTCACAAACCATGGTGCTTTGAAAGGGAGATAGCAAGATTTGTCCACACAACCAAATCTCCCAAGACGCTGGTGCTTTCAAGAAGCCATCAAGATTCATCCACACATCCAAATCTACTTAGACCTTGGTGCTTTGAAAGAAGCCCACAAGATTTGGCGACATGGTCAAATCTCCCCAGACCCTGGTGCTTTGAAAGGAGCCAACAAGATTTGGCCACATGGCCAAATCTCCTAAGACAGTAGTGCTTTGAAAGAAGCAATAAGATTTGGCCACACAGCCAAATCTGCTCAGACCTTGGTGCTTTCAAAGAAGCTAGCAAGATTTGGATGCACGGCCAAATCCTTCGAGACCTTGGTGACTTCTTTCAAAGCACTGAGAAGATTTGTTTGTGGCATTCTTTCAAACTTGGGGAGATTTGGTCGTGTGTCCAAATCTTCTAGGCTTCTTTCAAAGCACTAGGGTATGGAGAGTTTTGGCCGTGCAACCTCCTCTTGCATGCTTCTTTCAAATCACCAGGTTCTGGGAGATTTGGCCATGTGGCCAAATCTTTCAAAGCATTAGGGTTTGGGAAGATTTTGCCGTGCTACCAAATTTTTCTAGCTTCTTTCAAATCACTAGGAAGATTTGGCCACATGGCCAAATCTTCTTTCAAATCACTAGGAAGATTTGGCCACATGGACAAATCTTCAAACGTTAAATTGAAAAATTGAAAATCCAGATTTTAAAATTTAAAATTTAAAGTTCAAAATTCAAAATTCAAAATTTAAAATAAAAAATTCAAATTTCAAGCGTCAAGTTTCAAATTTTGAAATTCAAATCTAGAGATCCTACTTTCAAAAAAATCGTCATGATTCACGCTATCACACTTTAAAATCATACTATTACTTTAAAAGCAAACTAGAAAATGTAAAACTATTAAAAAACCAAAACTTTAAAAGGCAAAGCTAAACAAACCTTTTAAACCAAGCATAAAAAGTAAACCTATGAGAAGGAATTGAATTTGTCTTCATGGGGGATCAAGTGCTAGGCTCACCTTGTTCTCTCCCTTCCTAGATCTCCAATGTGTACGTAGGGTGGTTTGAGAGCTTTAGGACAACGTCTTAGATGGGGTAGCTCTTGGAAAACACTCCTCCACCCTTGTCTAGCTAATTGCAAGCAAAAAAGTTCAAAACTATGTCAAAATGAGAGGTCCCGGGAGGCTCCCCATCCCAGTTTGTTCCTAACAATGTGTACTTAACTATGTAGGTTTTAAACTTCCATTACCAATTCAACTCTCCATAGATTCCACACACAATAGTTGGATTTTTTTTTTTTAATTTTTTTTTTGCTCTTCATGCTTTTGGGTGGATTGCTCCTTCCCCCAAAACATGCTTTTGGGGGGGGGATTGCCCCTTTCCCCCCCAAACTTTTGGCGGTATTTTCTCCCTTGCTTTTTTTAGGCATACTTTTTTCGGGCTTTCTTCTTCTTCTTCTTCTTCTTCTCCTCCTTCCTCTTCTCCTCCGCCGCGACTTCTTTCCTCCTCGACGCACTTCTTCTTTCCTCCTCGACGCAGAGTTCCTTCCTCCCCTCCGTGCCACCGCTCGACGACGTCTTCTTTCTCCTCCGCCGCGACTTCTTTCCTCCTCGACGCACTTCTTTCCTCCTCTACCCTACGCTCGACGACTTCCTCGACGACGTCTTCTTTCCTCCCCTCCGCGACACTACTCCACATTGCCCTTCCCCTCCGCAACGCTGTTTCTCCTCCACAACTCCCTTTCTCCTCCACGACTTCCACGCTGCTCCTCCCCTCCGCGACACTGCTCCACGCTGCCCCTTCCCTCCGCGACGGTGTTCCTTCCTCCCACAACACAGTTTTTGGCCTGCTTCTTCTTGCTCCTTCCCCCCACGACCCTATTTTTGGCCTATTTCTTCTTGCGGAGCACTGCTTCGAACTGTTTCTTCTTCCTCCGCACAGTTTCGGCCTGCTCTTGCCTTCAGTGATAGGTTTCCTTTGCTGGATGACGTTCCTTGGGTAGGCACAAAGGACAAATCTATTTCTTCTTCATAACCCTCAGCAGGCCACTCTTTCGAAACGAGATCTCATCTTGACGAAATCCAAACAGCACAAGCTCACAAACAACAATGGCTACTCAATCATCCAAGTAAGAAAACGAAAGAAATCGAAAGTGTACCTAATTCATGCATGTTCTCCATTTTCTCCATTTCAGAACACCACGATTTGAAAGAAAGACTCTTGTAAAAGTAGGAATCTCGAAGTGTGATTTGAAAGTAGGGTCTTTAGTATATGATTTGACTTTCAGATCTTCAAATTTGAAATTTGAATTCTGTATCTAAGATTTTGAATTTTGAATTTTGAATTTTGAATTTTGAATTTTAAATTTTGAATCTAAGATTTTGAATTCTTCAGATTTGAAATTCGAATCTTAAGATTTGAATTTTAAATTTTAAATGGGGAGATTTGGCCATGCACCCAAATCTTCTGGCTTCTTTCAAAACATACAAGATTTGGCCGTACGGCCAAATCTCCCTAGACCTTGGTGATTTCAAAGAAGCTATAAAGATTTGGCATCACAACTAAATCTTCCTAAACCTTGCTGCTTTGAAAAGATTTGGCCACACAACCAAATCTTCCTCGACACTCGTGATTAGAAAGAAGATAGCAAGATTTGGCCGCATGGCCAAATCTCCCTAGACCCTCATGATTAGAAAGAAGCTAGCAAGATTTGGCCGCATGGCCAAATCTCCTTAGACCTAGGTGATTTAAAAGAAGCTAGAAAGATTTGGCATCACAACCAAATCTCCCCAAATCCTGCTGCTTTGAAAAGATTTGGCCGCATGGCCAAATCTCCCTAGACCCTTGTGATGAGAATGAAGCTAGCTGCATAGTCAAATCTCCCTAAACCCTCGTGACTTATAAAAAGCTAGAAAGATTTCGCATCGTAGCCAAATCTCCCTAAACCTGGTGCTTTGAAAAGAATTGGCCGCAATGCCAAATCTCCCTAAACCTGGTGCTTTGAAAAGAATTGGCCGCACGGCCAAATCTCCATGGATCCTTGTGATTGGAAAGAAGCTAGCAAGATTTGACCGCACACAAATCTCCCCAAACCCTGGTGCTTTGAAAAGATTTGGCCGCACAACCAAATCTTCCTCGACACTCGTGATTAGAAAGAAGATAGCAAGATTTGGCTGCATGGCCAAATCTCCCTAGACCCTCATGATTAGAAAGAAGCTAGCAAGATTTGGCCCCATGGCCAAATCTCCTTAGACCTAGGTGATTTAAAAGAAGCTAGAAAGATTTGGCATCACAACCAAATCTCCCCAAATCCTGCTGCTTTGAAAAGATTTGGCCGCACGGCCAAATCTCCCTAGATCCTTGTGATGAGAAAGAAGCTAGCCGCATAGTCAAATCTCCCTAAACCCTCGTGACTTATAAAAAGCTAGAAAGATTTCGCATCGTAGCCAAATCTCCCCAAACCTTAGTGCTTTGAAAAGATTTGGCTGCACGGCCAAATCTCCCCAGACCTGGCGCTTTGAAAAGATTTGGCTGCATGGCCAAATCTTCCTAAACCTGTGCTTTGAAAAGAATTGGCCGCACAGCCAAATCTCCATAGACCCTTATGATTAGAAAGAAGCTAGCAAGATTTGACCACACACAAATCTCACCAAACCTTGGTGCTTTGAAAAGATTTGGCTGCACGGCCAAATCTCCATAGACCATCGTGATTAGAAAGAAGCTAGCAAGATTTGGCCGCACGGCCAAATCTCTCTCCCTAAACCTGGTGCTTTGAAAAGATTTGGCTGCACGGCCAAATCTCCCTAAACCTGGTGCTTTGAAAAGAATTGGCCGCACGGCCAAATCTCCCTAAACCTGGAGCTTTGAAAAGAATTGGCCGCACGCCCAAATCTCCATGGATCCTTGTGATTGGAAAGAAGCTTGCAAGATTTAACCGCACACAAATCTCCCCAAACCCTGGTGCTTTGAAAAGATTTGGCCACATGACCAAATCTCCATAGACCCTCCTGATTAGAAACAAGCTAGCAAGATTTGGCCGCACAGCCAAATCTCCCTAAACCCAAGTGATTTAAAAGAAGCTAGAAAGATTTGACTGATTTGAAAGAACCTAGCAAGATTTGGTTGCACAGCCAAATCTCTCCAGACCCTAGTGCTTTGAAAGAAGCCCACAAGATCTGGACACAAGGCCAAATCTCCCCAAACTTTAGTGCTTTGAAAGAAGCCCATATGATTTGGCCACACATCCAAACCTCCCCTTCCAGTGCTTTAAAAGAAGCCCATAAGATTTGGCCACACGGCCAAATCTCCCTAGTGCAGCCAAATCTCCCTAGAATCTAGTGCTTTCCAAATCTACTACTATGTCTAGTGTCAATTCTAGATTCTATTTCAGATATGTTTATCGATAATGTGTTTTGTCTAACATTAAAGATTATAAAGATGATAGTTTGTATATTGCTTGGGTTTTTTTACAGGAAAGACACAAATGTGAAGAAGGTTGAGAAAGTTGTAAGTGGATTTGCAGAAAAAAGCATACCTTGGTACTTTGACATATATAGTATTGAGGGAGCACAGTTGACACGAGTTCACTTATTTGTTTTGTTACCTAATAAAAGTGCATACACTTGTGTTGGATCGGTACATCAAATCACTGAAGATGTGGTTGGAAAAGAGGGAGATATTGGATTGTTGATCATTATAAATCAAAATAAGAAGTTTCTCTTGGATCCCAGCGATTATGAAGCATCTCGTATGAAGTCTGATGTAGATGACAACATGCACTCAAGAGGCTGGATAAGTGTTCAATCAATTGATGGAAATGAAATTGACACAGTGACAACAATCATTGAATCATATCGCAAAGTTTCAGCAACATTAAAGAAGCGTAGGAGTGGGGAAGATAGTGGGGAAGGAACAAAGAAAGGAAAATCGGCTATGGTTCAAGCACCAGGTGGTAGCGGAGAAGGGGCAAAGAAAGGAAAGCTAACTATAGTTGATGTACCACAAGAAGGAACACCTCCAGAGGGTATGCTAGCAGTTGTGGAAAGAAGCAGTGGTAGTGAATTGGAGCCAAGTGGAAAGGTCATAGGAAAAAAAGGGCAAAAGAAACCATCAGGCTTGGTGGAATATGAAAAATACTACCCATTTGGGTTGCATGCAACATTTTCAATTCCAGTTACAAGATGTCAAAAAGCTCCTCCAAGCTATGTATATAGAGGGTTGAACAAAGAGCATGTGGAGAAGCTTGCTGCAGACTTCGGTTATAACTCTAGGCCTCCTGCTGCTGTAGCGGATTTAATACCTTTCAATCCTGAAACAAAGCAGCCCCTGGAAAGGGTAGATAAAAAGGATTTAACCAAGTGCCACTACTGGATACTATCTGGACAACATTCAATATATGCTGCTAAAATATTCACATCTAATGATGATAATAGCACGGCCCAAAGAAAGAACTACTACCACACCCGCCAGGCGAGGATTGTAGTGAATTGTCCCGCATGCTTTTGTGTGGAGATATCAAAGATGGCAAACCTGGAGTCTCAAAATATCTTGAGACAATCTCCATACATTGATATACTTAAGCAGGTGAGGGGACAATGGATTCTCTTTAACAGACCCAAGAAAGCACAACAAGGGCTTGCAAAAGGACATCCAGATCGTGAGAATTGGGATGTAAGTATAGCTTTTTATTATGAATCATTTTTTACAAGTCAGTTTTTGTAATTATTGCATTCTAATGGATTCATATATTTTGCAGGCTTTCATTGACACTGGCAAGGTAACATTGGGCAATAGCTTTGCCACGAAGGATGTACATATGATAATCACAAGCGATGCCATTTATGATGGTTGGATCTCCATCCTTGAGGATTACATTGCAGGAAAATATTCACAAGATGGAAAATGCCGTAGGCAACCCACAGTCTCAATGTTTAGATGCTTGCGTGGATTGAGTGATGATCAACTTGGTCAAATTCAAAATGACATTAAGGAAGGTAGAGTAGTCATAGCTAAAACAAAGACTGATGCCATGATTCTTGATATTGAAGGACGAGCTATGCAGATCAAGAGAGATGCTGCACTACAAGAAGAACTTTATATGTTTATATCCGCAGAACGGCCTTCTTTAATGTTAAAAAATTGGGATGAGTGCAGATTACATTTCAAAATTACTCCAGAATTGTATCATCGGATTCGTGGTTGCTCTGACTCATGGTTAAAAGTGAAGCTTCAATAGGGCAAGGAAACTCCACCATTGCCTGATGCTGCAAAGGGGTATCTGAGGTGGATTATGGGACAAAGTGAAGGTGCAAGTCATGGACCGAATTCCACCCGGCCTTGGAGGTTCTACACAGTCGGTTCAAACATGGAGGGAATGGAATTTATACATAATGTGTACCAAGAGCCAATGGCAATAGGGGTTGCCTTTTTGGATGTAATGTATGGACCAAGCAGAAGTAGAAATTGGAATGAGGATCGCTTTGAGTGTTTGTTGAAAAGCTTGATGACAATCGCTTCTCCCCCAGTGCAATTCCTTCTTGTGGTGTTCTTGACCATGGATCATGTATCATGTTTGAAGAATGCATTAAATAAGACATGCGGACAATATAAAATACACTTCGGTTGCCTTAATTTTGAAACTGCAGATATATTTGTCACTGGATCTATGGATGGCTTAATTGCCTGTGTACTGGTAAGCAAGGAAAAGCATTTCAACGATATTGAGCGCTATACCAATGCACAATGTAAGCCATCGATATATGTTGCAGATGAAAAATATGAAAAATCAAGTGGTGCAGAAGAATCAGGTGATGAGGATGATGATGATGAGGATGATGATGATGAATTTGACATTGAATTGTCCTTGAAAAGAAAACGTTCAAGTATCATGAAAGACATGATTATGGGTTTCTGTCGAGAAGATGAGTATGTATTGGACTTGTTCTCTGAGGGGCTTGCTGCAATAGAGTCTCTTTCTTGTAAGAGGCGTGTTGTTTCAGTTGTTGAGACTTATGAGGAGTTGGCAAAGGTTGAAAGTATATGTTGCACGTATGCTTACAGTAATCATGAAATTCGACAATGGGCTGGCTTGCAAGAACCAATATTGGCAATAGAGGGGGTGCCAAAAGAAGATGATACAATTGAAGGTGGAGGGGATAAAGAAATTGATACCATACCAGGACAAAAAGAGCTTCAACCGTTCAATGAAGAGCAGCGTGAGCATTTACAAAAACACGCTTCAAAGTTTTGGGAAACAGAAGAGGAAGCAACAGGTCCTTGAAATTGTCCTTTTATATGGTGTTCATGTTTTCCATATGTTATCTTGCTATATTCTCCATATGATGTATTAATTTTGTTCCAAAGATCTTTTAATATTTCTTGGAAATTTCTTCTATCTCATTGCCATAATTCAAACATTCATATGTATTCTTGGATATGTTTAATTTTCTATATTTCATGAAAAGATGTGTTTGCATGTTGTAATACCTTCGGAGTGTGATACACATCCAAATTTATTTATGAGTTCATAAATGTTAAAAAGTGTGTTGAGTCTTGATTGTGATGAATGAATTAGTGTAAATTGTTGTTTCTATCCTTATTCACTTCATATGAATGCTCAAATATGTTTTGGCCGCTTGGCCAAATATTTTCTTAGTGGGAACACTCGGGCAATGCTAGATAATGTTGGACTCCACTCTATCTATTACGCAAAGGTTTTTGGCATTGTAAGGATATGTAGTTTTGGAAATTAAAATAACTTGAAAGGGTATAGATTCAACAACTTTAGGGGGTATACTAAGCATATGAACATGAATGCTTTCTTTTTTTTAGTATTCCAATTTTGTTTTGAAAAAGAAAAACATGAATGCTTTCACACAAACAAATTGCATTGAGAGCACACAACCTAAAGTTTGACAATTTGGTTTTCCATCTCAATCTTCAGTTTGTTTCTACTTATGAATTTCATTTCCTTGTTTATCAACAGATATTGGCCATCTCAATTTCTCATCGCTAGAAGCATTGCCTGTACATGTGACACCTGATCCAATGATTCATTATGTGCCTAATTTGAACATTAGCATGCAAGTTCCAAGCTCAACATGGTTGATTGAAAATGTTGAGGATGCAATGTCTGCAGTTAATGTTCCATTGACAAATGTGAATGCAAGCTTAGAAGGTAAAGGAGAAGATGCAATGTCATTGTATGAAGCCAAGGTGCAGGAAGAAATCTTAGAAGGTAAAGGAGAAGACATAATGTCACCCTCAGAAATAATGTCAAAAGAGGTGATAACAAAAATAAGACTAGCAGTGATAATAGATTTGAAAGGGTTATTGCTCGAGCATTGTTTTTCGAAGTCAAATAAACATATGAGCTTGCACAATGGGAAGCATTGGCTTGTTCTCCTCCTGGGTGTTTAGAATTTCTACAATGGTTGCTCGATCACTACCATGTTGGCATTTGGTCCACTGGAGGAGAAAAGGGCATGGTGCAACACATGCTGGACACTTTGGAGCATCATGTTAATGGAAAGTTACATTTCTTCATGGTTTGGGGTGCGATGGCATGCCACAAGCATACAAAGAGTAGAATCATTCGACCAGATAGGATGAATGTGGAAGCGGAGTTTAAACCATTAATGAGAGTGTGGTGTTGTTTCAAAGAGGAATGCAAACCAGCAAGAACAGTGTTCATTGATGTTTCGCCTTACACGGGTTGTGTTAATCCAGCAGAAAATTGCATTTTCCCTACAAAATTTGATATAGATTGTGGTGATTCTATTTTGCTTCATGAGTTATTACCGTACCTACAGATGCTAGATGATGCAGTAGATGTGCGCAGTGCCATCTCTTCTAACAGATTTGGTCAAGCTCCGATTGTCGAAGGGCATGATATGTTCTATTATTTTCAACCAGTGATCCTTGAATTCAAAGAAAAAAACAAAGAAGTTCTCGAAAGGGTGAATGTCGAATCTCATATGTCTACTCGTAGTTCAAAAAAAGACACAGAGAAAGGTATTACTTCACCTATAACCAAAACTAGAGTGAGAGGGACTTGTCCTACTACAAGAAGTATGGTGCATGCTCATCATGTTACATTGAATGAAGAGGAAGAATGCATGCTAGGAAAAATTGCCAAAATGGGGCCATTGAAAGATAGTGAGGCAAAACGCTTTGCTATGGTTCTTGGATGCAAGGAAAGGGGAATCACTGCCGATGCTGCAAGGGCATTCTTAGCCAACTTGATTCGATTTTATTGCATAGACAACCCTTAGGGAATGTGAGTGATCTTGTTAATTAGAGTTGCAAACACAAATGCTCAACTAAAACATTTGTACCTACATTCTGATTTATATTTGAACTTTATTTAGATATGATTTGCAAAACATTATGTTTCAATTTGTTTTGTGAAAGAATTAATAGACATTGAGTTAGTACCTTGTCCAAAAAATGCTATGTGCTTTATGATGTGAGTTTGTATTCCTCCACTAAAAGAATGATTCTTTGATTTTAAACATATGATAGGTGTTGCAGATTGTCCTGAAAAGTTGAAGAGCTATCTTATTACAAATTTTGATCCTGCATCCAATGGCTTATGGAAACATAAATTGCCCATACCCATTGAGCATGTGTTCGAAATGAATGGCATCCATTATGAAGTAAAGAAATCAACAATACCTGGGGCAGGATATGGTCTTTTTGTACATACGAGCATCAAGAAAAAACAAGATTTGATGGTATATAATGGTCCAAAGTATGATTATGATACTTGGAGATCTCTCCTCAAGTTTTTTCCAAGGATGAAGACTTATGGAATGTTTGAAGATCCATTCATTGAGCCATTGACAGATGTGAAATGTATTGTGGGAGATGTATTGTATGGAAACATTGCTGGATATATAAATAGCTCAATGTATTATAAAGAAAGAACAAATGTTATATTTGTATACATCCCTAAACTACCACCTTGGGCTCAGAAGTCACAAGGAAATTTGAGTGCCCATGGCTACATTACTGTGCAAACCATAAAGGATATCTCCTTCGGAGATGAGCTACTTTGTGAGTATGAATACTAGTATGGAATTGTTAATGATTATGTTAAATGATGTGGTGCAAAATTGGCTATGTGTCAATGGTTTTGATTATATTTAGTACAAGAAAGAAATTTAAAAAAAGGTTTTTATCAAGACCATGTCTCTGAGTTTCATGAGCTCTATTGTGATGGAGAGTTTCATGAGCTCTATTGTGATGGAACGGTGTTTTTGAACACCACATTTATATGATGGATGTCAAAGCTCTACCATAATCCTATTGCATATGTCAATACTGCAATTTATCAACATAGAAACATATGCATTTGACATTAATTTGATACATCTAATATACCAAATAAAAATTGACAGTTGTTGCAAGTTTATTTTTGTTTTTGAAGACCACATTTATATGATGGATGTCAAAGATCTATAACAATCCTATTGCATATATCAATACTCCAATTTAATTTACTCCAATGAATCTTCCTAATGCAACATCTATAAATTGGCTTTTGTTTGTGGTTTCGATGTATACGAAACAACAAACATCTTTCTTTCACTAGCAAATCAACAAATGTTTTGGCCATGGAGCCATGTTCACATCTATTAAGGCCTTTTGCCATAGCAACATACGGAAGATTTTTGCTTGGGTTTCTAGGAATTGGGAAAGTATTGTGCATGGTTTAGTCTCCCCCAACATAATTGAAACTTGGGTCCTCAATGGAGCTAATGTTTCAATAAAAAACATCAAATTTTACTTTTGAAGTGACTATATTTTATTTCGTGGGAATTGGGATTTCCCCAAATTCTCTAATATAGTGATCACTCGTCCTCTAGAGGCACCCTTCCCAAGAAATACATAAAGGATCCATGATCCTACAAGCTATTGTACTCCTTATAAGATCTTATAGGGTGGATATCAATAGGCAGATGCAACAGTCTTTCTGATTTAGCATCATTTCCTTGAAATTACAGCCTCTTCTTGATATTAATATTTTGCAAATAGACTGGATCAATTCGATTGATTTTCACATACGCATTAATATTGCATGTCATCTCGATGTCAATGGCACCATTACTGCATGTCTTTAACCTATTACAAAACTCCTCATCCACTTAGACTCACACTCCAATGGCTTGTGCCTGTCTCATTAGGCATGGTGCACGAGCAGTCTTGTTCACTTAGTTGGGTTCATAAACACTTGTTCCAAAACCTAAATAAACACACTTCACTACTGATAGATAGCCATCTCTGTGACACAAGTTATTGCAAGGCCTATATAAGCACCAATAGGCATGAGCGTGGTCACTATAGATCATTTGCTGAAAAGAACACTCCCAGTTCCTCTATGATCCTTATCTCCTCCCTCTCCATTCTTCTTTGTCTCATATGCACAATAGACTTGCCTCAAAAGATATTATTGAGCAAGCAAGTTTGTAAAATCCTAGATTCCTTTTCAACTTATTGCAACTTTATCACAAGTTTTGATGACCTTGTTTGGCTTTACCAAGTATGCAAAATCTCTCATAATTTATGTGGTGACAGGATATACATTCTAGTTGCTGTAGCAAATGTATCAAATCTTTTTTGCTCATTGTGGAATCAACTATACACACTTGTGAGCTTGCCTTTGCATGTCTAGACTTGTTGTGCCTTCATGTATTTTCTTACCCTATGTAGTCTATCTTTCTTTGGAGCACCACCTCTAGCAAGTTCTTCCACTTTAATCATTGGCTAGCCTCTTGGGTTTAGCATGAATGGAGTCTCCTTTGCTTGCTCTTGGAGACTCCATAGTTTGGCTTGAAACTCCTCCTTCATCTAACACTTTAGTCAACTTCAATTGCAATTAAAACTCTTTCACCTCCGCATTCCATCCTTATTCACATGGTTGAGCTCACCAATCTTTTGTTGCACCACACACACACACACACACACACACACACACACACACACACTTCCCCTTGGGGTCCCTATGATTTTTGAGTATGCATACTCATTCCTTTGGGAGAACTATGTAACGTCTATGCATGAGAACACTTTAGAGGAAGAATTTGGGGTACATTATTGGCATCGTCCCCCACAAAAAGAACTTGGACTTGTGATTGGGGGTTTAATCATGTTGGAAAAGGTTATTACCAACCATGCATGCTCATGGTCATGGGAAGATCCTTATGAGCAACCATGCATGCTCATGGTTATGGGGAGATCCTTATGAGTGTCAATGACATAAGTGAGGTTATAAAAATTTTTATTGGAATATTTTGGTATTAAAGGCATAATGTACATGGGATATTTATCGGACCTTGGATACCAAAATATCCATTACTTTAAAAAGGCTTGGACCACTACTTGGAGCATAGGCGATTTTCTATTTGTTAGACTATGTGTCGGAAGCACCATGCCTCACCTTCACCCTCCTTTAATTTTTGAAATGGCTTAGGCATGAGGGCCATGTTATTTCCCCCCCTTGCATGGACCATATATGCTTTGATGTCCTATCTAATTTAACATGAAAGGCCCATGTTATTCCCCTTATACATGGATGAAGAAAACATAGTATGAAAGCATATTATATGGGGATCATTTGTTAAATTATTTTTTCACTTTTAGTAACTATTTTCTTTCTTATATTTATTTAAACCTTATACTATTCCTTGAAGGCAAGCAAGTGCTAGAAGTGAGACTAGCAATAACTATGATCCTGGTGAAATGTACTTTATATTAGTACATAGACTGGCATGAGATATTGTGGATTGTGTGACAAGGATTCCTAGCAAAAGAGAAAAAGATTGAAAATGGGTAATTGAAAGCTGAGCTGCCTACCATCACATTATGGAGCTAGCAGGTAAAGTTTGGGAATGAAAAAGGAAGACTTTCTATAGTAACTAGCTACAAGATGGAACTATGGAGTTGACTCACGTACGTGCTCAAAAGATTTACTGATTTGAGATCTTTTGAGATCTATGTTGGAGAAATATCTAGAGTGGAGGGAGAATCCAAAGATTGCCCATTAATTGACATGATGTACTTGACCACAGACTTCTAAGTTTACCTTCATGAGACCCTTAGTACTCCCATGCAACTACCAAACCTCTCTCTCTCTCTCTCTCTTCACAAGCCCTCTACTTCCGCAACTCAGCTATGGTCTGCCCTGCAATGGAGATGTGTCTATTATTTGAGAGTTGGTGGCATAGATACGAAGCTGATGGACTAGTTGCAAAACTAGAACCTACTCAGGAACCCATACGAGAAGCTCACCGACTGACTCACATCTTCTACAACTGGTAAGCCTGGTCATGTCTGCTCACATCTGCTAGGACTTGCATTGGCTCATGCAAAGGGTAGCCTGAGTCCTAGAAAATTGACTGATGACTTTCACAAAGATAGAATAGCTTGGAAGGCTCTAAAGACCATTTAGAGGTCTTCATAATTCAAGACAACTAACTTATCTGCACTAATATTGCACTAGCAGTGCATGGCCTAATATAGAGGGCATATACTCTAGGAGAATCGAATGCTCATCTCTTTACATTGAGAACAAGAGACTGTGAAGCATCCACTACATGCGATGTTGCCCCTGGCTAAACGAATATGCTACCCAGGGACATGCAACACACTTTGGAGTATGGAATATCAATAGGTTTGCTCTATGACAACCTTCCCTAGGGCTCCTACTGATCGAGGTACTTGTATTTTTGTTGTTGCACAATAGTGTTAGTTGGGAGGTACATGGCTAGCTCTGTTCCAAACATCCCTACCTCTGATAAGATGCGGTGTAGGATAGCTACGAGCACATCTCTATTTTACTTGGAATTACTTCGAGCTCCTTGACCCTTTGTTGCCATCCTTGCTTAGATTATGACACCTCAAGTTGTTGATAGAGCACCATATCCAAGAGGAGGTCTCCTAGGAGGCATGAGTAGCATCTTTATTATTTTGCAACATTTGCGTTTTCCACATCATACCCATGCTTCTTTTTAAGATTTTGAGTCCTTGATTTACAACACTGGATGATGCTACTCACTTCCACTTCAACCAAGCCCTATTTATTTGGAACCCATTCTAGTTTTTTTTCCAAAAAACAATAATGAAGTTGTTTCATTGTATATTTTTTGTGACATTGTTTAATGGTTTGGGTTCATACCATAATGTTGTGAAGGTGCTAGGGATTCCCATTTCATCCATTGCTATCCGAGCAACCTTTGCAGCCCAAATTGGTCCACCTTGGTCATCCAACTTTGATTCTGGATCCGTTGCACAAATGACAACAAAAAGACCCTCTTGGATTCCATTAGATGGTACAAACTCTCGCAACGGCTTATCACCCTTTGTACCATAAAATTTATGAGAGGTGAAAGGCAATGTTCAATTTCTTCCATATCTTCAACTATAGTGGACTCTCTAGAAAATGCATAATCTTCTATGACTCAATTTGTTGTGGCCAAAATAGATCTAAGTATTCTATGCTCACTAAATTTTCTTGTTCTTTTAGATATTTGACAAGAGATTCATTTGCCATGATTATCTCCATATTTTTCTCAGATAGCTTTGGGTATTTTTTGCATCATACACCTAACGTCGTGCGAAATGAATTCTTGCAAGCCTTTCATTTCATCCATGTCAAGTGCTTTTTTTTTTGTGAGAAGGAATGTAGTTTCCTCTAAGGGGATTATTCAATCTAGTAAAGCATATGGGGCACTCCATAAATGATCTATATCTACCTAGTAGTACTTTCATTACATCATTGGAGTGTTTTCCTACATACTAAACTAGAAGTAGTGTGAATTTGTGTGTCCTGTTGGTGCATCATCTCCTTGTTTCAAATGTGGCTTTATAAATGATTGCCACTTCTGACTCTTCTTTTCGAGAATCTCATTTTTTTTTCCAAATTTGATGTTTCATGTCATCCATTGTCAAAACATCCCTTGACTTTAACTCTCCATAGATTACACTAAATATTTGACCCATGTCTTTGTGTGTATGGCCAACAAGAAGAAAACTGACCTCCACTTGTTCAAATGTTTTCAAACCAACCAGCATAGAGCACAAAACAAAACTGTATCTATTCTTGTTTTCTCTCTAGCAGATATTAGCTTGTATATGTATGCTCCAATGGAGGTGGGGTGCATCTAAATGTAGGAAAAGTTGTATTCTAATCCATGCCATCAATGGTGATGTACATAGACTTTTGTATTTTTGAAATAGCTTCCTCCCTCCATGAAGCATACAACATTCTAGCATCTTACACATGATGTAAATGGATTTCTCTCCATCTTATATATTTCCCCAAAGTTGCTCACATTTACTATGTTCAATGGCATTTTCCAATTCATTACATGTCTTGCATTTTGACATTCTTTTCTTTGATGGCATTTTCACATTGCAAAATTGTCCATGCCAAATTTTGTAAAAGTAGCTTTAGAAATTTCTCTCTTTTTTCTGTCTGGTAATGTGAGACCATTTTCTTTCTTATATGCCTACAATTTTGGCACACATCCATTATCTCTTCATCTAGAATGTCAGTAGTGCTCAGGATCTTTTGAAAATGGCCAAGGATAAATTCCTTGTTTTATGTATCAGAAGAGACAAAATATGTCTGATCTTTCCCAAGAAGAGGGATCTTTATGTGGGATCTTTTCTTCCTTATTAGCTTGAAATTTTCCCTTGAAGGTATGTTTATTCTTCCAACCCACCACTCTTTAAAGTAGATCTTGGCATTTTGAAGTTTGATCTATTCCTGAAGGTGAATTTCCTTCCTCTTGGCAATTAACTATTGTTGGGCCTGAGTATCTACAGTCCTTACCTTATTTTCCAGCTCCTCTAATTCTTTATTTAAATCATCTAATCTCTGAGCTCTAATCTTCGAGCTGTAATAGTCGAGCTGTAATAGTTGCCCTAAACTCTTTGAGTGTTAGAGATAGCATCATCCCAACCTGGTGAACAAGAATCTAACTGAATAAAAAAGAGTATTCCAAATATTGACAATTTCTTGATGTACCGACTTGATGTTAAAAAGAGAAGGCTCTGCTTTGGAACCACGAGGTTCCCTTCTTACCCAACCCAAAATCAATCCATACAAAAATAGGTTTATGGTCTGACAAATGTCAAAGAAGAGAAAACTTTACACCTTTTTGCAACACCAAGATCTAAATTGCTTGGGAGACATAGACTCTATCCAGTCTAGCTTCCCTTCTTAGATCTCCAATCTACCTGTTAAATTAAGTAAAAAATTCAGCATCCCGAATGTTAATTAGTTGTAAGCTCGCTTTGAGCTCTTCCAAAATTTTAGGTCAATGTCCCTTAAATCTGTGACTTTCTTCATCCAAGCTCAACTATATTGAAATCACCTAACAATACAAAGTTGCTTTCAAGTTGTTGAAGTTATTGCTAGGTTAGTTTCTTGGATTGAATTGATGCAATAGTAAGAGAAATATTTATAACACTACAGTTCATAGAAATTCATGTTTGGCCTACATCCTACTTAAAATTGGAGATTCCTACTTGGTAGTGGGAGAGAACCCCCAAGGCAATTCACCCTTGCCTTCCTCATGTGTAGTAAAGAACAAACCTTCCTTTTATCTATTAATTGAGCCTGTTTTCAAGTGTAGTACTAGTAATTTTAACTTCTTGAATCGCTAAGATGGTTAGGGAGAGAGAATTATCCTTTAACCATCTACTTAGCTCCTCACTCCTTGATGGTTCAGTCAAACCACACACATTGAGTGTGAGGAAGTGATGGGTCTACTTACCATTTCTGCTTTTCCCCTTTTTAGCCTTGGGGGGGGTGCCTTTTAGTGGGGCTCCTTGTCCTTTGACATGAGAGTTTCTCATTTTATTTTGTAAGATAGCCTAAGATTTACTTTGTACTATGAAATCCTTTTGGAGCCTTTGTGAGCTTCTCTTGAATTGTTGGAAGGGCACCAGTGTGGCACTTTCTTTTCCATCTAGCCTTGAGAAGTCTCTTGGGCTTTAAGATTCTTGTCAACACCTCTCTTTTGTTAGAATCCAAGAGCATGTGCCTAGCGTGCCCCCCGCCAAGACCGCTAGCACCTCACGGAAGTGCACAACCTTCATGGCCACTACAGAGGCTCTGGCATGTGTGTATGGCAGGTCCCCACCCCTGCCATAAGGCACCCTTGCCTAGCCAGCCCTCCAACCTCCACAAAAGGCAAGCTTGGGGGAATTGAAGATAGGAGGGGTAACTTGGACTATTTATGTCCCTTCATCTTCCACACACCTTTGTATGTGGGATAATTCAACCCTTTCTCCTTCTTCTTATCCCCTTTGTCCATGAGAGATTTGCGTCTCCAACACCCCCCTCCAATCGATCATGGAGAGAGGTGGCCGGGGATCAGACCCGAGCTCTGATACCATGTTAGAATCCAAGAGCATGTGCCTAGCGTGCCCCCCGCCAAGACCGCTAGCACCTCACGGAAGTGCACAACCTTCATGGCCACTACAGAGGCTCTGGCATGTGTGTATGGCAGGTCCCCACCCCTGCCATAAGGCACCCTTGCCTAGCCAGCCCTCCAACCTCCACAAAAGGCAAGCTTGGGGGAATTGAAGATAGGAGGGGTAACTTGGACTATTTATGTCCCTTCATCTTCCACACACCTTTGTATGTGGGATAATTCAACCCTTTCTCCTTCTTCTTATCCCCTTTGTCCATGAGAGATTTGCGTCTCCAACATCTTTCTAGAGTCATATCCTGTACTCGGTCCTAAAGAGATGGAGCTTGCTCTAGTTTTTCGATGAATGCTATCTGCAATCCCGTTGAAGGCGCCTACACCAAAGGAGGAGGGTCAGTATCCTCCACTTCCCATGACATCTCTTCCATCTTTTTGGTTGAGACTGGAAGAGCTAGAATAACCGCATACAAAGGGGGGAGTAAAGAGTCCTCCCTTAAACTTCTATACCATTCCCAAGTAAGAGGCCGTGTGCTCTTAGGCACATTTCCTCTAACCCCTTTTTGTAATTTTTGGCTCTTGGGAGGAGCTTGATCTCCTCTTGCCCTATGTCGCTTTGACCAGAGTCCTTCTCCATGAAAGAAGTCCTCTCCAAGGATGGGAGGGAACTTCAAGTGCAAAAAGAGCTCCTTGTTCAGAGTATAGATGGGAAAATAGAAGTTTGCTTCATCAGCCAAACATAGAGGGGACAAAGATGATGGGATTATAGGTTACACCACGCCATTCCTCATGGACACTAGTAGTCACTTCAGTCACAAGTGGAGGTATAGAGGTCTCACTAGATTTGGAGGATGAGGAAAAGTTGGGGGAAGCTCCATCCCTCCAGAATCTACCTCTATCTCTTGCTTGGAAATGCCTTTTCAATCAAACATACCGCCTATGTGGATTCATCCACCTCTATTTTCCCTATAAGTCCTCTTGTTATACGCATTCATCTTGAAGTATTTGTCAACAGAAGTGCTTATTCCAACTAAGGGAGATATCTATGGGTCTTTGACATTTTCTCAAACTTGAACATTGTTCCCTGATTTAATCCTTGTAATCATGTAATTCACATTCTATAGCTCAACATGGCAATTGTAGCACATGCAGTTGTAGGTATTCTTGCCTATTCTCTACAAACCTATTTGTGTATTGCAAATTGAAAGCACAATGGAAAATGGATGAGAAATCTGCACAAATGTCAACTTGCCACAAACCTGCAAAAGAAGCATCACAACAGTGTAAGAAAATAATATAACGTCTGTGCTCAATAGATAATAGGATCTCATATGCAAGAGAGAAAAGCAGATAGTATGGACTATCAAAAATTTTATTATTATAAAACTGATACAATAGATGGCACTGCCTAACAGTCGTGCGCTTCTGTGAGAGAAGCTTCGATGGCGTGCTGGAAACAGTAGAGGACGGAGGCTGGATGCTAAGGAATCAGGGTTGCTATAGCCAATGATGATGATGGGCTTCATAGGCTTGCTCTTATATAGCCACCACTCGTAGCTAGTTAGACTCAATTGGGTGACCGACCCAGTCTGCCCAAAACGACCGATTGGGGGTCGGTCTTGAAATAGGCCACCGACCACACAATAGAACCGATGCGTGAAATAGAGCAACCAACCTATGGTATCCATTCAGCCCACAGCCATCCGGGATCATTTGGGGCTCCAAACGAGCCTCGCAACCCGAGAGTGGGCTGCCCTGAGAAATGCTCCGTCTACCCTCAGTGCGGTTAGTCATGGGATGCCTTCTTGCACTTACATGTAGCCTAGTTGGTAGTGTGCCAACTCTATTTGAAGCCATCCAGCCATCAGGCCACACATGGCCCCCATATGGTGTCCAAAGCAGGACCTTCTGGATAATCGAGCTCCTCAAATGCCTTCTCCTCATATGGAGGGCTTACAAGTAGAGTTAGCTGGTTCCCACATAGTTACACGAGAGTGGAGCATTGATATCTAACACCCCCCCTCAATGTCCACCTGCAAGTGAACTTACTTTTTCAGCCCAATGCCAAGTCGATGAAGATGCCTCTCCAGCAAGTCTCTTCCAAGAGCCTTCATGAAGATGTCCACAGCATTCTCTGTGGTCGGACAGTACATCAAGTTGACCTCTCCATCCATGATGAGCTCGCATAGTAGATCAAGTAAGAGAATCAAGCACATTGGGATGAAAAATATCAATTGGCACATAATTTGATCAACTTTAATGTCAAGGACACCATGATCCCAATCTTCAAAGAAAAGACATCCACAACCAATGCATGGAAAGAAATACAAAATTATGTCCAATGCAAAGAACATGTCGAGAATCATCCTTGAAAATCAAGTCAATACCACTAAGAAGTTCTCATATAAAATAAGTCCAAACTGTATTTTTTGCTTGAAAGATATTGTAGACCAATGGACATTAATTGGCCAAGAAATAAATATGAAAAACTACTCTAGATTGCACTAAACGGTCTTGGAAGATATTATGAGCAATTTGCAATAGCCATGATCATGAGATGCTCTATAGACATTTGAAGTCATGCATGACATTCTTATGAAAGAGTAGATGCAAAGAAATTCCATTGCAAATTCAAAGAATCATGAGCAAGCACTCTTGGATATAGGCAAATATTTCTAAAGAGGAAGATAGTCTAAGAGGAAACTTTTCACATAACCTTGGCACACTCCAACAATTGTGAGGGGTCATCATCTTCATGAAAGTAGCACCACATTCCTTTAAATTATAGGGGGAAATGAAATCCCAAAGATAGAGGTAACTTTAGGAGGGGGTCAATCCAAGACTCCAAAAAGAACTATAGGTCAGTGCAATAACAAACAAAGGGATATTTCTTATGGACAACGTTTTGATGTTATTAAATGGGAATTAAATAACAAGTGGGTTTCCATGACCCATGCACACAATTTCTTAACATTTAGGTATAGAATATTCAATCTATCCTAAGCTTGCTAAGGCCATAATTAGGACAAACTTCTCAAATTGAACCCCAAAGAGAACTAGCAATTAGGAACCCAATGTATATTATCTAATGTACATGTGTGATTAGGGGAAAAAACATGAATCTCCTTCTATCTTCTAAACCAAGAATTATTGCCTAGCACACCAAATCTCACCTTGATGCCCTAGTTTTAAGGTTCTAGGAGTTGAAAAATATCATAAGAACTTTGGAATAGGTTAGAACCTTCCTATCATCCCCATCAAGAGACATTAGGCCTTCTCAAGAATAACTTGTAAATGAGTCATTATGCTATGTTTTTTGGGCAGGCATATGGGGGGAGACACCCCTTTTGGATTAGATTATCAAGGTCCTTAGGCCTTGTTTTAGTGCAAGATGAGCCGTAGGTAGTATAGTAGCACCCATCATTCGGAACTAACCCTACAATGGTAAGCTAAGATGGTCTCACCCACCAACAATTAGCCAAGCTAGTTGAATTTATTGGCCAACTCACAAATAGCCATTCACCTAGAGTGTTGTTCCAACTAGTATATAAACCTCTCTACCCCAACCTCACCAATACGCTTTTCCCTCACTTCCAATCCTCTCCACACTTGTTATTGCCTACCCAAAACTCTCCTTGAGATACACAAAGCAGGAGTTTTGGTGCAGCAAAGCTTCCTTCACGTTGTTGGCATCGTAGAGTGGCTATTTGTTCATAGGTTTAATATTGTGTTGCTATAATTCATTCATAGTTTAGCTCTCTGGGTCAATTGTAAAAGTTGAATGTGTGTAATGCATGTTGTTTGCATTCGTGGCCAAAGTGATGGAAGTTGAAGAGCAGCCTCTTTTGAAGTAGTGCAAGTCCTTGAGTGGCAACCGTGCAATGGACTTGGACTTTGATAAATCTTCCTATAGAGAAGAAGCCCATAGTATGCAAACGAATCTACAAATCCAAGCTCAACTCAGATGGAGAGATTGATAGATACAAAGCCAAGTGGCATTGGCTTAGCTAAAAGCTAGAAATGAAGCATTGCACCCTTGGAGCTAGTTAACTCTAGCTTGTGTGGTCACATGTCCACAAGATCCTTTTGTGGTTGCCTGTATTTCCTTAAATTTTATACAACTATAGCCAAAAGGTGTGGGTATATTACATAAAAGACAATGCAAATTCCTTTGAAAAGTTCAAAGAGCGGCTAGCAAAGGAGAGTGTAAGAACAGGTACTAATTGAAGACTCTTTGCATTGGCAGAGGTAGTGAATATTCTGGCAAGGGATTCTTAGCATTCGGCAAGCAGATGGGGATCAAGAAACAAATGAGAATTGCTCATATAAAAAATGTAGCAAAGCAAAAAAGCGTGGTCATTATGAACATGGCAAAGAGCATGATGGAGGCAAAGATCCTGACAAGGATTTATTGAGCTGAGGACATTGAAATTGCGGTCCACACCATCAATAGAACAAAGACTATAGTGCTAAATGTGTTGGAGTAGCAAGAAGGATTCAACAAATGAAGCAAAATGGAGTACCTTATTCATGAGAGCTATGCCCAATATATAGGCACAAGTTACATCCAGGAGTGACCTCATATGTGAGCTCAGTAGAGCATCTAGATCCACAAATCACTCCACTGATTTCTCAATCAAGCCCATGAATCTCTCAATCACACTAGAACCTTCTACTCTAGCACACCTACACTCACACACTCCTAGCATAGGACTACTAGCCCATAGGCACACACCCATACATCAATTTGTTCATTCCCCCCCACAAATTGATGACCTCATCCCTCAACAGTAGTACATGGGATGCTCCATGGCTTGCCCACCATCATGTGGCAACACACATGGCCCCAACCTGTGACTCACTCCTAGGACTGTTGGTTTACAACTGGGAGATAGACAATGACTATGTATGGAAATCCCCATGAGTCCAACAAGGTAAAATCTCAAACAAAAGACTAATAATCATTTAAGGATGGACTATCCATGGTAGAGAACCATTATTGATGTCACACACAAACAACTTAGAAAACATATGGGTCATCACCCTTGTCAAAATTGACTTGGGTGGTGAAAGCAATGAGAGCTCTAACATCCTTTGGTTCTTCTTCTTCTTCTGTCTCTGCTTCTTCCACAAGGTTTGCTACACATTTCTTCTTTGCATAGTATTCTTTCTCAAAATGTCCAGGTTTTCCACAAAAGTTGCACTTCATGTTGCTCTTGCCCTTGAAGTTGCTTTTGGCCAAATATGCCCCATGTTCTTTGTAGTCATTCCTTTGTTTGATTTTCCTTTCCTCTTCCAAGAGGGATGCCTCAATTTCCACCAAACTAATCTCTAGTATATTGGTGAGAGTAGTGACAATAGTGCCATATTCCTCAATTAGGCTTCTGAGTAAGATAGCAATTACAATGTCTTCATCAAGATTATACTTGATGCTAGATAACTGAGTCAGTATGCTCTTCATGGAGTTTAAATGTGAAGAGATGGATTCTCCTCTATCAAATTTTAGATGAAATAATTTGATGAGCAAGCTAAACTTGGAATACCTCCCCTGTGCTCGAAAGACAAGCTCAAGATGAGTCCATGCAGCATGAGCAATCTCACAGCCATCCATGCTTCTTCATCGTTGGGAAGCCATAAAGCTTCTCCTTCCCTAGTGGTTGGTTTCTTTTCTTTTCCATTAGCCACAATCCCCTTTTTCATGAGAATAAATTTCAGTTTGTTCTGCCAAGTATGAAAACCCTCTCCCTCAAACATATTTATCTTGATTTTGGAGGCCAAAGGAAGGTCTTACCACTAATGTGGCAGTGTCTAATCTCTTTACAAAAAATTAGTCTTTCTGAACAAAGAAATCACCTTCACCATATAAATGCAAATTGCTAGGTAAAAATTCAGACAAACCTAGTTGTTTGGCATATGCATAACTAGGCTTCTCTCAAATCCTCTTAACTAGGATCTTCTTTACCTTGTACTTTGTCCTTCTTATAGTCTTCTTCAAGTGCTTAGCATTGGAAGAGCATTTAGAACTTGGCATTTTGACAAGATATCAATGCCAATTAGACTTCAAATTGAAAGAGCATTCTCTGAACTGTAGTTTTAGTCCCACTTCATACCTCAAGCATCAACTTTAGCATTTACTTTAGAATCAAACTTCAAGAACTGTAAAAAATGCTTGCAAAAAATAGAGCAACCTTGGAGGATGAAATTCAACTAGATGATAGCAGCTCTTTGAGGGCATTTGATGTGCAATGAAAGGTCTATTGATGAAGAATACCTAGTACCAAGCTTGAGCAAAAAGTTGCATCAAGTCGCCATAGCCAAAAGCTCCAATGCTGACTGGTTTTTTCATTAATACACCTCAATTACTAGATCATTTGCCTTTAAACTTTATCAACAGCTGGCTCATAAGGTCACCCAGCCTCACATAAGAGGGTTTTGCAAATCTTGACTCCAACAGATCGCACTACTCGAAGTGGCGTGGACTGTGGATAGTGTTGACACGGGCTGTGGAAGCTTCTATTCTCTAATTCCTCCTAGCCAGGGATTCACCCTCCAAAGCAAATGCACATCTCCTTGGTACCCTTCATGTACCTCATGATGCACTTAACTGCCTCCCAATGCCTCTTTCCTGGATTAGCCATATACCGGCTAACAACTCCCACTGCAAATGCAATGTCTGGTCTAGTAGCTATCATAGCATACATAAGACTCCCAACTGCTAATGCATAAGGAACCTTGGCCATCATGGCCCTTTCCTCATCTGATTTGGGACTATCTGTATGACTCAGTTTCACATATGGACGCAATGGAGTACTCACTGCCTTCCCCCCCTCCATATTGAAACGCTGTAATACTTTTGTAACATACTCTTTTTGTGAAAGCCAAAGGAGTTTCCTACTCCGATCACGCGTGATGCGCATACCAAGAATATGACCTGCAAGTCCCAAATCCTTCATATCAAAGGCCTCATGCAACTTGGCCTTTAATGCATCTAGCTCATAAGTATTCTTGCTAGCCAATAGCATATCATCCACATATAGTGCCAGGATTATCAGGCTATTATCCTTAGCCCTTTTAGTGTAGAGGCAGTGATCAATTTCACTCCTTCTAAAACCCTGGGACCGAATGAAAGCATCAAACTTCTGATACCATTCTCTAGGTGCTTGCTTAAGACCATAGAGACTCTTTTTCAGCTTGCAAACTAAATGCTCTTTGCCCTTTTCTTCAAAGCCTTCCGGCTGCACCATGTAAATTTCCTCATGCAAATCCCCATGCAAGAAAGCTGTCTTGACATCCATTTACATAAGCTCCATATCCTCTACTGCCACTAGTCCAAGCATGCATCTAAGTGTGGTCATCTTCACAACCGGAGAGAATATCAAAGTCCACACCCTTCTCTTGCTTGAACCCTTTAGCAACCAAATGGGCCTTGTACCTAGGCACATCATCACCTGTGACCTTCATTTTGTAGACCCATTTACATGGCAATGCTTTCTTTCCATGTGGCAAAGAAACCAAGTCCCAAGTCTTATTCTTCATAAGTGAACTCATCTCTGATTGCATAGCATACTCCCACTTGCGTTTATCCTCACGCATCATAGCCTCTTTGTAGCAAGAAGGCTCCCCGCAATCAGTAAGCATCACATAGTCTACCCCTGGAACAAACCTATCAGGCGGTCTAGACACTCTAGATGATCTTCTCAAGGGCATTTCAGCTTGCTGTCCCACTTGCATATCAGCCACATTTGGCTCATCATTTCCACCAATAGATGATCCATCATCTACCCTTGATTGTATACCTGTGGGAGTACTTGGTTGTACCATTTCTTGCACATTTGGTGCATGGACAGCTTGCTGTCTATCAACATATGCAGGTGGATTCACATCCTGGAAAGTGATTCTCCTCATTTCCACATCCCTCATGGGTGCCTTATGCATCTTCTTCTCATTGAAGACCACATCATGGCTGCGTATGATCTTCTTTGCTTCTGGATCCCAGAGACGATAGCCCATCTCTCCACTTTCACCATAACCCAGAAAGATGCATTTCCTAGACTTAGGATCTAGCTTCTTTCGAAGCTCTTTTGGCACATGTGCATATGCCTCACACCCAAATATACGCAAATGAGAGTAAGAGGGCTTCTTGCCACTCCATGCCTCTTCAGGAATACCACCATCCAAACTCTTACTAGGTGATCTATTGATCACATGCACTGCAGTCTTCATTGCCTCAGCCCAAAAACCACTAGAAAGACTTGCATTGGAAAGCATGCATTGCAACCTTTCTTGAATGGTACGATTCATCTTTTCTGCAACTGGATTTTTCTCTGGAGTACGAGGGGATGTGAGCTCCCTCTTAATCCCACGTGTATCACAGAAATGCTGAAAGTCATGAGAGAGATACTCTCCACCATTGTCAGTCCGTAGGCATTTAAGCATTCTACCTGACTGATTCTCAAACAAGGCCAGCCATTTCTGAAATACCTGGAACACATCACTCTTCCGAGCTATAGCATAAGCCCACACTTTCCTAGTTGCATCATCAATGAATGTCACATAGTATTCAACCCCGCCTAATGACCGTGTAGGCATGGGACCACATACATCTGAATGCACCAAATCAAGCTTTTCAAACTCTTTCTTTCCCCTTCTTTTATGGGCTGATTTAGTCTGCTTCCCATAGAGACAATGCTCACAAAATTCAAAATCAGAGAAACTCAAATGCGGTACATAACCCAAATGACATAAGAGTTTCATTCCATTCTGGCTCATGTGTCCCAACCTGCAATGCCACAAAGAAGTGCTTGGCTGCTCGGTTATTGCAACAACATGATCAAATACCCCTGATACATGTAAGGGATACAAAGTCCCACACTTGGCACCGCTAGCCAAAAGCATAGAGCCCTTTTGAATTTTCCAACTTTGAAAGCCAAAAGTGGTGTGAAAACCAGCATCATCTAGCTGACCCACTGAAATAAGACTCTTGGTCAGCTTAGGCACATGTATCACATGTTTCAAAACAAATGCAGACCCATTTGCAAAAGAAAACTTTATGTCACCTGCTCCCACTATGTCACATGCATAGTCATTTCCAAGATGCACACAACCTGTCTTTCCACTATCATAAGTGGAGAACCATTCCCTATGGTGAGTAACATGGAATGAAGCACCAGAATCCAAAATCCAATCCTGGGAATATGCATCATCTGAAGTGGTAAGCAACTCTGCAGATAAACTAGACATGAAGAGAACATCATTGTCACTATCACGTGTGACTGCATTGATCTCCTCGATCTTCACTTTTCCTTTGTCCTCCCTTGGACTCTCTTCCTTTTGATTTGCACCCCAATTTGCATTCTTTTTCTTATCCTTTTGCTCTCTTTTCAGCTTGTAGCAATCCTTTTTCATATGGCCCTTCTTGCCACAATGGTAACACTCAATGTTCCGTGCCCTGGATTTGCTACGAGACTTCCCTCTTTCTTGGGACTTCCCCCTGAACTGTGATCTGCCCCTTTACACATTTAAGGCTGCATCCTGCTTGTTGCCATCCATAGACTTCCGTCTAATCTCCTCGGCCAACAAGCTACCCACAACATCATCAAATTTCAGTACTCCACCAGGTGCAGAGTTACTGACAGCTGTACGGAAGGTATCCCATGAGGATGGCAATGAACATAAGAGAAATATTGCCTTAGTCTCCGCGTCAAAATTCATTTTCTGAGCCTGAAGCTGGCTGAAAATAATATTGAATTCATTCAAGTGAGAAGCAATGGAGACCCCTTCCTTCATCTGCAGCTCAAACAACCTCTTCATGAGGTAAACTTTATTAGAGGCAGTTTCCTTCTCATAAGTGGCACATAGTTTCTTCCACAAATCTTTCGTAGTCTGCTCATTTACTACTGTGAAATAAACTGACTCTGCAAGATGAAGACTTTGCTAATGCATCCAACTCATTCCAATCATCCTCAGACATATTTGCAGGCTTAGCTTCAATCCCTGCCAAGGGTTTAATCTGCTTCTTTTGAATAAGCACATCCCTTATCTGTTCTTTCCACAAAGAAAAGTTTGTCCCATCAAACTTTTTAATGCTGAAAAACTCCTTTTCAGACATGGAAGAGGATGCCATGACGCAAATAAAGCAAAATCCCAAATGCTAGTACCTGCAAGAGAGAATCACACCAAATACTAGGTGCACCAAATGTGTATGCCACAATAGACTGAAATATCACCAAAGCTCAAAGCTCAAAGCATCAAAAGATGCATCTGACTCATGTGCATATACTATGCATCCATATGAGCAAATCTGACCCAAAAGAAAATGCCAATAAGTGCCAAATGACTCAAGCATAAACACTGTCCACTGGCATATGCATCAATAATGTCTCATCCAAGAGAGCATAGCACTATCAGTGCATCACCTGCAATGTTTCAAAGCTGTCCCTCATCATAAAATAGCATCCATGTGCAAAGCATCCATAAAAATAGCATCTCACAAGGCAATTTGGGCCTATCAGCGCATCCAACAAGGACCGCAATGCATCCAAATGGCCTATAAATCATCCACTGCAACCCAATGCATACCACGAATGAGCGCACACTGCTCAAACTGCAACCAGAGTGATCTGCATAAGGTATGCTCAAGAAATCATAGTCCCACGGTAATGAGCGCTACTGAAAATAGAACCTGAGATGCCTCAAAACATGGGCGCCATTGCATAATCGGAATCAGCAAGAAAATCTGCAAATATCTCTCTTCTGCCAGAACTCCAAAATCCCAACCGATGAATGAGAAATGGGAGTCAACACTTATCCACTGCCATGTGGCATAAATCTAAGGTTTCAAAACCTTAGCATGAAAAATGCATAACAGAGAGACGAAATCGAATACACAGAGATTTATAACTCTGAAAATCCTCCACCGAATCACGCAAGAACTGATAGGTAGGGGTTTTTGGGCGTCCGGAACGCAATGGGACAGACGGTTTTGGAAACCGTGGTCTCAATCACTGGGTCCAACACACGGACTGAAAAACGTTTTTGGAAACAGAGCTATCTGTAAACTCCACCGGAGTGCGAATGATGAGCAACATAGAAGTTTTAGGACCTCCTGAGTCCACCGGAACTGACAGATCTGCAAATGGTTGCTCCAAACTTGAGTTCCAACACCCGGGCAAAAAACGCAGGAACTGATACAGTGAGTCAGAAATCCACTGAAATGATCCCAGATTCAAGAATGAAGGTGTTTCCAAGCTCCTGAAGTAATGTGGACACCAAAAGCAAGCAATAGTTGCCTCTACAAGTCAATACGGAGTCTCTGCCATCGAACGGAATAGGGAAAAGCTCAAAAAACGACTTTTTCTTTGAAAGCTCTTAACAGGCTCTCAAAACCACTTCGCAAAGCCAAAGTGACTTTTCCAAAGGTTCCTCCAAGGTCTCTGCACACTCGGATGCAAGTAAAGTCACCCACAAAGCTTTCCACAAAGCTTCTCCTTCCTCCCACAGAGCTACTGAGCTTCCAAGCATTCACGCACGCTCAGCTAGATCACTCGGGCTCTGATACTAGTTGAGAGTGCTCTCAACGGAAGCAAGAACGGAAGAAGGAGAGAGAGCAAGAGAGAGAGACAGAGAGCCACACAAGTTTTGGTGGGTGCAGAACCACCCTAATCTTCTTTTTCATTCATTTATATATGTGTTTGAGTATTGTACATAACCGGGGTTAAGGCACAGTGACCTTTAACCCCCACACCTTATTCATGAGAGCTATGCCCAATATATAGGCACAAGCTACATCTAGGAGTGACCTCATATGTGAGCTTAGTAGAGCATCTAGATCCACAAATCACTCCACTGATTTCTCAATCAAGCCCATGAATCTCTCAATCACACTAGAACCTTCTACTCTAGCACATCTACATTCACACACTCCTAGCATAGGACTCTTAGCCCATAGGCACACACCCATACATCAATTTGTCCTTCAAAATGTAGTCATGCAAAAGGAGACTCGTTCAAGCAGAAAGCCTTCAGTTCATACCCATACATCAATTTGTCCTTCAAAATGTAGTCATGCAAAAGGAGACTCGTTCAAGCAGAAAGCCTTCAGTTCATCACTTTTTTATTTTTAATTCGAAATACAATGTCTATGTCCCAAACCAGGTACGACATGGATACTAAGGGATACAAGCTTTATGATCCATCTAGCAAAGAAGGTCATGGTGGTGAGCAAAGATGCCGCCCTCAATGAGGAAGTTTCCATGACAACACTCGTTGATATTTCAGAGCCAAAGTCAAAAGACAAGGGAAAGGGTATCCAAGCATCTCTCTCTCCACATACAAAGGATGATGATGCACTAATTCTATCTCATACACCTCCATCCAAGGCTTTACCTTATTGATATATCCAAACAATGTATGAATCCATTATAGGCATTATAGAATCTAATGATCATGGTAGAAGGCATTCTAAACACATCCAAAATTGAGTTTAAGTGCATGTTGATATATAGTTTCGGGATCACATGATGTAGAGCCTTATAGGTTCGAGGAGGTAGTTGAGCATTCAAAATGGATGGTAGCAAGAATTGATTACATCCATAGGAATCTTGGGACATTGTGGCAACAAGAATTCATTCTATCCATAGGAATCAAACTTGGGACCTTGTGGCACGATTGTTGGCTTTGTTTTACCTGTGCAGGTTTCAGGTGTTGGTCACCTATAGTCGTGTCATTGCTCATTCTAGCATAGGTGTTCACAAGTGTAGCATAGGTCCTCAGGTCGTGTTTTGGTGAGAGGTGTAGTAGGCTAAAGCGTGGAAAGTAGATCTCATGGGTGCATGAATGAGAAAGAGAGATTGATCATAATGATTGATGGAGGCTCTTGCCTCCACAGAAGTTCAAGGGTTTAGAAGGGGATTTCAGGGTTTGAAAGGGGGACAAGGTTGAGAGAGATAACTAGGAGTTCCAGGATTCAGAGGGGGTTGCAGGGTGTAGGAAGAGTCCAAGATTGAGGAGTTGAGAGCTACTCTCCTTCAAGGATTCAAGGGAGAGGGTTGAGGAGGAGGGACAAGGAAGGAGGAGGAAGAGAGAGGTGAGTGGAGGAGGAGGGAGGAGGAGGAGAAGGGAGGAGGAGGAGGGAGGAGGAAAAGGGAGGAAGGAGGAGGAGGAGGAGGGAGGAGGAGGGAGAGGGAGGAAGGAGGAGGAAGGAGAAGGAGATGGGAGGAGGAGGAGGAAGGAGGAGGAGGAGGAGGAGGAGGAGGAGGAAGGAAGAGGAGGAGGAGGAAGAGGAGGAAGGAGGAGGAGGAGGGAGTACAAGGGTAGAGAGTGCAAGGGTAAGGGCATGTTAGAACACGATAGTGTAAGAGAGCATGGACGCAATGGAGATCAATCGCATGAACACAATAGTGAGCTTGAACACTAAACCTCAAAGAGTGGAAGCTTCATTCCATTGAGAGATATTTATACATGTTGGTCTCTACACAATCCATAGTAGGTACCTCTGTGGTGGTACCTCTTTTGTAGAAGACCTTTTGGACAGGAGTCCCTCCACTTTTGGGGGGGACCTTTTGGGTCTCTATACAAAGTGGGTGGACCTTTTTGGCCTCTACACAAAGTGGGGACCTTTTGGGTCTCTACATAAAGTTGGCGGACTTTTTAGTCTCTACACAAAGTGGGGGGACATTTTGGGTCTCTATACAAAGTGGAGGGACCTCAGAAAGTGTAGGCTTTTGTCTCTCTCTCTCTCTGGATTTAGTCTTTCTCTCTCTAGATCCTGATTTTGCAAGTATGATTAGATATTTTCTAGAGAGGATTTTGGCTATCCTCATCCTTTTAGATTTATCATACCATCTTTCAAGTTCAAGATATTACAAGGGGAGCTTTGCCGCTACTCTATGCACATAATGCTCTCATAGTAGTTGACCTAGACTGCACTTCTAGCCCTTGTTGCCATGGGGTTAACAACTCCCCTAGACCGATTTGATTACCCATCCTCGGATTATGGTTGAGTGTGCAGATGTTGTGCTACGGTTGTCTTTACCCAATAACTTTGGTAAAGATAGGGGCAGTGATAGATGGACCGAGCTTGTTGTCAATCTTTTCCTTGTAATCCACAAACATCGTAGATTGCTTGCTCAATTTTTAAGAATCTGGTGTTAACCATTTCTTCGAACAAATACACATAACGCCCTTAAAGAGATAAAAGAGGCGACTTGTTTGAGCATCTATCTGTTGATTTGGATTGAAGCTGAGACTGGGCAAATGGTCATCAATGGTGAGGGACACCTCCAAGATGACTGCTAAGGCTGCACTTTATTTTGCACTTTCCTTGAGTGTTTTGTCATAAATGCCTTACATAATTAATGCATGTTTGTCCAAGGCTCTGATGAGTGTTTCCTAGCTTGTCCATTTGATTTTAGAGTTTCTATTGATTAACGGCCAATTGCGAGGAGCGTTTGCATTATCTGGATTATGATAATTTGCATCCCATTGGTAGCAACAATGTACCGCATCAAATATGGGATGCATGCAAAAGGAAGATGGAGCATGTACGTATTCAAGGAGGCACTTTTCATTGAGCAGCTTTGGTCTACGCTAAGCAGGTTGTGGATCCAATTTCATATTGATCTCTGGAGTGATTTGTGCTTGGCAGATACTCATTAAATTTTGGAAAGGCCCTCTTCACTGCATGTTTGGGTATTGCCTCCAAAAATCACCGATGGGATTACCAGGCATGGGAATCCTATTTGTATCTTGTTGCAACTCTCGCGTGGGTGTGCGAATTGGATTATCCAATTCTTGAAGCTCAATGATGGAATCATTAATGGTATCTTCCATTGAAAACTCAAGGGAGATCAAAGGAACATGTGGTCTTGGGAGAGAGGAAGAGGTTATAGGGGAAAAGCTTGAGGTCAAAGCAAGTAGTGAATTTGAGAAGGTAGAAGTAGGGATGTTGGTGGAAAGTGCAGGGAGAGCAGGGCAAATTGATTTAGCAACTTGATAATCCTCAAGGGATGGATTGTCAAGTGTTGGAAAAAAGTTAGGTGTAATTGGATGATAAGAGTTAGATTCTTGGATTAGGCAATAGTGTTGAGAGGCATGGGCAAAGAGGCATGGCAAGGAATATGTATTAGCATGGATTTCTAGAAAGGTATGGAGGATAGTACTGGAGTTAGGGAGGGATGTGAGTAGATTAGAAGATAGGGGAGATTAGATTGAAGGTAGAACACATATTCTTGTGGCAAATCCTTGTTGCTTCTAGTAGGCATTGACAGCTTTAATTTTGGATTTTTCTGGAAGTTATACTCCATGGAAGTTGTTGGTGATTGTTACAGTAAAGGTAGGGGTTTGGCTACTACCCGAAGAGGGGGGCTTCCCATCAAGCATTCATATAGTAGTATTGCATCATCTTTTAACTGTATGAGATTTGCATGCACTGAGAGACATAACACATTCTTCTCCTCTTCATCCATATGCTGGCATAGATCTCGGAGAGTCTTGGTGTTTACTAGTCTAGTCCAATCAAGACCAAAAACTGCATGTAACATTTTGATTTGCAAGTGTTTCCAGAGTATGCGTATTCTTCCTGCAAGGTGATCCTCTTGCTGGAGGATGGAACAAGCTCTTGGTATAATGTAGTGATGCCTTGTAGCAGAAGATCTTGTGCTGACTACTCTGCATCATCATCGGCTTGACCTAGTCGTTGAATTTCCAACCTAGAAATTATTGCCTTTTGATGTTGCCACTCCATGCACTTGTCTTTATACTTACCCAATGTGGAGGTGTATGCAAGCTTTAGACTATTGAATTGTTGAGCTGCTTTTATATGCCTTGGAAATTGATCAGTAAGCATGCGGAGTTGGAGTATCTCTTGCTCTTGAGCATCCAATTCTGCTTTGGTGTGCACAAGTATCTCTCTTGATGCCATGCATTCCTTCTTTAGTGCTTGAATTTGATATTTACCCTCTTTGAGGATGTTTTGCAACTCATTGTTTGTGTCTAATGTGGTGTGGAACTCATCCTCTTTAAGTAGTAATCTTTGATTTAAGTCCACCATTTCCTTCTTGATATCATCACAAGTGGCTTGCATATGGGAGAGGGATAACTCGACCTTTTCCTTTTGGTTCAAGGCATCATATAGTTGTAGGTGTTTTTCTTGGAGAGAAACCCTGGCTTGTAGGACATCCTTTCTACTTTCTGTTAGAGCATTTTGTGCAAGGAACTGTTGTTACATTTGGTCTGCCATGCTTTCCTTGAGCTTAATAATTTTATTCTCAGTAGTTTGCAACTTGGTTTGGAGTGATGGGAGCATCTATCTTTCCATTTCTCTTTCCTACTAATCTGATGCCATGGTAGCAAATAATTGAGACCATTGTTGTAACTGTTGGTTGTGATGTTGTATGATTTGGAATGTGCTATGTCCTTCCTTGTATTGGACACACAGCTGACTCACATTTGCCCATGTGAGATTTTGATCTATTTCTTGAATAACAGTCTGTTGTATGGTGCCACTAGAGAGATTTGGGGGTTGTGACTCTACAATCATGGGGTCATCAACGTTGGTGACTTGTGATTCCTGGAGAGACATGTTATTTGGCTCTCTTGCAAATTCCATGGTATCCTCTTGGATTTCCACGCTCGAGTCCTTCTGTTGCAGGAGCAAGGCTAAAATGAGTTGCAGTCTTTGGTAGAGTTCCACATTGTCATTCTCTGGAGTCTATTGGGATTGTTGCCCATCCATGCTATCTGCATTGAGAGTAGGTGGAGGGTCTAATTCCCATTCTGGTGATAGTATCAATGTTTCAAAGTCCTCTATATCTTGTGTTGAGAGGGGTGTAGACTCATCCTCTTACTCTATTGCAAACCCAATTATTATGGCCAATAGATGGGCAATGTAGCTTTTGCCATTATGTATAGCGGATACATAATTGGCTAGCAGTAAGGATATGTGTTAAGCCTAGTCTCATAGTTTTTCTCTACCAAGGAGTGTAAGAGTTTTTACACTTACACTCCTTGGTACAGGACACGAAGGGAATGGCACAGGAGCCGTGAGGTGCAAAGAAAATGGTGCAGGAGCCATGAGGTGCAAAGTGAACGGTGCGGGAGCCGTGAGGTGCATGCAGGGTGTGAAGCCCCGAGAAAACGACGCGGGAGCCATGAGATGTGTGGGAAACGGCGCGGAAGGCGCGAGATGTGGAAGCAGTGACCTGAGAGTCACGTTTGGGAAAACGGGTGATACAAAACCCCGAGATGCTATAGGCGTGGTGAAGACCCAAGGCGCGAGAAGCGCGATGACAGGGAAAAGAAGCGCGAAAGACTTGAGTGGTGCAAAACAAGGGAAGAGCAGTGCCGTTGTACCAAAGAAAGATCAAAGAAATGCTCAAGGTGAGGAGGTCGGGATGAGGAGCACATCAAGTGCAAGCCGAAGACCCAGTGACGTGGTAGGCCCAGAGAAAACTCGAAGAAACGCTCAAGGCATACAGGTTACCAAGGAAAACGTGAAAGGCATGGCAACGGAGATGGGAGGCGTGAAAGGTTTGAGTGGCGCGAAGGAAATGAAGAGCAGTGCCATTGTAACAAAGAAAAATCAAACAAACGCTCGAGGTGAGGAGGTCGGGAGAAGGAGCACGGAAGGTGCAGGCCAAAGACCCAGTGACGTGGTAGGCCCGAAGGAAACTCAAAAAAACGCACAAGGCATGCAGGTGAATGATGAAGACGTGGAAGGTGCGGGAAGGAAACGGGAAAGTGCGCAAGGCACAAACGGACGAAAGGGAGCGGAAGCAATGAAAAACGGTGAACAGGTGCAAGATGGAAGCTTGGAAGGCGAAGTGGGATGGCAAGTGCAAGCTTGGGATGAAGAAGAGGAACGGCACTGGGGCAAGGTCAAGCGAGTGATCAGAAGCCCATGGCAATGCAGAGGCGTGTGCAGAAAGGATGCCGAGACGGAAAGGGAAAACGACGATGCGCTGGAGCATCAAGTGGAGCCAAGAGACATAAAGGGAAAATGGATGTGGACCAGGTAGACGTAGAGGCATGACCCGAAGGGAAGCCTTAGGGCAGAGGATGAAGCGCGAAGAAGAAGAAGAAGAAAGGGAGAAGGTGATGACGGCCAAGGGGATGGAAGGACGTGTGATGAGGCCAAGGCGTGAAGCGCAAACAGCGAAGGATGAAGCGGAAACGGCAGAAGGCGAAAAGGAAACGGCGGATGGAAAAGGAGCCAAGGCAAGCTAGGGAAGAACGGCGAGAAAGGCTGTTGTATGCAAGTGCGGAGCGGCGAGAAAGGCTGTTGTATGCAAGTGCGGAGCGGCGCGCAAGGACGCAAGGAACGGAAGCAAATGGAGGAATAGGTGGGCACTGCGAGCCCAAGGAAACTGAAGCAAAGGGATTAACAGGTGGGCACCGTGAGCCCAAGGGAACAAAAAGAAGATGAACAAGTGGGCACTGTGAGCCCAGAGGATGATGGACAGTCGGAAGAGACCTTGGATCGGGAGGAACCATGTTGGAAATCTGAGGGAAAGACCATGGGGAGGATGAGGTCACAATGTAGTGGGCCTCAAAGTGCAATGCAATAGCTCGAGGTGAATGTGAACGTACCTACGCAAAGAACGGGCAAAGTTGGTAACATGATGAGGAGGTGGCCGTTTTGGTCACGACAAAGAGAACGGGATGCAAATCAAGATCTGGGCATAGAGGTCCAAGATGAACAAGTGATGAGACGGAATGAGTTGCGTGGACAGTGGTTAGGGAGGCAAAGGAGGAGCCGCCATGAGGCTCATGATATGAACCACGAAGAGGAGACAGGCCAAGGGAAAGAGGAACAAAGAACCGGAACATGGATTGGGATGCTGCAAAGGGTGAGAAAAACGACGACATGCAATGGGAGGATGAGCATAGAAAGGCAGCAAGGGAGCAGACCCAGAAACGGCAAGACCGCGAGTTGGTGTAGGAAGTCAAGAGTTGCATGTAGAACAGCGGTCCAAGAACATAAAGATGTAAAGCCGAGGGTTGAGACAGTAAAGGGAAAACGGAGCTTCATAGTGTTGATCTTGCCTCAAGGGCATAGTGATGTTTTGATGAGGGCTGGTGGATGGAAAGTCTGGCCACCGATGCGATTGGATGCCTCACCTGGGGATAGAAGTGATAACATGATTGTGTACCGGGCGGTTGGTCCAGGTGAGAGGATAGAAGTGCGCGCTCCAAACTACTCCATCAAGCAAACTAGGCTACTAAGGGGGATGTTGCTCTCTAGTCTCACACAGGGGCATGAGGCAGCATTCGAAACAAGCACCTTAGTAGAACAGATCCGGCGGACTCAGCCGCCAAACATTATGCTGCATGCGGGTTGGAAAGATTGGCCTGGCGCGGCATACCTCATCATCAACGCTTCAATGGCATATATTCCACCGTTGGGGCGTTCCGTCAATGTGATGCTGCAGTCAAGTCGAAAATACTGGCTAGACGTAGCATACCTCGTCATCAGCGCACCAATGGCACATATCTCGCCGTTGGGGTGTTCCGCCAACGTGATGCTGCAGGCAGGTTGGAAAGACTGGCCTGGTGCGACATACCTTCTCATTGGTGCTTCAATGCCATACATCTCGCCGTTGGGGCGCTCTTACAAAGTGATGTTGTGGGCGGGTTGGAAATTTTGGCCCGGCGCCGCAGTACGTCCAGACCATACGCTTCATGCGGGGTGGAAGTTTTGGCCAGGATAAACTATCTTGGTTGTGTATTAATTCCAAAATCCCCGGCTGAATGCACTCAAGATCATCTACGCAGGCATGGACTTGTACTTCCAATTAAAGCTCCATTGCTAAGGCACTCACATGTATGATCTTCAAACGTTTTATGTGCGCTTAAGGCGTTTGTACAAAATATCCACGTTGTAAGTATTCACCCGTGTGTAACAATATTGTTTCACGTCAACTTGTGCCCCCCATTATGAGGAGAAGGCAAAGTTTGACGTTGAGGTAGCTAACGCGTGTGTGGCCACTCATTCGGGGCATTCCTGAAACGAGGTTAGGCTCTTGTGTGCGTCGTGTGGCCACCCTCTCGAGTCTATCTTGGTTGGGGTTAGGCTTTTGGTTTTGAAACCTCCACGCTTGAGATGGAGCTCAAGCTCTTTTGGAGCCGTGGAGAGTATATGGAAGGTTGTCTCCCTGCATGTGAGGTTGCGTCCAGCAGGAAAACGTGATGATGCGGTTGTGCGCTCAGTTGCTTGTAAATACTCTTTCTTGCAGTCTAGCGTTATCAAGCCATCGTTTGGCACTCTTTCTAGTACTTTCTTGCAAGTAACGTCTCGGGCCATTTTACGTGTTGTGATCTTGTGGTGCACTTGTGTGGGCACACACCGGAAAGCAAAACGTGGGAAGGGCATGAGTGCACGTGAACGTGAGCGGGGAACGGTGAGCGGCCCATTCCTTTCATACCATTGTAAATATTCATGAACCGTTGTGTAACCCTCTAAGCAAGTTGGGCTAAAGGTGGAACGTCATGCGGTGGGTGTTCTATGTGACTTGTGAATCGGGGAGGCTATCCAAGGAAGGTCAGGTGTTGCGCAGACCCGTGAGTCTGTGTGTCTTCACCGATAGACCGGGATACAAGCAGGGAGCTAGAACCGTTTGGGGAGCAGTGGCCCATGAAAGGGGCGTGGGGGTCAGAGGATCTATGAACGGCGGTCTAGGGGAGGACGCGTCATGGTTGGGATTGGAAACAGCCGTCTAGGTGCAGGCGTCTAGGTGCAGGACGTGCCATTGCCCGTTTGGCCGAAAAACGCAAAGGCGTCGTAGAATGCAAACGAGCTGCGGATAGCTCCAGGTGTATCTGGGGCTGGTGAGTCCTAGGTGCGCCTGAGGTTAGCGGGCCGGGTCAAGAAATATCCGCTGCATAGAAGAAAAATCTAAGTCCCGAAGACCTGGTCTGTGACACTCTGACATATAGTTTTTCCTCACTCCTGTATGATCGGAAATGTTAGCTAAAAACTTAGCTACCTCTTTGCATTTGGTCTGCCATGCTTTCCTTGAGCTTAATAATTTTAGTCTCGGCAATTTGCAACTTGGTTTTGGAGTGATGGGAGCATCTATCTTTCCATTTCTCTTTCCTACTAATCTGATGCCATGGTAGCAAATAATTGAAACCATTGTTGTAACTGTTGGTTGTGATGTTGTATGATTTGGAATGTGCTATGGCCTTCCTTGTATTGGACACACAGTTGACTCACATTTGCCCATGTGGGATTTTGATCTATTTCTTGAATAGCAGTCTGTTGTATGGTGCCACTAGAGAGATTTGGGCATTGTGACTCTACAATCATGGGGTCATCAACGTTGGTGACTTGTGATTCCTGGAGAGACATGTTATTTGGCTCTCTTGCAAATTCCATGGTATCCTCTTGGATTTCCACGCTCGAGTCCTTCTGTTGCAGGAGCAAGGCTAAAATGAGTTGCAGTCTTTAGTAGAGTTCCACATTGTCATTCTCTGGAGTCTATTCGGATTGTCGCCCATCCATGCTATATCCGCATTGAGAGTAGAGGGTCTAATTCCCATTCTGGTGATAGTATCAATGTTTCAAAGTCCTCTTTATCTTATGTTGAGAGGGGTGTAGAGTCATCCTCTTACGCTATTGCAAACCAATTATTATGGCCAATAGATGGGCAATGTAGCTTTTGCCATTATGTATAGTGGATACATAATTGGCTAGCAGTAAGGATATGTGTTAAGCCTAGTCTCATAGTTTTTCTCTACCAAGGAGTGTAAGAGTTTTTACTGACATATAGTTTTTCATCACTCCTGTATGATCGGAAATGTTAGCTAAAAACTTAGCTACCTCTTTGCATTTGGTCTGCCATGCATTCCTTGAGCTTAATAATTTTAGTCTCGGCAATTTGCAACTTGGTTTTGGAGTGATGGGAGCATCTATCTTTCCATTTCTCTTTCCTACTAATCTGATGCCATGGTAGCAAATAATTGAAACCATTGTTGTAACTGTTGGTTGTGATGTTGTATGATTTGGAATGTGCTATGGCCTTCCTTGTATTGGACACACAGTTGACTCACATTTGCCCATGTGGGATTTTGATCTATTTCTTGAATAGCAGTCTGTTGTATGGTGCCACTAGAGAGATTTGGGCGATGTAACTCTACAATCATGGGGTCATCAACATTGGTGAGTTGTAATTCCTGGAGAGACATGTTATTTGGCTCTCTTGCAAATTCCATGGTATCCTCTTGGATTTCCATGCTCGAGTCCTGTTGTAGGAGCAAGGCTAAAATGAGTTGCAGTCTTTGGTAGAGTTCCACATTGTCATTCTCTGGAGTCTATTCGGATTGTCGCCCATCCATGCTATCCGCATTGAGAGTAGGTGGAGGGTCTAATTCCCATTTTGGTGATAGTATCAATGTTTCAAAGTCCTCTATATCTTATGTTGAGAGGGGTGTAGAGTCATCCTCTTGCTCTATTGAAAACCCAATTATTATGGCCAATAGATGGGCAATGTAGCTTTTGCCATTATGTATAATGGATACATAATTGGCTAGCAGTAAGGATATGTGTTAAGCCTAGTCTCATAGTTTTTCTCTACCAAGGAGTGTAAGAGTTTTTACTGACATATAGTTTTTCATCACTCCTGTATGATCGGAAATGTTAGCTAAAAACTTAGCTGCCTCTTTGCATATGGGATCCAGAATCATATCATGGCATATTCCCCCCCTTTGTGACTTTGTGTTAGGTGGGAATAAATCTTGAATTTCAGAGAATCTTGCATCCAAATGTTTCTTTGGATGTTAGGTGGGAATAAATCTTGAATTTCAGAGAATCTTGCATCCAAATGTTTCTTCTTGTGCCTCTGTAAATGAGAAGCCTCCTTGCATAGTGGATCTACTGAGGTAGATCTGTAAGGGATTTTCTTTATATGTTACTATGCCATACTTATCCTTCTCCAGCTCTCTGCTTTTATATGATGTTATGAATTGACAAATGTAGTTTGTCATCACACGTGTTGGTAAGGAGGATTTTAGCTTCCCAAAAAGACTACCTAGTCCCTTTGACTGCAAGAAAATGTAAGCATCGGTTGACATGGTGAACGTTGAGACATGTGGCCATACAAGCTATCTATTGCTAGCTCTTTGTTGGTGTGATCAAGGTGTTCTACCTTGCATCCTGCATAGTCAATTGCTCTGCCTCAATTTCTCATACCTCTAGGATCCTTTGGTTCTGTGGCATTTCTTCTTGGCATGTTGCATTTATTTTCTCATTAGTAGCACTGTCCAGAACCACTAGCTGTGGTTGTTTTGGTGATTCTGGACCGTGTCCTTCTTCAGGTTGGTGATTTGAGGAGGGTTGTTCACGTTGAGCCTTGGACCATTTTGTATGGTGTCACTTTGTCGATGGCATTGTAGGCCTTTTTCCCATCTTATTGGAATGTCTTCACCTCACCCTGGCATTGCACACATGTATCAGGTCCCAGTTTGACAATTGCCAATATAGTGCCATGTGCTAAGAGTGCTTATTTCTTTTGTGAGATGCTAATGCATTTTACTCTTTTTGTGATGAGGGTGCCATGTGTGTAGATAAAACAAGTATCTCTTGGGGTTTTTATTTGTGTAATTTATTCATGGTGCTCGAAACGTGTGGGTGTGCTATGCATGACTATGAGGTAGGCATTCCTCCTATATGCTTAATTTGCTAAGGGAATAATAGGGCAGCTAGGACGTAGTCATCACCTCTGAGCCCTAGGTTGGAATTGATTGAAACTACCTATAAGTGTGAAGGTGTACATATGCTATTGAGTGCTCGTGATACAATCTAGTCCTAACTATGGAAGACTTGGTGCCCCCAAATCTTCATTATTGTCAAGGATGGCTTGCACGTTGATGTAGTAGCACTTCAGTCGGCTCCCGTTTATTGTTGTTGTGAACTGGACTCCATCCAACAATATGAATCTTCAATATGAATCTTCTATAGTAAGTGGCATGTCACATAAAGACATGGATTCCCTTGGCATTTAGTGGGGGGGGAAGTTCCATGATGATCTTTATTTTGTCCATGTCAGTTGCAATCCCATGTCGAGACTATATGTCCTAAGACTACTCCGTGTGTGACCAAGAATTGGCATTTTAGAGGATTCAAAGAGATTCCATACTCCCTGCATTTTTTAAGGACTTCTTCAAGGCATTTCAAGTGATCCTTTTTTTCATGAGTGTATGCACAAGTCTTCGAGAAAGACTTGTAGGAACTTGTTGAGAAATTCCTTGAAGGTGGTGTACATCACCTTTTGAAAAGTAGATGCAGCATTGCATAAGCCGAATGGCATGAGTCTATATGTAAAAAGGCCCCCATTCTATGGTAAACACTATCTTTTCATGATCTTGAGGTTCAATTTGTACTTGGTTGTACCCGCTAAACCCATCCAAGAAGCTACACACTTCAGATCCTGCCACCCTTTCTAAAATTGTTTCAATCAATGGTAGGGGATAATGATCTCTGATTGTTGTTGCATTGATGTTCTTGAGATTCACACATATTCTGAGCTTCTTGTTTTTCTTAGGAACAATCACAATTGGTGACACCCAATTGGTATACTCGATCTCATAAATGAAACCAGCATCAGTTATTTTTCTAGTTCTTCATAGACATGGGTGCCATATTTGGGATTTGTCTTGTAAGATCCACATACCTTTGGTTTGGATCCTTCGCTTATTGGTATGGTATGTATTGCAAATTCTATGGAAATCCCTTTCATTTCTTTGTAGGACCAAGCCATGCAATCTCTATATTCCATTAGCAATGCTTTAAATTCATTTTCTTCTTCTAGAGTGAGTTGTTCACCGATGTATATAGGCTTTTCTTCTTCACTGTCCAAGGCAAAATTCAGTTTCCTTGTCTTGGATGGTCCTTCATAAACTGGGGTATCCTTAATATTCTATGTTTCTTTGAGCTTTGATTCCCTGACTGGGCCTAGGCATCGCTATTGTTGCTTCTCCTCTAGTGTAGTCTTTAAAGTAATCGGGAACTTCCCTTATACCTTCATGGCACTTTGAGGTGCTTGCTTGGCTACTGCTAGCTCCATTGGAAGATATTTGGTCCAATTCACATGTCTTCCCTTATTCTTCTTTTTTGTTACTATTCACCATTTTACTCTTCATTCTCAAATTGGGTTTGAACTTTCTAATCTTTTTGCTTTGTGAGACCAGTGATGGATTTTCAATAGGAGTCGTACTCCCAAGGAGTGGTTCTTCATCCATACAAGCACCTTCAAGCCCTTTAGGATCCCATTTAAAATTTGGGCACTCATGTGCTTTTGTGGGCTTAGGTAAGTACAATTCTACCACTCTGGTCTACATTCTTTCAAATTCATTGAAGTGCTCTATCTTGGCCTTTTGGCGCTGTACACCCTCCTTCTTTTTCCTAGACCAGTTGCTATTGGATTGTGCTGGAGGGTCGATTTTGGGGTATTCAATGGCGATGAGTGTCTATAGGATTTCCAAGTCATTGTCAAATACTTGGCCTTCCAAGGTTGCATTATCAACTCCTATTTCCATATCCCACTCTATGTCAGCACCGTAGCCTTCTATTATGGACTCTTCAGGGTCACTGTCCCATTCAATACCTGTCATGAAGACTGATGTTTCCACTACTTCTGATTCATCATCCCAGATTGGTGCTTCTAGTTGTATCATTTGGGCATCCACATCTGGCAACATTAGATGTGTTGTTTTACAATTATCTATTGTAGCCAATGTCTGTATCCAATTATTGATGTCACTTTGTGTATCCCCTTCTATGGGCTTTAGTGCATTGGTAGGTATAGGGGATGCATGACTGGTGGCTGTAGTGGAAGAAGTGTCTTCAACATTTCTAGGAATAGTGGGTTTGATTTTCCCAATTCCCAGATTTATCTTGACAGCAGTTTCTCTATTTTGGACAGTGATCCTATCGGTGCCCCAATCATGGTGTACCGACGCTTCCTGAAGCCATGGTCTTCGCAACAATATCTGGTATGCTGTGGCGCCCTTGGGAAGATCCAAGATAGTAAACTGGAGCGTGAATCTTACTCCATCATTTTTTGTTGACACATTGTCAATGATACGCAATGGCATCATTTTTGTGTGGTTAGCTAGGCGGATGTTAAATGTGGCCTTTTGCATTGGAGGTAGGCCCCATTCTTCATATAGCTCTTTTGCCAAAATGTTTACTCCAGCTCTACCAGCTACTATTGCCGGGTATTGACCATAGGCTTTATGCTCTAGTGGGATGGTTACATTTTTTATGTCATCCCTAGCATGGAATTTTACTCAAATTACCTTTTTCTCTTAATCAGGTGGGGGGCATTATTGTGAAGATTCGATCCATCTCTTAAAACTCTCCCACATTGTATGGCAATTTCTTAGTAAGGTTCCAATTGGCATTGTGATGATGGGGCAGCTTATCAAGCTTGCTGGTGTGATGCCATCCAATTAGGGATGTTTTGCATGTTACTCTATTACTTGTTGGAAGTTGTTGGTATGAATCACCATGTCAATGCTGGGTGCTGATGGTGCTCTGAGCTCTGCTACTACCATCCTGTCTCCCTCAAATTTTTCTTGTTCTTTTTGAACCCATTGCTTCAAGGCTTGGTAATGCATCTTTTCAGTTTCAACATTGGGGTATGCTTCCTTGGGTGGCACTTTCCGTGGATGTGCTAGGCATGGTTTCACTGTGTTGTGGGATTGTCATGGCTTGTTTTGCTAGAGGGCTCTTTGCTTTTTGAGTGGAAAGGAGTTTTTACAGTGACGCTTCTTTCCTACTATCTTGTTATGAGATCAAGACTGGCTGTGATGCCATACTTTGTGTTGCCATATTGTGATTTTCCACACTTATCATCCCTAGGGGTACATCAGGTTTTACTTCCGTGGTTGGTTGAGGCTTTGTTCTTAGTGGGCAATCCATGCAAGCATGCCCAACTCCGGATTCCTTGCACACAGGTTGGAATGTAATGGGGTTACCCTTGTGTGGGCATTTTGCTATGCGGTGGTCTTCTCCACAACCAAAACACTTGATGGGTGTTCGATATGTGGTGGATCTTACTTGATTAGCATACACCGGGATGAGTCCTTCAGCACCATCCATGTAGTACATAGAGTATCCTATTTCATACTCATAATGAGGTTCCAGCTCTTTAGGTTGGAATTGTTGCACTGAAACTACTGGAGCAAGATTGGGAGCTCATGGGCATTGCAAAGGATTGGGATTCTTCATTAGTTGAGGCACTTGCGTTCTCATCGGGAGTGACTTGAGACGTGGCACTTGTGCATTAGGTGCTAGTGCCAGTGCTAGTTGTCTGTACATTGGGATTGGCGACTGTTGGTATTGTTGGGCCCGGGGTTGTGCTACCCTCATATTGTAGAAACAAGTACTTACATCATGCCCTGCAACATTGCAAATGGGACACCATAATTGGGGGGGCTGAGCCACTTTTGGTGGGTTTAGTCTATTCCTTAAGATTAGGCATTCATTGGCTATATGGTTAGCCATACACTGTGGGCACCAGATATTTTCTCTCCGTGGGTACTGTAGTGGATGAGAGACATGCAGCTTTTGCTTGATGTCCTGCATCATTTCATCTTTTACTCTTAGGGCCATGGCTTCCACTCTGTCCTCGATGATGCGATCTTTGTTGGAAGTGCTTCCCTTCTTCAAAGATTTCTTGTCGTGTTGACTTGATTTATAGCCATTACTGTCGCTGTCAAAATCATTCATGCCATCCTCAATGTCAATTGTAGCTTCATGAGCGTCGTTGAAATGTGCATAGCTGCTGAATTTTTTCATGTTCTTGCGAATGGATTTTTTTAGGCCAGAGATGAACCATGCTATGAGGTCCTTGTCATCCGGACGGGAATCTTTTCATTCTTTCCAAGTATGTTCTGACCTTTTCTTTCTTGTGCATATCTATATTGCCTAGTTGTAATGTAGGGTCATCTTGTGGCCTTTCTATTTGGAATCTCGTTCTAAACTGGTCAGATAGCAGTGCCCATGTGGCTCTTTCCTTTATGAGAAGGTCGAGGTACCATTCTGAAGCCTCATCGGTTAGGCCATTGGGAACCAGGAGGCTCTGGTTTCATTTGACTGGTCACCTCCAACAAAACATGCTGCGTCAAAGAGAGTTGAAGGAACCTGGCAGTCCCCTCGTCCATTGTACTTTGGCATTTCCAATTTACTAAAGTGTCGTCTGCAATTTTTGTTGTTGTTGCGGTTGCGTTGTTCTTTAAGTTGTTCTGAAGGATTTTGATTGTCGCTACTTATTTCTTCTTCAATTGTTATGTCCTCCATGTTGCTTGTCGATGGTGAGAGGTTGAATTCTTGAAGAGCATCAAGGGCCGAAGAAAGCTCGTGAAAGTATGCAGGGGCTAGTTCGCCTGGTTCTGAGGTGCATACACAATTCTTTAAGTGTATCCTTAAAGTGAGTGCTTTTGACTTTGAAATTTGCAATAGATTTCGACTTTCATAGCTCGATAACGAGTCAAAATCAGTGTCTACAAAATAGCGACTACTGAGATTGAAAAATACTTGAAAATTATCGTTTTATATTGGATGTTGCGTGACTGAATCTTGGCATCAGATTGGAAGCAATTTGGTCTTTAAATAGCCATGATAATGGCTCCCAAAGGAGTAAAAATTGTTAGGGGGGTTAAAGATGCATTAGTGTCATAAGGACCGTCATGTTAAAAATGTGCCTAGGATTGTTCCACGTGAGCGGGAAAATATTCCAGTGAAGATGGATTGTCAATCGGAGGTCATGGGGGAATCTTATGAGCGAAATAATGTGAAAAAGGGGCCCACGAATGGGCACAATATGATGTCTGTTATGGATGCCTAAATGGTGTGGGATTGGCTAGAAAAAGTTATCATAACTCAATGGTTCCATGTGTGAATTTGTGGTTTAATCTGGGTCCAATTCGGATCCCAAATGGATGAGTTATGAGGGGTTAACCTAAGGGTAAAAATGGTCCTTTTTTGTGGGGGTCCTTGGCCTTAAGTATGGTGTGAATGGTCCTAAACTCTAGCTGGGAAAGAAAAAAGAGGGGAGGTGGGGAGGGTGGGTGGAGGGAAAGAAAAAAAGGGGGGGGGAGGGGGAGGAGGGAGGGGAGGGGAGAAAGGGGGGTGGTGGTGGGGGTGGGGGGGTAAGAGGGAAGGGGGGTAGTACAGATAGGGGAGGTGGAGGAGTGTTTTCGGGGGAAAGGAGAGATGGGGTGTAGAGAGAGGTAGAGAGATGGCAGAGTGGAGGGTGATGGAGATGGGTGGTGGAGGAGATGGGGGGTGGAGGTGGAGGGGAAAAACTGGAGATGGGGTGTAGAGAGAGGTAGAGAGATGGTGGAGGGAAAAAGGATGGTTACCTTGAGTGGGGAAGATGGGGGATGGATGAAAAAAGTGAGGTGGTAGAGAGGAAGATGATGGGAGTTGGCAATGGAGATGGAAGTGGGGGTGACGGAAAAAGTGGTGGTGGAGGGGGGTTGATGGAAAAAGTGGTGGTGGCGGTGGTGGAAATGGTGGACGTAAATTGGAGGATGGAAAATAGAGATAGACAGAAAATATGGCAGCTTAACGGAATTTGCAGAAGGAAGTGCCTAGCAAAAGTATGGGAAAAGAAGTGAGGGGGGTTGGTGTTGCTTTTTTAGGATGTGATGAGATTAAGGGTCAATTTTGGGTGTTTAGGGTATTAATCTAATTTTGTAAGTCAACATTATCCTTTTGCATCATTTGGAAGCATTTTTTCACTCCTTTGCCTTGAGGGATGTATTTCGAATGGTTTTTCGAAGGGCGTTCTTTTTCACACATGCAAGCACGTGCTCCGCTTTCACTTCAAGCGCTAACCTCCCCGGCATTGGCACCAAATGTTATCTCTATTTATCCTAAGTGCAAGTTCCTAGGGTGTTGGTCACCTACAGTCATGTCGTTGCTTGTTGTAGCATAGGTGTTATCACAAGTATAGCATAGATCCTCGGGTCGTATTCCAGTGAGAGGTGTAGGCTAAAGCGTGGAAAGAAGATCTCATGCACATGTGAATGAGAAAGAGAGCTTGATCATAATGATTGATGGAGGATCTTGCCTCCACAGGAGTTCAAGGGTTTAGAAGGGGATTTCACAGTTCGAAAGGGGAACAGGGTTGATTTCCAGGATTCAGAGGGGGTTGCAGGGTTTAGGAGTCGTCCAAGGTTGAGGAGTGGAGAGCTAGTCTCCTTCGCGGATTCAAGGGGAAAGGGTTGAGGAGGAGAGACAAGGAAGGAGGAGGAAGAGAGAGGTGAGTGGAGGAGGAGGGAGGAGGAGGGAGGAGGAGGAGGAGGAGGAGAAGGAAGGAGGAGGAGAAGGGAGGAAGGAGGAGGAGGAGGGGGAAGGAGGAAGAAGGAGAAGGATATGGGAGGAGGAGGAGGGAGGAGGAGGAGGAGGAAGGAAGAAGAAGGAGGACGAGGATGAGGACGAGGATGAGGAGGAGGGAGTACAAGGGTAAAGAGTGCAAGGGTAAGGGCATGCTAGAACACGATAGTATGGACACAATGGAGATCAATCACATGAACACAATAGTGATGTTGAACACTAAACCCCAAAGAGTGGGAGCTTCATTCCATTGAGAGATATTTATACATATTAGTCTCTACACAATCCGTAGGTACCTCCATGGTGGGACCTCTTTTGTAGGAGACCTTTTGGACAAGAGTCCCTCCACTTTTGGGGGGGACCTTTTGGGTCTCTATACAAAGTGGGGGGACCTTTTGGGTCTCTCCCCCAAGTTGTCGGGATCTTTTAAGTCTCTACACAAAGTGGAGGGACCTCAGAAAGTGTAGGCTTTTAGTCTCTCTCTAGATTTAGTATTTCTCTCTCTAGATCTTGATTTTGCAAGTATGATTGGATCTTTTCTAGAGAGGATTTTGGCTATCCTCATCCTTTTAGATTTATCATACCATCTTTCAAGTTCAAGATATTACAAGCGGAGCTTTGCCACTACTCTACACACACAATGCTCTCATAGTTGTTGTCCTAGACTGCACTTCCGGCCCTTGTTGTCGCAGGGTTAACAATGATCTTCAAAAGAGAAAGGTCATAAGTACCAAGTGGCTCTTTAAGGCCAAGTATAAGTCTGATGGTGCTAGAGACAAATGCATGGCTAGGTTGGTGGGTAAAGGGTATGCTTAGGCTAAGGGGATCCACTATAATGAGAATTTTGCTCCTACAACCCATCATGAGCAATATTCATCTATGGTGTTCACCATTTGGACGGTGACCCTTGGCATCCCATCATGGATGCCCACTATTACAAATGGACGTGAAGTGTGCATTCCTCAATCAGGAGACACAAATGAGGTATAAGTTCAGCGACCTCCAATCTTTGAGGTTAAGGGGGAAAAAAAGCTGTGTAAATTGGAAAAGGCCTTGTATGAATTAGCAAGCCTCGAGATCTTGGTATCATGGCATTGATCAGTTTTCCACCTGTACTGAACTCACTCAAAATTCTTTAGATGCCAATCTACGCACATTACTATGAGATGGTCTTAGCATGCTCATTGTACACACACACACACACATACACACACATTGAGAAAGAATTAGAGGAGGTATGAGACGATTAGTGGTCTTGGTGTGTGGGGTGGTTAAAAAGAAAGTGTAAAGGAAAGATTTCATGGGGGATACATAAAATAATAATTCATAGTTGGGGAAGTATACATATGTGTGTGTGTGTAAAAATAAGTATCTATGTGTATGGGATAGATTTACTTTTTTTGTGTGTGTGGCCCACCCCTCAATCCAGAGGGTAAGACCACATGGTGGGGAGTAAGCCCATCATGTGGAACTTACTCCCCACCTACCGATAATAAGTGAATAAAAGTGGATCTGTATGATAAGTGTCAAAATAAAAAATTAATGCCAATGATAGTATGAACTGAATACATAAGGAATGGTTGATTAGTTGCTTCTTCACTCATAAATTTGGAAGGAAAAAGAGATTATGCTAATAAAATACTTACTTGGAGCATCTTGTGCCAATCATGACATTTCAAGCCATATAATTGCTCTACACCTCTTTTCTTGCTCTTTGTGAAGGCCCCCTTTAAACACCTCATGCGTCCAGTGGGAGTACAAATTGTAGTGATAGCTCACTTCACCACCACCACTATCTCTAGCTTTGATAACCTCCATGGTGCATGGGGTAAAAAGACATGCCCACTTGGCCTCTTTTGTGGCCAAGCTTCACGCATCCTCCCTATGATGCGTAGATTCTCCCTTATGCCTGCAGAATCTCATGTCCCATTCAAATGTTCCAAAATGGTAGATGCCACATTCTTGAAGATATGCATGGGATCAAGTAGATAAGTAAAAAATAAGATGGATCACAAAATGACTAGGGATTATCCATGCTAAAGAATTATCCAATGGATGTGAATTAATTGTATGGCACTAGACTAACCAAAGGCTAGTTGGAAAATGAAAGTGTGTATTTAGTTTAAAATTTTTCATCAATAATTGAGCCATACAATTAATTCCATCAATTGGATAAAAAGTAAAAAAAGAGAAACATATAAGGAAAAAATATTTGAGACATCTAAGTTTAAAAATGGAACTAGATTTTGCAAAAATTTTGATCAAAATTAAGAATTTCTTATAATATTGAGAAAAGATGTCGAATCCTCAGGCAATCCAGGTTCCGAGGTTGGCGTCTACTTACCTACCATCATCCAAAAAAACCAAGTGTTAGAATACGTTTGGGTAGACAAGTAATGCATATTTTCCCCGACTTGTTATCGCTTTAGCCTTTACCTAGGAATATAGACAACCATATGGATTCTTAGATAATTTAAAAACAATTAAGCCACAAGTGAAGTTTAAGTCACAAGTGTAGTAAGGATCGAATGAGCGCATGGGTTGAGAAGGATTGGAGAAGTATACATGTGTGTGTGTGTGTGTGTAAAGAAATAAGTGTTTGTGTATGTGAGATACTTTACTAATTAAATTTATTTTGTGTGTGCATGCGTGCATGCATGCGTCCGTGTGTGTGTGTGTGTGTGTTTACATTTACCATATCATCTCTAGGAATAATTGTAGTGTGATACAGAGAATACGGAGGTCAAGGTTCAAGATGATTTTGAGATGAGAGATGAAGAGCTTCATTTCTTGCTTGGCATGGATGTCGAGAGGACGCCTAATGGGATTTTTCTCAACCAACACACAAGTATTACTTGGAGCACTTCAAGATGTTAGAGGTCAACCTCTCCTGATGTCACCTAGAGAGAGGGCTTTGCTTGTGGGTGTGCCCGCCCAGTGTGTGAGGTTAGTATAGATGAGTGAGGGTCTGTGTTGTGGGTCTGCCCACCCCCCATGACGTAGTCTAGGGTAGGTTGGTCACCATGCATCAGTCCATAATTGGAGTGGGAAAGCCTCCTATAGGGATGCAGGCAGTGGCATCCTGGTTGGGGTTGAGAGTTAGGAGAAGAGGCTCCCCTTAGGGCTGTCCTTGAGCCCTTAATAGGGCAGTATGGAGGCGAGGCAGTCGACCATGTAGGCACCTTGAGAGTTGGCCCTGAACAGCCCTTTGAAGGGCTACTACCAAGCCCTTTTCTAGGGCAGAGGTGGGTCGGCCCACCCTCTCTTGCTTAGTCGTCCAAATGGTATGTTGGGTCGGCCATCTAAGGTAGGGTGTCGACTGTTTGTCCCCCTATTGGTCGACTTTTTGGGGAGGGACACGGGGCTATTTATAGGCTCCCCCTTAGACCTCATTCTCCACTCCTTTAGAGTAGCATTGCCAACCCTGCAGAGCAAATCTAGGGCAAGGTTGTGGAGTAGTTCATCCACCCCTTTGTGCTTCCAGTTGGTGAGGTTGTTGAGCTGTCCAGTGGAGCTCTCGAGCACCCTATTTGTCGTAGGGCTTTTCCCAGAGATCACATGCAGTTCTCTTATGCCTTTCTCTTCTTTTTAGTGTGGGGTGTGTGAGGTGCTCTCTCTCTCTCTCTCTCTCTCTCTCTCTCTCTCTCTCTCTCTTCTGTTCATTTTCGCTGCACTTCTCACATGGTATTAGAGCCATGGTTTTCTTGAGACCCGAGGAGGGGAGGGAGTGTTGAGCTAACACATAGAGAGGAGGTTTAGGGTGCTGTTCGGAGGTGTCTTTGAGGAGGAGTGTGTGCAAAGAGTAAACCGTTCGGGTGTCCAACAAAGGCTGACTTTGAAGGGTGTTTTCAAATCATAGAGGAGGTGTTCCTGAGGGACGAATAGCGAGGTGTGAAGGTACACTAGGATGTCAACCCCTTCATCCTCTTTCCCATCCCTCTCCTTTCTTCAACCTTCTATTCCCTTCAATCCCATCCACCTTCTCTTTCACGTCAGCTTCCTCTTCACTCAGATATGGTGACTTTGTCTGAGATGGTAGAGAACAAGACCAAAATTCCAGCGTTGCCCACATTCCTGGTTGACCGACATTTGGATGGGCTCGATTATGGTGTCTGGTAGGCGATGATGGAGTCTGCGTTACAATCATATGATTTGGCAAATTTCATCCTAATCGATGTTGCCCGACCAGAGCCCCTTGCATTGGACCTTGGCATCCTAGCACAGGAGGCCGAGACTCTGTCTAAGCTTTGGGACCGTGTCAATGCAAGGGTAAGATCATTCATTTTCCTTAACTGTACTCCTCAGGTGATTTATCACGTGAGGCACATGACAGTGACCAAGAGTATATGGGAACATTTGGCATCCATGTATAATCGAACCTCTCTCATGAAGAGGGTTTCCCTGGAAGTCCAGATGCAGTTGTTGGATGCCAAGAAGTCTTCATCCATGTGTGACCACATCGACAAGTTACGGGAACTTTAGCAGGACATCCTCCAACCGAGGAAGCAGACATCATCCAAGGACATGGCCATAACTCTACCATCCCAATTATCCTCTCGGTATGGCGCCTTTTATTCATCTTGATCACCAGTGGTAGGATGAATTTGTTGACCTGGGAGAAATTGGTCCCAATGGGGCTAGACCAGGAGCAGTTCTTTGTCGATCATACCTATGAGAGTCAACCTGAGGCTTTGGTAGCTGAGCAAAAAGGTGTTGACAGCTCAAGACGTCCCGTAAGTGTAACCATTGTGGCTAAATAGGTCATTATTAGCAGCACCAGATTGCCAATAGTGTTACTGCCACAACGATCTATACTCCAACCTTCTAGTAGCACATGGCAAGCACTGCCAACAAGCTTTCCAGATCCAGATGGAGGATTGCTTGCTTTTTGAACCCATTGCTTCAAGGCTTGGTAATGCATCTTTTCAGTTTCAACATTGGGGTATGCTTCCTAGGCTCCTTGGGTGGCACTTTCCGTGGATGTGCTAGGCATGGTTTCACTGTGTTGTGGGATTGTCATGGCTTTTTTTGCTAGAGGGCTCTTTGCTTTTTGAGTGGAAAGGAGTTTTTACAGTGACGCTTCTTTCCTACTATCTTGTTATGAGATCAAGACTGGCTGTGATGCCATACTTTGTGTTGCCATATTGTGATTTTCCACACTTATCATCCCTAGGGGTACATCAGGTTTTACTTCCGTGGTTGGTTGAGGCTTTGTTCTTAGTGGGCAATCCATGCAAGCATGCCCAACTCCGGATTCCTTGCACACAGGTTGGAATGTAATGGGGTTACCCTTGTGTGGGCATTTTGCTATGCGGTGGTCTTCTCCACAACCAAAACACTTGATGGGTGTTCGATATGTGGTGGATCTTACTTGATTAGCATACACCGGGATGAGTCCTTCAGCACCATCCATGTAGTACATAGAGTATCCTATTTCATACTCATAATGAGGTTCCAGCTCAAATAATAATTCATAGTTAGAGAAGTATACATGTGTGTGTGTGTGTGTAAAGAAATAAGTGTTTGTGTATGTGAGATACTTTACTAATTAAATTTATTTTGTGTGTGCATGCGTGCATGCATGCATCCGTGTGTGTGTGTGTGTGTGTTTACATTTACCATATCATCTCTAGGAATAATTGTAGTGTGATACAGAGAATACGGAGGTCAAGGTTCAAGATGATTTTGAGATGAGAGATGAAGAGCTTCATTTCTTGCTTGGCATGGATGTCGAGAGGACGCCTAATGGGATTTTTCTCAACCAACACACAAGTATTACTTGGAGCACTTCAAGATGTTAGAGGTCAACCTCTCCTGATGTCACCTAGAGAGAGGGCTTTGCTTGTGGGTGTGCCCGCCCAGTGTGTGAGGTTAGTGTAGATGAGTGAGGGTCTGTGTTGTGGGTGTGCCCACCCCCCATGACGTAGTCTAGGGTAGGTTGGTCACCATGCATCAGTCCATAATTGGAGTGGGAAAGCCTCCTATAGGGATGCAGGCAGTGGCATCCTGCTTGGGGTTGAGAGTTAGGAGAAGAGGCTCCCCTTAGGGCTGTCCTTGAGCCCTTAATAGGGCAGTATGGAGGCGAGGCAGTCGACCATGTAGGCACCTTGAGAGTTGGCCCTGAACAGCCCTTTGAAGGGCTACTACCAAGCCCTTTTCTAGGGCAGAGGTGGGTCGGCCCACCCTCTCTTGCTTAGTTGTCCAAATGGTATGTTGGGTCGGCCATCTAAGGTAGGGGGTCGACTGTTTGTCCCCCTATTGGTCAACTTAGATGAAAACTTCTCTTCAAGGAATGAGGAGATGGTTTATACTTCTCTAACTATGAATTCATGCGCTTGAATTCATGCGCTCTAAATAATAATTCATAGTTAGAGAAGTATACATGTGTGTGTGTGTGTGTGTGTATAAAGAAATAAGTGTTTGTGTATGTGAGATACTTTACTAATTAAATTTATTTTGTGTGTGCATGCGTGCATGCATGCGTCCGTGTGTGTGTGTGTGTGTGTGTTTACATTTACCATATCATCTCTAGGAATAATTGTAGTGTGATACAGAGAATACGGAGGTCAAGGTTCAAGATGATTTTGAGATGAGAGATGAAGAGCTTCATTTCTTGCTTGGCATGGATGTCGAGAGGACGCCTAATGGGATTTTTCTCAACCAACACACAAGTATTACTTGGAGCACTTCAAGATGTTAGAGGTCAACCTCTCCTGATGTCACCTAGAGAGAGGGCTTTGCTTGTGGGTGTGCCCGCCCAGTGTGTGAGGTTAGTGTAGATGAGTGAGGGTCTGTGTTGTGGGTGTGCCCACCCCCCATGACGTAGTCTAGGGTAGGTTGGTCACCATGCATCAGTCCATAATTGGAGTGGGAAAGCCTCCTATAGGGATGCAGGCAGTGGCATCCTGCTTGGGGTTGAGAGTTAGGAGAAGAGGCTCCCCTTAGGGCTGTCCTTGAGCCCTTAATAGGGCAGTATGGAGGCGAGGCAGTCGACCATGTAGGCACCTTGAGAGTTGGCCCTGAACAGCCCTTTGAAGGGCTACTACCAAGCCCTTTTCTAGGGCAGAGGTGGGTCGGCCCACCCTCTCTTGCTTAGTCGTCCAAATGGTATGTTGGGTCGGCCATCTAAGGTAGGGGGTCGACTGTTTGTCCCCCTATTGGTCAACTTAGATGAAAACTTCTCTTCAAGGAATGAGGAGATGGTTTATACTTCTCTAACTATGAATTCATGCGCTTGAATTCATGCGCTCTAAATAATAATTCATAGTTAGAGAAGTATACATGTGTGTGTAAAGAAATAAGTGTTTGTGTATGTGAGATACTTTACTAATTAAATTTATTTTGTGTGTGCATGCGTGCATGCATGCGTCCGTGTGTGTGTGTGTGTGTGTGTTTACATTTACCATATCATCTCTAGGAATAATTGTAGTGTGATACAGAGAATACGGAGGTCAAGGTTCAAGATGATTTTGAGATGAGAGATGAAGAGCTTCATTTCTTGCTTGGCATGGATGTCGAGAGGACGCCTAATGGGATTTTTCTCAACCAACACACAAGTATTACTTGGAGCACTTCAAGATGTTAGAGGTCAACCTCTCCTGATGTCACCTAGAGAGAGGGCTTTGCTTGTGGGTGTGCCCGCCCAGTGTGTGAGGTTAGTGTAGATGAGTGAGGGTCTGTGTTGTGGGTGTGCCCACCCCCCATGACGTAGTCTAGGGTAGGTTGGTCACCATGCATCAGTCCATAATTGGAGTGGGAAAGCCTCCTATAGGGATGCAGGCAGTGGCATCCTGCTTGGGGTTGAGAGTTAGGAGAAGAGGCTCCCCTTAGGGCTGTCCTTGAGCCCTTAATAGGGCAGTATGGAGGCGAGGCAGTCGACCATGTAGGCACCTTGAGAGTTGGCCCTGAACAGCCCTTTGAAGGGCTACTACCAAGCCCTTTTCTAGGGCAGAGGTGGGTCGGCCCACCCTCTCTTGCTTAGTCGTCCAAATGGTATGTTGGGTCGGCCATCTAAGGTAGGGGGTCGACTGTTTGTCCCCCTATTGGTCAACTTAGATGAAAACTTCTCTTCAAGGAATGAGGAGATGGTTTATACTTCTCTAACTATGAATTCATGCGCTTGAATTCATGCGCTCTAAATAATAATTCATAGTTAGAGAAGTATACATGTGTGTGTAAAGAAATAAGTGTTTGTGTATGTGAGATACTTTACTAATTAAATTTATTTTGTGTGTGCATGCGTGCATGCATGCGTCCGTGTGTGTGTGTGTGTGTGTGTTTACATTTACCATATCATCTCTAGGAATAATTGTAGTGTGATACAGAGAATACGGAGGTCAAGGTTCAAGATGATTTTGAGATGAGAGATGAAGAGCTTCATTTCTTGCTTGGCATGGATGTCGAGAGGACGCCTAATGGGATTTTTCTCAACCAACACACAAGTATTACTTGGAGCACTTCAAGATGTTAGAGGTCAACCTCTCCTGATGTCACCTAGAGAGAGGGCTTTGCTTGTGGGTGTGCCCGCCCAGTGTGTGAGGTTAGTGTAGATGAGTGAGGGTCTGTGTTGTGGGTGTGCCCACCCCCCATGACGTAGTCTAGGGTAGGTTGGTCACCATGCATCAGTCCATAATTGGAGTGGGAAAGCCTCCTATAGGGATGCAGGCAGTGGCATCCTGGTTGGGGTTGAGAGTTAGGAGAAGAGGCTCCCCTTAGGGCTGTCCTTGAGCCCTTAATAGGGCAGTATGGAGGCGAGGCAGTCGACCATGTAGGCACCTTGAGAGTTGGCCCTGAACAGCCCTTTGAAGGGCTACTACCAAGCCCTTTTCTAGGGCAGAGGTGGGTCGGCCCACCCTCTCTTGCTTAGTCGTCCAAATGGTATGTTGGGTCGGCCATCTAAGGTAGGGGGTCGACTGTTTGTCCCCCTATTGGTCAACTTAGATGAAAACTTCTCTTCAAGGAATGAGGAGATGGTTTATACTTCTCTAACTATGAATTCATGCGCTTGAATTCATGCGCTCTAAATAATAATTCATAGTTAGAGAAGTATACATGTGTGTGTAAAGAAATAAGTGTTTGTGTATGTGAGATACTTTACTAATTAAATTTATTTTGTGTGTGCATGCGTGCATGCATGCGTCCGTGTGTGTGTGTGTGTGTGTGTTTACATTTACCATATCATCTCTAGGAATAATTGTAGTGTGATACAGAGAATACGGAGGTCAAGGTTCAAGATGATTTTGAGATGAGAGATGAAGAGCTTCATTTCTTGCTTGGCATGGATGTCGAGAGGACGCCTAATGGGATTTTTCTCAACCAACACACAAGTATTACTTGGAGCACTTCAAGATGTTAGAGGTCAACCTCTCCTGATGTCACCTAGAGAGAGGGCTTTGCTTGTGGGTGTGCCCGCCCAGTGTGTGAGGTTAGTGTAGATGAGTGAGGACATGGCCATAACTCTACCATCCCAATTATCCTCTCGGTATGGCGCCTTTTATTCATCTTGATCACCAGTGGTAAGATGAATTTGTTGACCTGGGAGAAATTGGTCCCAATGGGGCTAGACCAGGAGCAGTTCTTTGTCGATCATACCTATGAGAGTCAACCTGAGGCTTTGGTAGCTGAGCAAAAAGGTGTTGACAGCTCAAGACGTCCCGTAAGTGTAACCATTGTGGCCAAATAGGTCATTATTAGCAGCACCAGATTGCCAATAGTGTTACTGCCACAACGATCTATACTCCAACCTTCTAGTAGCACAGGGCAAGCACTGCCAACAAGCTTTCCAGATCCAGATGGAGGATTGCTTGCTTGTTTGTGATAGCAGGACCTACCGATCAGGTGCATTGGGAAGGGAGCCATTTATCGAGGTAGGCTTTCAAACAAGACCTTGAGCCATGAGGAGTTGTTCCCGTTGACTCAGGTGGTCGTATGTTACTAGTTTGTATTTTGTTTGGACGTCATGACCTAATAGATCCAGAGAGGGTCTTCTAGTGTTCTGCTACAACTATTATCTGATGTTGCTGGAGATCCGGGTGGGTCAACAGTTTGCCACTGCAGGAATCTAGACACAGTTGATTGATCCTTGTGAGCTATTATATGCACGTTGTCATTGGAGCACTGAAGTTTATCAATCTAGTGATCGTGAACCAAATTGGACTTGAGAGGGGGCTTCAGATAGGCCTATCTAGCTCAGTGATATAGGTGCCCATGTAAGGAAGCAAATCTTGTACCGATGGCAATATCAATTGTATTATTGTTCCAGTACCTTGTACTGGAGTCATGTACCAGTACCAAAAGTTAGATTGTTTTACCAAATGACCCAGAGTATCATTACCAGACTAGAGGAGTGTACCTAGCACCTGTAGCTTGGGAGCAACAGTTCCAAGTTTCCAATGATCGTGTTGAGGCAATCTACACCAAGAGGGGGCTTCTTCGACAATATTTGTGGCGGTCTTCATCGATTGATCATCATATGATGGATTCCTCCAATTGTTCCACGACACCCTTAGCTCCCCAGTGTCTTTGTTCCATCTAAGAGATGAAAGGGGGTGTTAGAGGTCAACATCTCTTGATGTCACCTAGAGAGAGAGGGCCTTGCTTGTGGGTGTGCCCGCCCAGTGAGTGAGGTTAGTGTAGATGAGTTAGGGCGTGTGTTGTGGGGGTGCCCACCCCCCCTGAGGATAGTCTAGGGTCGGTTGGTCACCATGTGTCTGTCCATACTTGAAGTGTGGCAACCTCTTGTAGGGCTACATGCAGTGGCAACCTGGTCGGGGTAGAGGGGCAAGAGGAGAGGCTCCCCTTAGGTCTATCCTTGAGCCCTTTATAGGGTAGTATGGAGGCAAGGTAGTCAGCCATGTAGGCACCCTGAGAGTCGACCCTAAGCATCCCCTTGCTTCCATCTAGAGACTGAGGTCCAAGCCAAAGATGTTGAGGAAAGAGCCATCTGAAGCCAACCCTTGAGGGAACTCACTCAGATATTCCTCACCAAACCCTATTGCAAGTGTACTCAATGCTTGTACCAACCCAAAATACCCCCGAAGTTCTTATCAAGGACACAATTAAATCTACCATCTGAGTGCCAAGCACCCAGACTTGGATCCAAAATGAGCTAACCTATTAATGGACTGTCTTTTGCATACCTGAGGCTAGATATAAAGCGAGTTTGAGGCTTAATGATTATAGAGGATAGAGAGAGATCAAGGGGAATGTAGAAAGCACAATCAACAGGCAGCCTACAATGCAATTTCAAATATTCAATTGCAAACCCTTTTGACACTTCATTTAAAGCATCTCCCCGGTTTACTGCGAAAGATATAATTGAGATTCATCCTTCAATGTGTAAAGAACAGTTATCCTAGTCAATGGATTAATTTTTATAAGGGGCTCCTAGATTCATTCCTTATAACACTGCTGCCATAGGATAGTATACAATATAGCAAATCAAAATATAAATTTTAGTGTCCAAAATTTGGTGATGGTTATTTGTTTTCTTTGGAAGAACGGCAATGCAGAGTTCACACATAGAGTTAGGCTAATCAGATTCCTTGCCAACTTGGAAAAACAACTTATGCCTTATGACAGTCTTCAACTGCTAGCACAACTTATGACCTCAAGCAGCCATGTCTACATGAAGCATCCACCTAGACATCCAACTAGGACACAATGCGTTGAGTCAATGTTTAACAGCAAAATTGATGTGCAGCCCTCTTCAAGGAGTTACTTATACCTAGATGAATCCAAGAACATTCCCAAACTCATCCTCTAAAAACACAACATAGTGCAGTTTCAATCTCACGAGAGTCACTCATAAGATTAAAAACCATAAACTCCATCATGCATAGCAAGGACTAGCTACTATGACATCCCTATTGATGTCATCAACACCCAACAATGGGTGTAGACCATAGTATAGAAGTATGCTCTCACACATACAAATCTACACACCCACACATACTTGAGCATCCATTTATACAAAGTCTTCGTACTGAGTTTCTATCGGCACTCCGGAGGTGAAGGGCAAACGCAGCCATGACAAAGGCTAGCACTAAAGGAGAAGGCTAATCAAAAAGTAGTCCAAATCTCTTCATTCAAGCTACAACTGCTTGTGAAGTCTAAACGATTTCATTTTAGTCTCTCCCAAACGAGCATCTAAATCTAAATCTAGTTGATAGGGCAACACACCATTTAAGATAGAAAGAATTATCGCAATACCAGCAGGCCGCAACTTAGATGAAAACTTCACAAGGTGAAATTTGCATGTCCACTGATACGGCAGAAGCATATACCTAGATGAATCCAGGAACATTCCCAAACTCATCCTCCAAAAACACAACATAGTGCAGTTTCAATCCAGGAACATTCCCAAACTCAATCCTCTAAAAGCACAACATAGTGCAGCTACTTTTCCCAACGCCTTGGAATGAAATACATTTCAAGGAAGACATGCTCACTGCAAGGGAGCCTACATTGGTTCTTTGAATAGACCCTTCTCATTTGTAATCTCTTTTATGTTATGGCCGCCATATTCTTGCAAAGATTTACAATACTTTTGAACAATGATTGGAACTGTGTCAAACTACTCAAGCTGGTGTATCTTGTGGGCTCTTTAAACTACAGACTACATTGAAGTGCTGAAGGTATTTAAAAACAATCTTTTCAAAACCTAAAAGCATTTCTCTGAGAGAGATGAGGGAAAAACTGAAACGTTGACATTTGTATATATCACAAAACCTCCTGTACAACAAACGAAACATTTTACAATCCATATAAACAACTTCCCATTTCTACCCACAATTATTGGAACAAAGTCAGGCTAGGCTTTCAACCCCTAAATATACCACCAGAATCAATCAGCAGAATGACCGTTTTCTCTGCAGCCTCTAGAAAACCTGCTCAGACAATTTATAATGCACCATTAAAAATAATTAGGAAGTCCAAGCCCCGGTACTTGCCATTCCTCATCAAATTCAGGGCAGAAGATGCCACTCGCTTACCTCATGGTGCATTCTTTGGAAATAATAAAGCTGATAGCAATGCATCGGAAAAAGTGGCACGCTTATATCCACTCTTTTCACTGCCACTTGATCTCAGCTTGTCCACTACATGCATTTCTAACAGCCTGTTCAAAGGGGAGTGCCTTATCCACTTCTACTAAAAGCCTCATGCATGTACCACCGTTTCCGGCAGAATCATAATCTTCTTGTAGCTTATCCACACTGTAAACCTGCATCTGTTGAAGTATGTTAATCATGGAGCAATGCCAAAATAGAAATTCAAAATTTGCACATACTCTCCAAGTTTTTCATTACATTTTGTAGCATCACAACCGGATGCACTAGTGCCATCACCTGGTTACACACACTACCGGACCTGGACGTTAACACTAGTATCAGTCCAGATAAGAGAGCAGGTGCCTCATCCATTAACACCCCCCCTCTCCCCATCCCTATGTGACCCAGTGCATGCTCTCTCTCTCTCTCTCTCTCTCTCTCTCTCTCGCTCTCTGTGCACAGCATATAGTAGCAATATGCACACTGGATTCCACCACCTCATATAAGAGTGGGCAGAGGAAGACATCCACACAGACATGTCTCCCCTATAGATCAATCATGCATAACTTGCCAGCAGGAAGTAGCAGAGACCAAGAAGCACACTCTCATGGAATGCAAGGCATTCGCCAGTATATGAGGAAAATTTCCCCAGCTTTTCGTGGGGCACTGACCATCTCCTCATTCCTTGCAGAGAGGGAAAACATGACAGCCACGGGAGCTTGCTGAGATCATGGAGACATGGAAGCATATTCTATACCAGGCAGGTCTGGACCCACAGTCAGCCACATTTAGCTGATATACCCCTTTGCCTCATACAATCTGCATGAGTGATATTGACTTCATTGCAAAATGAGCAAGCTTCGTATACTTATTAACAGTATCTATTTTCTTGCATTCCTTCTGATCATGATGATTTTTACATCATCATATTGCCCTTTGGTATTATTATATTGTTTTGGCTTAGAATTATACCAAGTTTTTTAGTATTGCTTTTTCTTTTTAGCCATTTCGGACATCATCCCAATTACCCAGTTTTTTAGTATTGCTTTTTCTTTTTAGCCATTTCGGACATCATCCCAATTACCCAATTTCCTAATTTGTCTTGTGGCTTCGATAAACCATGAAGCAAAGAGCCTTCTCTCATATGAGAGCATGGTGACAAAGTCATCCCACAGGTTGAGTGAGCTATTAAGAAGGACATTGACCACTTGTTTATTTGGCATCTTCTCGACATGCATACTGGTCTAGCAAGTCCTTATGTGATTTAGAAGGTCATCATCATAGTTCGTTGTCTATACTATATAGTTCATCTGTAATTTCTCATTTGTCAGTAGTGCATCATAGCCTATAGGTCTATTAAGGTGCAATTCAAAAAGTTAGTTTCTTAGGCACAGTCCAAGACACTCCAAACTCAAAGATACCCACTTCGAAAAAAAAAGATTATGAAAGCTAACCAAGAAAATATTTGCTTTAAATGTCTAGAAAATATCATTTTGCTAGGAACTGTCCACAAACTCAAAAGATGGGCGCTAAAGCCCCAAATAAGCCTCACAAAAACAAGCAAAAGGCGTGTAGCTGTTAGTGCTTAAAGATACTGAAAAGTATGCAAAACTAGAGGTTTCTTATGTGGATAGCACCAATTTGTGTTGCTTACAAAATCACAATTAAAAATAACTATCATATGCCTCGCATTGATGCGTTTTTTGATCATTTGCAAGGAGACACAATATTGTACTGAAATTGAATTAAGATTTGGATATCACCAAGTATGAATTAGATAAGAAGATGTATCCAAAACATCTATACGTACCAAGTATGGGCATTGTCAATTTAAAGTAATACTATTTGGTTCAACTAATGCTTCAGCAACCTTATCAACAGTATCTTAAGGCCATATTTAGGAAAATTTGACATAGTATTTGGATTAAGAAATATTGAACTGAAATTGAATTAAGATTTGGATATCACCAAGTATGAATTAGATAAGAAGATGTATCCAAAACATCTATACGTACCAAGTATGGGCATTGTCAATTTAAAGTAATACTATTTGGTTCAACTAATGCTTCAGCAACCTTATCAACAGTATCTTAAGGCCATATTTAGGAAAATTTGACATAGTATTTCTAGATAATATCCTCGTCCATAGAAAAACAAGAAAGAAGCATATGTAGCATTTGAGACGAGTATTCCAAATGCTTAGAGACAAATCTCTTTTTGCTAAAGAATCCAAGTTTGAATTCTTTACAAAAGAAGTACACTACTTAGGACATATCATATCCCTAGAAGGCATTCATATGGATCTTGATGATGTATGGATTCAACCTAGAGCTCCAATTGCAGTGGCACTCAAAAAAGAGAAGGTTCATGTAGCTAAAGACTTTCTTGAAGATATGAATCAAATGCTTAAGCTAGCCAGAGATAGCATTAGAAAGGCTTATGCATATCCACACCGTAGAAAGCTGGAATTTAAAGAAAAAGAGAGTCTATTTTAACGTACTAGGATCTTCAGAACCCTAAAAACATGTAAATGTCAAAAGTTATATTCTAGGAATTGTGGACCATTCCTAATGCTTAAGGATGTAAAACACATCCAATTTTTCATGTAAATAGACTTAAAGGATGGAGATTACGGACCATTCCTAACACTTATACAAATTAGCTTTGCTAGAAGGATGTAGCATACATCCAATTTTTCATGTAAGTAGACAAGGAAATTAGGAGATGATGATAATCTCATAGGAAATGAATCTGCATCTTTATCACATGAAACACACAAAAAAATAGATGGATGAGAAAAAAGAATAAGACACAACATAACAAGAATGTCTCATTAAGTGGAAAGACATACTTGAGGAGAGTTCAACATGGGAAAGGGTAAGCAATCTCTAAAAGAGGCTTCTGAATTTTATTTTCGAGGATGTTAACATTTCTTACGGGGAAGGGAAAGCTACGTAAACTATAACACTGGACCACAGTAAAGAGAGCATATTTGGAAATGGAAGTTTCTACCATATTTCATTTTTGGCACTAGGACTATAACTGTCTTGAGCATCCTCACTTGCAAATTTATGGCACAAGCTTTGTCTCTATCTGCAAGTGATCTTCCACCTCTTCCTCTTCCTCTTCCTCTGCCTTTGCCTCTACTCCTACCTCTCTACCCACAAAAGTCCTCTCATCCATGTTTGCTATCTTCTAGCATGCTGAAGCTAGTGTCCAAGATTCTAACAATAAAATCATGGCACGTTGTTCAGCACCATCTTCCCAATACTACATAGGAATCTTCCCTTTTGTACTAATGTTTTGTCTTTAGATCCTTTCTCAAGCTGAGCACGGACCCCCTTCCCTTTGCTGAAAAAGGAGGCCCAGGACTGACGTGAATTGCATTGATCATAGGTAGTTCCAAGTGGGACCATCCAATTCGGCTGGTAAACACCTAAAAAGACGGGGTAGTTGGAATATTTGTTTTCTATTTTCTTCTTGCAATAGATACCCAACTAACTCCTCAAATGAAGGGAGCTTCGGCCATCTGCCAAGCTGCTTATGCAGAATTGAAAGGTGTGCTTCAGCTCATTAAGAACAGACCAAATCATTTCTTTAAGACTTCCAAAGCGGCATTTGAAGTAACTATTGCCTCAATTTAAAAAATACTCTTATACTAAGAGATTGAATTTGCAAGTCCTTTTTCTTCCATTTGAAAATCTAAAATCTCCTTTGCACTTGCACCTGACCTTTTATCAATGCCATCAACAACCTCCCATTACTCAAGATCCTGTAGCTAGTTCTTTCACTTGAGTTTAAATATGTGGTACTTGGATGAACCTCTGATTTGCATTACTGATCATCTTTTATGAGATTATACACACATTGACACATCAGTTGGACGAATTTCTTGAAGCTAGAAACAAACCACAAATTCTCCATTAGGTGTGGGATTGTGGCACCTTCTTTAGCATCACAAGAATACTATTTCAGGTTGCTATATGCATCACTACATTAACAGATCCAATGTTCTAGGAACTCCCACCTAACATAATTTTCCAAATTAACTTTTGGATTTTATCGGTTTTATCTCCGCACATGATGCATCAAGTTCGATTTGAGACTAATTATTTAGCATTTCCCTGTGAAAAAGCTGCCAAACTCCTCCAAAGCATCACCACATTGTGAGTGTTGCCTACTGCAAGTGCTGCATAAAGTTGCATAGACTCTAGATGCAAGTTTACAAGAGGTGGCATGTCCTTCTCCCGTGGTCTGAGTACCCTTCCTCACAATAGAACTAGTGCAAACTGCAGGGGAAGGCACATGTAGAGAGTTGAACATGGCCCTCAAACAGACTAAAGGTGAGAAAAGAGCACGAGGGTGCAGAAACTTAAAACAATGCACTTTACAAATGAATCAACAACTAAACTTATAAAAATATAAAGGCTTACATACCTAGCAATGAAAAGTAATGATAAGAAACATCAAAATTGCATGATAAGGACTAATCCAAATGACAATTCCATTGCAATATCCATAAGTTACATCTTCCAAAACAAAGCATATAAAAATCAATAAATCTCTAATACGCACCCAGCACAAAAAACACTCCAAGAAAAAGGAATGTGTATTTGCTAGCACCAACTCAAAGTCACATATTCTTAAACTATTCAAGGTAACGTTCAAGATATTTACCAATGGATAAATTACCCCTAAGAGATTAAAGGGTAAAGATAGCTCCATCTCTACCTGCAAATTTATAGAACCAAAAAAATCATTAGACCATTCATAATGCAAAGGTCAATCGTGCACAATATAAGATTTACATACTGAGCCACTAAGACATCAAATAAATTGAAATAATGTAAATCATATGGGACAAGGATAAGAACAAAGGATTTGTTTATATTGTCGTTCTAACAAACATATACCAAGCAAAGACTATCTCCCTAGGTAAGCTGCTAGCTAACGTCTACCCCTTCCCTCTTCTCCATCCAATCGCCCATGCCTGTAAGCTTTTACTCACAAGTCTGCAGCACCCCACTTGTTTCTTTGTTCTTCCTTCTTTCTCTGCACATCACTTGCTTGCGTGGCATTCTTGTGGAGGGTCTATGCTGCTTCCACCAATCCATTTGAACTTCCAGGGGCTTGCGCCTCCCCTTGGAAGCTCCTTCTGCACCCCTCTGTCTTCTGTTACCCTTCCACCTAGCTTTTACCATGTGACTCCCCTAGATGCACACATGTACCATAGAGCAAGCCCTTGATCATACTTATCCCAACATACCCCCCCTCAAGGGGTTGCCTCTTGTAGTGTCAAGGATACATCTAGTCTCATAGTTTCTCATGCCATCTCATGGTGGTCAAGGATAAATCTATGGCTAGGATCTCATGCTAGCAAGGGTTCCCAAGGGTGTGAGGTTCACAGAAATGGGATAGACAAAACACATATCACATGGTCTACATCATATGATGACCAGAGGTGATTTACAAAAGACATAACATATTCTTTTTGGAGTACTACTCCAGGCAGAGAACCTTAAAATTTGACCAAGTGATGATAAACAAAAAAGTGCTTAAAAAGCAGTCTTCATAGGAGGCCTCATCTTGTGGAGACACATCAACTGAAAGTACATTGGTGGTTTCTGACTTTGTAGTTGCTTCCTTTTTGGCTTTACAATACTTTTCATGGTGATTGTTTTTGCCACAATGTTTGCAAGGATTGATCTTAAAGCAATCTTTTGAGAGGTGATTAGTCTTCCCACAATGTCTGCAAGGTGAAAACTTGTCCTTTTGAGTTTTTATGGCATAGGCTGTGTCATTGCCTCTCCGGAGTTCTATGTGCCTTTCTTCTTCTTGAAGAGCAGTAATAAGACCTTCAAGAGTAGGATTAGGAAGATTTTTCAAAGTAGTAACAACATGATCATAGTCTTCAGGCATACTTTTGAGCAATACTGCCATTGCATCATCTGTAGTGATTAGAGAGTTGAAGAAGCAAGTTGAGTCATGAGACTCCGCATATGATTGACAAGGGCAGCCAAAGGAGTGCCACTAGCCATCTTCAATTCAAAAAAAGCAATCTTAAGAGACAATTTTGAGATGTGAGAGCTAGCACCAAAAATAATATCAGTGCTTCTGCCAAGCTTCAAAAGGAGACTCCAAATCAGAGATGTGATGAATATAGTCATCTCCTAAGCCAAGAGCAATGATGCCATAGGCTTTCTCTTCTCTAGCACGCTTTCGTGCCGGCCGTGTCAAAGCTGAGGATTCTCCAGCATTAGAGGTGTTGAAGAAGAAGTTGAAGAAGGTTTGACAAGTCCCTAGAGGTTTTCCCTCATCAATGCAAACTTAACCTTCATCTGCCATGTGTGAAAGCCTTTACCATTGAACTTATCCATATTCAAGAAGGTAGCCATGAGATGGTCTAACCCAAAATGGGTAGTGTTCACTCTCTTACAAGGCTAGGAACAATTGAAGAGCTTCAAAGTACAAGCATTTAGAGTAGCAAAGACTTGTAACCAAATTCCATACTACAAATCATAATGGAAATAATGCTTCAACTTGCATGCTTCATAGAGGTGGCTAAATGAAAGTATTCCAAGCAAATCCAGGTATAGCAACTTAAAGGAAAGCTGTAGCCACAGTTGTATTGATGCTATTCAACACTTTAAAACATCAGAAATGCTAAAGTAGCATCTAATGTAGCATCAAACTCACAACATTGTCAAAACTGTCCAAAACAGAGGCTTGAACTTGGAGGGTGCAATTCTCATAGCTCATAGCTCTATTCAAGAAGATTTTTATGCAGGAAGAAAGGCCTTATACCAGAGAAGGTCCTCCATCAAGGAAGGGCGCAATGTTGCGCTAGGTCGCCATAGCCAAGCTTGAGAAGACCGACTTGTTTTTTGTCTGTTGTGCCTCCATTTCTTGACCAAATGAGCTCAGATTTCAACAGCAGCTTGCCTGTAGTGTCGTGCAGCTCGGGCTGAAAGGAATGTGCAAAAGGACAAGCACAAAGGCGGCATTACGCGATAGATCGTCGAGTAGTCTTTGTGTTGGCGTTGCGCGTACAGAGGAGAACTCTCTAATTGCTTGCAACTGGAAGGTCGCCCGTACACTAGGAGTCTGCAGCTCAAAGGGTTTCAGCAATGGTCGCTTGTAGGTAGAGAACAGGCTCTCACAAAATTTGGGGAAGAAGGAGGACAATGGGAAAGATGAAGAAGCTTTGAGAAAACTAGTAGTTTATGCTAGAGAAAGCATCTAATGCTAGGCTAGGCTAGATCTAGAACCTAAAGCTCTGATACCAAGTGTAGAATCCCGTAGGATAGAATAGATGCATCTTGCAAGAGGTGTGAGAGCACAATGAAAGAAAGATGGTAGTTCTCTATTATGGATTGTGAGAGAGAGGACTCTCTCTTATAGAAAGGGGGAGAAGGTATTACCTTCCCTACATAAGTGGCAATCAGCCCCTACATCAGTGGGAATCAGTCCTTACATCATCACTTAGGTCACACACTAGGCACATCGTAGCACTTGATGTGCCTTTACAACACACACAAACACACATGTGACTCCCCTAGATGCACACATGCACCATAGAGCAAGCCCTTGATCATACTTATCCCAACAATTTATTGGTTACAGCCAGGAGAGCAGAGGGTATCGATTATACCAACCAAATACTGGGAAGATTATTGTCAGTAGAGATGTGATCTTTGTTGAACATTCAACTTCTCCTCTTGTGGACTGCAAAGCTAAGCCAGATGTTGACATGTTTGATGCCTTTGAATCTTGTTTACCTCTGCCATCCTCAAAAGAGGACTTTGACCAGCAACATGAGCCTCCTGCAGGCCCTCCACCAAGCAATAATCAGCCACTACCTCATGCTGATTTGCAGGTTTCTCTTCCGGCACAAAATGATCCCACTATTCATGATGCAGTCATTGAAGAAAGAACTGTCAATAGATAGCAAAGGCAAGTTCCCACATGGCTTCTTGATACATTGAGGGACAGCCAACAAGATCAGCCTTTTGCTGCCTGGACAAGTGCCTGGACAAGATCAGGGAATAGACAGCATGGTCACTTTCTTGAGTTTGCACTCCTTACTACAGCTTGCAATGAAGAGCCTCTGTGCCATAAAGACGCTTTTGACAGCAAAGAGTGGATGGATGCAATGAGAGCTGAGTTACATTCCATTGCTAAAAATGACACATGGGAATTAGTAGATCTCCCTCCCGGCAAGCATGCCATTGGTACCCAGTGGGTCTACAAATTAAAAAGGAAATCTGATGGTAGCATAGATCAATACAAAGCCCGTCTTGTTGCAAAAGGGTATGCCCAACAACAAGGCATTGACTTTGAGAAGACATTTGCTCCCACATCTAGGATTACTACCATTAGATGTGTCATTGCTATTGCAGCCCATCATCATTGGCAAGTGCACCAACTTGACATCAAGACTGCTTTTCTTCATGGGGATCTGCAGAAAGAAGTATATGTCACACAACCTCCTGGCTTTGAGGTTGTTAATTCTGAAAATAAGGTATGCCGGCTTAGAAAAGCCCTTTATGGTTTGAAGCAGGCACCCAGGGCATGGTATGCCAAAATTCATGCACACTTACTATCCCTTGGTTTTCAGAATAGCCCCACAAAACCCACTCTTTATGTCCGCGGGAGTGGATCTGATTTTTTAGTGCTGATTTTATATGTGGATGATATGTTCATCACGGGCCCAGATGCTCAGCAAATTGCAGCTTTCAAGGCTAATTTGCAGCAGATTTTTGACATGTCAGACATGGGACAGCTCCATTATTATTTGGGCATTCAGTTTGTTCATGTTGAGGGGGGTATCATGATGTCTCAGTCCAAGTATATTGGACAGCTCCTTGATCGTTTTCAGTTTGAGGATTGCAAGCCAATCTCTACTCCAGTGGACCCTGGCTTCAAATTCTCAGCTCATGATGGGAGCCCACCATGTGATATCACTCTTTATCAGCAGGCTGTTGGATGCCTTATTTATTTATGTCACACTAGACCTGACTTACAGTATGCAGTATCTCAGCTCAGTAGATTCATGCACATGCCCAGTTCACAGCATTGGCAGGCAGTGAAGAGAGTCTTCAGATGTCTCAGAGGCACTCAGGATTTAGCCCTCTTCTACGGTGATCAGGGTTCACTTACCATGCATGCTTACATGGATAGTGACTGGGCAGGATGTTCCAACACCAGAGTGTCACATACTGGAAATTGTTTTTTGCTTGGCAATTCATGTATCTCTTGGGTCAGCAAGAAGCAACCAACAGTTGCCACATCTAGCTGTGAGGATGAGTACAGGGCAGCTTTCACCGCTAAAGTAGAGTGTGTTTGGCTTCGACAATTACTTACAGATCTTGGTATTCGCCAGACATCCTCCACTATTGTCTACACTAACAGCCAGAGTGTTTTGGCCATTGCGCATAACCCAGTGTTTCATGCGCGTACCAAGCATATTGAAGTTCACTATCATTATGTTCGGGAGCGGTTGTCAGCAAGAGACATAGAGTTGTCCTATCTTCCCACAGAGGACAACATAGCAGATATGTTTACAAAGGCACTTCCTCGTCCCAAGTTTGAAGTCTTCCGATAGGCTTTACACTTGGTTCCCTTTGTTACATGATCTGACATCCCTTGTACATTCATAGGTGGCTATATCCTTTTGGATGATTATGTGCCACCATGACTAAAAACATACCAAGTATTTTGAGACGTTTCCAAAATACTTCAGTCCATCCCATGGAGGGGGGTTTGTAGGCCATCTCCTGGTGGTTCTAGTGATGCCCTATAGGCCATGGTATATGCCTTGTAGGCATAAATATAGGCACTGGTAGTGTTAGTGCCTTTTAGGCCACATAGGACCTATGTGACACCTAGGACACTTAGTCCTAGGTCTAGGTACTTGTACCTTGTACTCCTTTTTTCATTATCCTAGTTGACGTGACGGCTGATTATCATCGACTCTTTGAACCATGTCTATGCAATCTTTACCATAGTGCATGGGAAGTAATTCATATACTCATCCTTAGTTGTTGCTGAACTACTTGGGAAAACCTCCACTGTGAGATACAAAACAACAAGTGGGGGGGCCTATAAATAGGAAATCATCCCCCTCTAGTCGGCTGGTACAATAGGCCGACCAGCAGCCCTAGAAGGGCTGACTGGCATGCCTCTAGGGGCCAACCCTTCCAACTATACAATGGGCTGCCACGCAGCCATATAGGGGCTGACCCCCCTGCCTATAGGCCTGACCAGGGAACCTAGGTGGCAGACCTACCACCTCTGCCTATAAATGGCCTGCTAGGGACGAGTCTGTAGCACCAAAAAGGTGGCCACACAGGCCCCTTCACTTGCCTGACCAAGGCGACTCCAAGCCTACAAGTGCCCTGAACAGCAGCGATGTGTACTATGCCTCCTCCTGGGAACACCAGCCATGCAACATACCACCATGGTAGGTAATATGCCCATCGGGCCCCAAGCCATGCTGTGACTGTCACAAGGATGTGAATTTATGGGACTTTTGATTTGCGACTCCCGTAATTTACACATGACTGCCTCAAGCCTCTGTGGCTCGCGAGTTTGGCCACGTGCGCGAGACTTGGGGAATTAAAATTCCTAGTGGGCCCTTGGAAATTGTGAATGTGCGCCCAATTACTAGGCAATTAATTCCTTGGACCAAAGTTTGCAACAAGAGGCCAAAAGAGGGGTGCAATTAAAAATTGCTATTTTGGGCACAGGACTCTAAAATCAGCACAAGACACTAGTTGGGCATGCAAGAGGCCAAAAGCAGTGTCCTAAAATTTCGTTTTTGAGCTTCTAGCAGCCTTGGCAACCCAGTTTAAAGAAACGTTTGAATACATAGAAACGTAAACGTTTCAAAAAATCAGGGGGCGTTTCAAAAATTCAGCTTGTATATTTGGGTCTTAAAAAATGCAAATTGTGTGCCTTGCATACCAATAGTATGCTGATGCCAATCAAACCATAATTACTTTACTTCGAGCTTATGTCCATGACCAACCTAGAAGGTGGCCAAAGTTTTTCCCATGTTAGAGTTTGCTTATAATAACATTGTACATACTTCCACCAAGAAAGCCCCATTTGAAATCATCTATGGGCAATGTTTACCCACTCCAATAACACACTTGGGGGAGCAAATTTTTGCTGCTGACCAGTTTGCTGAGGATATGTCATAGGTTATTGAGCAGGTAAAAGAACATATTAAGAAGGCCCAGGTTATTGAGCAGCTTTATATCCAGAAGAAGGATCCAGAGCGTATGAGCTGAAGTTACCAGCCCACTGGCGTATGAAGAACATCTTTCATGTGAGCAATTTGAAGAGATACCATGGCGATACTTGTATGCAAACTTAGCTTTAAAATCACAAAATGGCAATGATTGAGTATTTCGGCAAAGAAGAGGAGCCAAAGAATGTGTACCTGTAGGTGGCAAACTTGAAGCAGTCAGAAGGTGAGACGGCGCGTCGATATGTGGATCGAGCAGCCGTGCTTCTGGATCGTTTAATTGCCACACAGGAGGACAATGCCGGATTTCGAACTGGAATGACTCAGCATGTGCTGGGCTACCTTGTAGCAGGAGCAAAGTTTAAATTTCAAACTTTTAAGCAAGGTGCACCAGGGTTTGGGGCCAATCGGTGTCCTTGTTTCCGAGTAGGAGCGCTCTAGCTCCCCGTGATTAAGTTTGTGGTGATTAATTGTTTGGCTATTTACTCTGTATGCTATAGTTTAAGTGGATCTCACCACCCTTTAATCTATGAAGGCTGATTTCAGTGGTTCCATTGCCGGGATCCACCTAACTTCTTCAAGAGGTGAGCCTGAGGTTGGCTTGGTGCAAGTCCAACAAACTAGGCGAAGGAAACAACATACTATTCAGTAAATATGTCTCACTAGGAACGATCTTACAGAAGAGGAAAAGGAGGTGCGGATGTCTCAGACCCCTATTGATGATCAAATTGTAAGAGAGGAGTACTAGCATGTTTTTGAGCATCAGGTTAACTAATGAGGAGGATGTGGACTTATTCAAGGCGCAGTTGCAGAGTTTCATGAGTGCATTCACGCAGTTTACACAGGATCCTCGCATGACCAGCTTGTTTTCGCAAGGATTTTTTGATAATATAGGCACTAGTCTTCGGTTTTCTCTAGCTTTTCATCCGTAGTCAAATGGGCAATCGAAGGAGGATAATTCCACAGCATTGGATTTGCTGAAATGCTATGTTTTGGAGCACCAGTCACAAAGGGAGAAATTTCTACTGTTGGTTGAGTATGCAATTAATAACACGGTACATTCTTCTACAGGAAAAGCTCCATTTGAGATAGTGGAAGGCAGCCATAAAATCCCACTCATTTAACAGACAAAAGATAAAATTTTCGAGGCTGATAAGTATGTGGAAAGCTTAGATGTAGCTTATCACAAGGTGAAGCAAACACTTTAGCGGACACATGATAAGCACAAGAGGGCAGCAGACAAACATCGTCGTGAAGTGGTTATTAATGAAGGTGATTATGTCTTGCTGCGTTTTCAGAAGGCAAGGCTAAAAAGTGCATGGGTCGTACTTGGCTTTTTCCTAAATTGAGTATGAGGTATTATGGGCTTTTTCAGGTAACTGAGAAGATCAATGATGTAGCATCATTGGAGGATTCAGAATGCCTTCCATGTGAGTCTTCTTAAGCCTTTTCAGGGTGATGTGCCTGAGGATCTTCCTTGGGATATGCATCCAGAGGTGGAAGAGTTGGATGAAATTCTGGTGCCTGAACAGATTCTAGCACACAAGTAAAGGAAGGTAAAAGGTAAAGTTACCCGATGCTACTTGGTCAAATTTTTTAATTATTCATCATTGCATGCAAGTGGTTGGAGGAGGAGGAACTGGCAGATACTCCTCAGGTATTGCAGCTCTACCTTGAGGCTATTCAGTTGGAGCCAACTCTAGTTGGCACTTCTTCAAGTTCAGCAGAGCGACAGGCGTCTTGAGCATTGCCTCATGCTCAAGGGGGGCTTAGCACCTCCACTCCCTCTTTACAGGCACACTCGAGTATGTAGAGGTCGCTTGGTGTTACAGTATGTCTCACCCGAGGTACTTGTTGCTGACAATATTTCTGCCGTGGGACCTCTATGGTTGGTGTACTAGTCACTTGGTTATGATGCATCTAATGTGAGATGTTATATGTATTGGTTATCCACGGCTCTACAAATATGTATACATTGTTGGTTGATCTGTTGGCAGCATGGTTGGCTCTCCTTTCAGATTTGGTTGGCTATCCTTTCAAACTTGGTTGATCTGTTGGCGGCATGGTTGGCTATCCTTTCAGATTTGGTTGGTCTATTGATTGGCTACCCTTTCAGACTCAGTTGATCTGTTGGTGGCATTGTTGGCTGTTCTTTCAGATTGGATTTTTATCTTTATTGTTTTCTTTTTCTTTTGTTGTTGTCTTTGTTTGCAAGAAATCATGGACGTTTTCCTTCTTTCAAGAGGGGGGTACGTCATGAGGATGTGAATTTATGGGACTTTTGATTTGCAACTCCCGTAATTTACGCGTGACTGCCTTGAGCCTCTAGGGCACGAGAATTTGGCCACATGCGCAAGACTTGGGGAATTAAAATTCCTAGTGGGCCCTTGGAAATTGTGCATGTGCGCCCAGTTACTAGGCAATTGATTCCTTGGACCAAAGTGTGCAATAGGGGGCCAAAAGAGTGGTGCAATTATAAATTGTTATTTTGGGCACGGGACTCTAAAATCAGCACAAGACACCTGTTTGGCATGCAGGAGGCCAAAAAGCAAGCACAAAAGTCGAAATTTGCTTTAAGTGCTGTTTTTTGGACCACAAAAGAATAGGGAGAGGCAAGTCACAGGATGGGACAGTGCTCCAAGGCTATTATTTCACATCGCTTTGCTGATTTTTGACTACCAAGTCTGTGGGCTGTTGGTGGGTTGCCAAGGCTGCCAGAAGCTCAAAAACGAAAGTCGTTTTTATGCCAAGAGCCTCCAGATCAGTTTGGTTTTTGCTGCTTCCGGACTGCTGCAGGCACTGCGGGATGTTATCTGGCTGAGCAAGAGCTTCTACAGGGATTTCGACCTGTTTTTGGTTGCTTTTTGGGTTGTTGCTGCTGATTTTGGCTTGGGCATCTCTTTCTTAGTTGTCTTTGGGCTGTGCCAGGGCAGAATCAACTATTCTTTGCAAGATCTAGGGTTTTCCAGCCCAGATGACCTTATTTTTGTGGATTTTGGGCAAAGGAAGGCTAGCTTTTGCCTACTTTTTCCGTTCCCGGACTGGTTACTCGTTGGTTTTTGCATGTGAGATTGATTCCTCACCAAGAAGGGTTGGTTTTTTATGTTGGGCAGTGACGAGGAGGGCTACAGATAAGGGCGACTTGTTTGGAAGTGCTTGGTGGATTGATTGCACCAGAGTTTGGCTGTCTAGGGCTTTTCTGCAGTTGTCCAGCCGTGTCTGGCTGGTTGGGCACTGGGTTGTGCAGGTGCAGGAAGCGCACAGTCAATTGATGCCTTTGGGGTTCTGTTGCACACTTGGTTGGCAAGGAGATTGCAGGATTGCCTAGTAATTTGGATGCCTATTCGCCGTATAAGGTTGAGTAGGGATTGCAGGCTGTGCAGGATATTTGAAGTCTGTGGGCAGTGATTTGCCTGTGGTGCAGCTTTCAAGAGACCTTGTAATCAACCGCTTGGCTTTATATGAATCCCGCAAGGGGCGCCACGGTTTGGGGCCAATCAGTGTCCTTGTTTCTGAGTAGGAGTGCTCTAGCTCCCTGTGATTAAGTTTGTGGAGATTAATTGTTTGGCAATTTACTTTGTATGCTATAGTTAAAGTGGATCTCACCACCGCTAGTTTCAGTGATCCTCCTAGCATAGGCACATGCCCAATCCTACACTAGAGTAGCCTCCACCAGCAGCAGGGCTATCTTTGGGCCTACAGTCAGGAGGAGAAAGTAGTACCTTGTGCTGCAGACTTAGCTTGCAGGAGCTGCCCACCTAGACTGGTTTCCAGACAGCAAGGTGGAGAAGATCATTCTAGACGGAAAGTCTACTTACGCTCGAGGTGGAGCACGCGGACTCTAGTCTAGAGATAGCCAGCAGATAGGAGAAGGACTTTTGTGGTAAGATCAGAGGACCACACCACTGGTGGGACTCTGGATCTATCTCTTTTGTATTGTGTCCATAGTTGTGGACGGAAATATATTATTTGGTGGTTTCTCTATCTGGTTTGGTTCATTGTCTATTGATGAGTCTGCACACCTATTGAATGCACATAAGTAAAGAAGTTTGTGATTCCACACCCACACCACACACTGTGTGAGCTCCTGGGCATTATTTCCGCTGCGTGTACCCTCTGTTGGGTCCTTTCTAACAATACGACTGTAGTACGGCATCCATCATGAATTGTCACACACCGTGATTGAGTCCCTCCAATTGACGGTCCAGGGGAAAGGTGGGTAATACGGTAATCTTTTACCTTGTTATCTGCCAACTCAGCCAGGGTAGCCATGTCGAGGGAAAGAGAGAGCCAAAACGAGAGGAGAGGGTGGATGGGAAGGAAGATAGAGAAGGAAATTGACAGAGAAAGAGATGTGAGGGCTGGACAAGATGGTGAAGAAGCTTGGGGCCTAGGTACCTTCACACTTTCGCTGTCCCAACCGTCGAGAAGACCTCCTTTCGAATCCGAAAACACCCTTCAGGCTCTGATATCATTTGTGAAGTGTAGCGGAAACCGAAATGAAAAGGACAGAGCAAACCAAACCACACAAACTGAACTGAATGGAGAGAGAAAAAGAGGAGGAGAGACTGCAAGGGATCTCAGGAAAAACACCCTGAACCGCTGTAGGAAACCTCCAATGTGAGAAACAAAACAACAAGCGAGGGGGCCCTATAAATGGGCACTCCTTCCCTTCCAGTTGGCTCGTACAACAGGCTGACCAGCAGCCCTAGATGGGCTGACTGCCATGCCTCTAGGGGCCCACCCCCTCCTACTATAACATGGGCTGCCACGCAGCCATATAGGGGCTGACCCCCTTGCCTATAGGCCTGACCAGGCAACCTAGGTGGCCAACTAGCAGGTTGGCCCACCTCTGCCGATAAATGGCCTGCTAGGGGCGGGTCTGTAACACCAAAAAGGTGTAGAGTCGAATTGATGTATGGGTGTGTGCCTAAGGGCTAGGAGTCCTATGCTAGGAGTGTGTGATAGTAGGTGTGCTAGAGTGGGTAAGGATTCTAGTAGGTGTGATTTGAGTAAATCAAGGAGTGTGGTGAGTGATTGAGAGAATGTAGGGATTGATTGAGAGATTTGAGGAGTTTGGTGCTTTGTAATTTCTTGCCTATATAAGAGGCTCATATCGTGAATAAAGATCTACTTGCTTTGTCTCCATTTTGCTCCCATACTTCCCAACATGTGGTATTAGAGCCAGCCATGTTTCTTCTTGACTCTCCCTTGTTGAAGTGCGCTCACTCTCCTCTTTCTGCCCGCTATCTTCCCTGATGCTGAGCCATTCTGCTCGCCATTTCCTCCTCATTCTGCTCACCACCTTCCTTCTCTTTTTGCCCATCATCCCTTGCACTCTTCTGCCCTGATGAAGCTACAGCTGTCTAGTCTTGGTCACTAATCCAGCTGTGCCCGCCATTGTCCATTGCTGTCTTTCATGGAGATAGCTTTGATCCTGTCCAAGAAATCTTCAAGTTTGATGGGCGACACCTTTGCATGACCGATGTTGGGTCATTGCTATTGATCATCGGACGAGTGTGGACGGTAGAATAAAGATGGATTGCAATCGCAAAGCACATCTATCTCTGCTCTGGTAATCTGCATTGTCAATCAGAACAAGGCGCTCCTTATCGTAGCAGATTCAGCAGCAATTGCTCTATGGGCAGCGTACTCATTTTTTTGCACAATTTCCAGCACAAGTTCTACAGGTTATCAGCATACTCCACCTCTAGATATCAGCGTACATTTCAGATACCATGCAGGAGAAAACATTCATACACGAAGTTGTGCATCTCTTTTGAAGGCGCCACTGGGATTGAAGCTCCCCCTTGAAAGCATAAAATCTCGCCCAGTTGAAGTTGATTACCTTCACCTTCTGTCTTCTTGATTTTGCCCTCTTCTCCTCTTATTGATGACACATTTGATGCACTAGCTCCTCAATTTTTGGGGCTTTTCTGAATTTCATTCTTCCTAATCAGAATTGAATCCTGTATCATGTAAACTTTTGGATACTTTGCGACATCAAGCAAGATTGACCCAAATTAAGGTCTTCTACTCCAATATTGGTTCCTCTCCACTCAACATTTTGAGAGTCATGGGCTGATTGCCCTACGCAGCTGCTCCCATGGATTTTATCGACATATCCTTCGAGGGCATTCTTGCCAAGGACTTTATCAACACCTTCATCGACATGCAGGAATGTGCACACTTGTGTGCAACAACTGCGCAGGGAACATCTTCCAGCTTGGGAGATTTTTTTATTTTCCTACATAAGCTTGATGTACTAGGGTACTCTGCCCTTGCTATATGCATAAAATGAATGAAATAAAGTGTTTTGTGTGTGCCAATAATGGTTCTCTTCCATAAATAGTCCTCCTAAAATGATTGTATTGGGTTTTGAGTGTTTTTAAGATGTCTAGGTCCTAGGTCTATACCCTTAGTAAATTTACCAAGAAAACCCCAAGATACATAAGAAACCAAGAGTCCTAGGAGTGAGTATTGGTTGGGGCCATGACTTGGAGCATCCCAGATACTACTGCCGAGAGAGGAGTGAGATATTGGTAGGGGCCATCATGGAGCATCCAATGTACTATTCCCGGGGGATGAGGTCATCAATTTGTGGGGGGTTATGTAGAGTCAAATTGATGTATGGATGTGTGCCTAAGGGCTAGGAGTCCTATTGCAAGCAGGCCTGCAAGGGCCTTGAACAGCCACGATGTGGCCGTGCCTCCTCCTGGGAATAGCCACCATGCAGCATACTACCAGGGCAACCTGCCCACATGCCCTACATGCCGATCGGGCCCCTAGCCTTGTTGTGATCCTCCTGGCATAGGCACATTTCTGATCCTACACTCGACTAGCCTCACAAGGGGTGCACACACCCACAACAAAGGCCCTCACTTATGACCTAACCTAGCAATGGCACATCAGGAGATGCTGACCTCCAACATGAATAAGGGATGGAAGCCCTTAGATTCCTTTATCCAAGAGTTCAGGGAGTCACGGCTAAATTGCATGAGTTTGGCCAGCAGACTCTTCGTCTCGACTGCATGAAGCAGTTTAACACTAATCTTTAAAAAGTATTGACGAAAATCAGAAAAAGAGGGCCTTGGTGGATGTGGAAAAATGTTGCTAAAGCACGAATTTACTCACCTGAAAGTCATAGTACGAGAACAAGAAATAATCATAGCACACACTCGGGACCTTTGAAACTTTAAAAACTACAAAAAAACAACAGATTTTAATTCTTTATTACATAAAATAGGAGAGACATGTGAACTATACCTTGGGCTTTACTAGAACTGTTTTTGCTTCTCTTAAGCAATCAAGTGACACTCCACCATAGGCTCTAACCAAACCTCCAGTGCCAAGCTTAATACCACCATAGTACCTGTAAATTGATAAATGCAACCTTCCAGATATTTAGTGCATGATTGGGTGTCTTTAACAAGTGGGAATATATCTTGAATTAATCCTGTAATAATAACGCAGTAACCTTGTCACCACCACCATAACTCCATCAAGGCCAGATGCAAGGATAGAAGAATAAATAGGTCTCCCAGCAGTGCCACCAGGTTCTCCGTCATCATTGAAGCGGTAACTGTCTAGAACCTGGCCATGCAGAAACTGATTAAATCCTTGAAGAACCCTTTCCTCATCCAGTTGGTATCAAAAGATGTGACGGCCCACCTTGTAAGCCCAACAATTGTGGGTAGCACGAGGATCACTAACCTACATTGGGAACAATAACCTTGAGTGAGATATCAATAGATAATTTCTCACCAACACTTATGATTCAATTAAAGCACAAGTATCATCATTTCCCTGCATACAGGAAACAGTGATTCCATGACTGCCAGCTGATATTTTGCATTCAACAGAACATTGTCTGATAAATGCTACTCTTATTCAAACAGTTTATCGTTACTCCCAGATAAGAAATTATAGTATTGAAAGCAGAGACTATAGTAAGGATCTGACACAGAACATCACAAAATCAGTGTTCTCCACAAAATGCTTGATGATGAGATTATACTTTTAAGTTGAATGGTTCAATACACATCGGATACAATAATGATGGTCTAAAAGCTTGAGAAGTTTGACATGTAAAATTTTTTACGTGGCACTGCACTACAGAATGTACAGCAGGCCTCCAGGAAGGAATGAAGGAAAACAAGGCTAAAGAGAAGAAAGCTTAAATTAAAGACAAGTCAAACACAAACATGCACACAAGATGAAAACTAGGTTCAAAAGCATTTATGGAAATGCATATCTGAGGAGACAATATAGGTAAAACACTGAAATTTCATGACACTTCCTCTAATTATTCTCAGTCTAAACAAAATCATAGTAGAGAGTTATGAACACACAACTACTCCAAAAACAATGTCATAGCCACTTTGAGCCATGCTCTTTCTGTCCACCCTACATATTTGTGGCAATACATATATGTAGATACAGATAGGAACATACAATACACGCATGTATATCTAAGTGCGCATGAGCCTATGTGTGGTAGACGGGTGGACACGTGTGTGGGTGGGTAAGTATGCATCTAGATACATCACATACATGCATGAATTCGTATGCACACATGCACACAGGCGGATCTCTGTGTGTGTGGGCGTGTATACTATACATACACACACATGCATGCGCGCATGTGAAATCTGAGCTATGGCACGAATTGTTGACTTTTGGGGCTTCTACCTTTGGTTGAATGTTCTCTTTGCACCTACACCTTCTTTTGCAAGTTTATAGATAGATCTCCTCTCCTTCTCCTAAGCCTTAATAGAGTTATCAAGAAATTCTTATACCCCTCCTCAATAGGCCACCTTGGATATCCTTTTTAGAATTAACCACGGCCCACAATTTCGGGGTAACAACTTAGCGCACACTCTTGCAGTCAAAGACTTGGAGTGTGAAGGAACTTTTCTCCTTTCTCAAACTCTCTGAAAGATCTATTTTCATCTGCATACGCCTTAGCTCTATTCATAGCTTGGCGGATGTTAGCTCTCGGAAGTGCTAGCATCTCCCGCATTTGAATAGCATAGTTTGTGGCATTAGGCACTTTCTAAGTATTCCAACCATAGTTGGATTCGCTGGTCTATAACCATAGTTCAACTCGAACAGACTGATTCTTGTAGAGAAATGTTTTCTATCATAGTAGGAAACTCCAACAATGGTAACCACTTGTTCCATATATGTTGCCTCAATGATACATATGCTCTTAGCATATCTTCTAAGGTCTGGTTGACTCTGTCTATTTAACCATCCATTATAGGATGATCTATACTACTCATTCCCAACTCAGTCCTTGGTGACTCAAACACTATAGTCCAAAATGGACAGGTAAATTTAGCATCCTTGTCTAACACTATGGATCTAGGCAACCCATGCAGACAAAATATATGACAACTTCCAAAGTAATAGACTCCCCAGTCTGAATGAAGTGAGCCATCTTGGTAAGACGGTCAACCACCACAAGGATAGAATCATATCCACCTTATGTAGGCAGATCAACAATAAAGTCCATGGAAATGCTCTCCCATCTACCTAATGGTATCTCTAAGGGCTGTAAAAGGACCGATTGGCTTCACTTGCTTTGCCTTCCTTGACAAGAAAAACACTGTGTCACATATTTATGAAAATGCTTTTTCACCTTGGGCCAAAAGAAAACTCGCTCAACGAGATCACATATTTTCTCAACACCTAGATATCCCGCACATGGACTTTCAGAATAGCTTGGGAGTAATCCCATAAGCTAATATGTGCAAGTTGTGTGACCTAAGATATAAAGGTTGAGTGGTAAACCCTCCTCACATCCCTCCAGGGACCTTTTGGGGAGGTGAAGAGGCACATGCGTGACTATGGGACAGGGAGTGGCATGCCCGCACCCGACGCACTTCCCTAAGTGACAACATGGCATGTCTGCAACTTCCAACAGCTCTTTCCCAAGACACTAGAGGAAAGATCTGCAATTGGAAATAGAAGCTATAGAGAAAAATGGGCATTGGGAGGTGGTTCCAAGGCCGTTGAACCGATTGGTTATTGATGTCAAGTCGATTTTCAAGGCCAAGTATACGTCAAATGGGTCTGTTAACAAGCATAAGTTAGACTTGGGGATCAGGGCTATGTTCAGCCGCAGCCACGAATCAACTATGAAGACATTTTTGCACTGGTAGCAAGGATGGCCACAATTCGAATAGTTCTTGCCCTTGGCTCTCATCAGCAACGGACGGTCTACTAGATGGATGTCAAATCTATGTTTCTAAATAGTGGCTTGAGGAAGAGGTGTATGTGTCACGGGGACATGAATTTCTAATTTTTAGGAATTTACAGTGACTGACCTGGCCTCAAACTGATTAAAATTGTAAAGGCCACTTCAGTGCAATTAATTCCATGGGCCAAGGCAAAGGATCTGAAGGTTAGAGAGAGGTAGAAATTAAGTGACTTGTAGGGCAAGTAAAGGCAGCTATTCTTGGCTCAAGTGGATTGGGGGCTTAGCAAGGGCTAGTCCAGCTCCTTCTGGAGTTCCTGAAAAACATCAAGACCCTCTTTCTTCCACCACTATACTTGTTTGAAGAACCATTTCTTCAAATTGTCCAAGGGCCCTATTGAGTCAATTAACCATTTCACTAACCGGTTCACACAGGTAGCTATAGAGCTACAAGGGGAGAGAGAACGGGACCAGACCATGAAGTAAGGCCTTGGCTTGGGCATTCAGTTGTATGTTGGCAGTTTCAGGACAAAAGACTTCATTCAAAATTATGAGCTCATGAGCAAGGGTAAAGGACCCAAAGCCACCCTCAACAAGAAGTATTAGGATTCCATGTATGTTGCCATGTTTAAAAAAGACAGTAGCAGGGAAAAGCTTAGGAACGCAATGTGCAACAAAACAACAAGAAGCACTACACAATCAAGAGCACGAATGACTATAGTGGATTCTTGGATTCAAAGACGTATGACAAGTACAACACACAAAATCATTGTTCCGAGTTCCATCTTCATCAAGGAGATTGAGGACCAGTAGAAGGGAGAACCTCATTACCATACTCCAGTTTTACAGCCAGATTGGTGGTCAGAAGACGAGGATTAAGAGACAGTGCAACAAAGAGGGCCCAGCGCCCTCTCTTTTCCACACAGACAGTAGCCTTGCAAGGAGCATTCCTCAGCCAACGTGTTGAGAGCAACATGGAGGCTAAGGCCTCCACCATGAATATGATTGGACGGCAGGATACCAACGCGAGGAGTCTACCAACAACAAGAAGAAAGTCTTGTATCTCACCATTCCAGCAATCGGTTCTGAGTCTAATCCATGGGTTTGTATGCAAGGTTTCCATTTGCAAAAGAGAATTGAATAGACTTATTAACTCAGCAAAATAAGTTGATTGAAGAGAGGAATGAGAGTTAAGCTATCACTCCCCTTGATGAGAGCTACCTAACCGCTTCCATAGATGTTATTCTTACGTAAATCTAAGGGTGGCAGGCAATAGACGGCATGACCCTCATGCATCCAGGGGAAGAAGGCTGGGAATCGAACTAAATGTAGTCCTTATTGGATGCTTCCGATATAACAAAAAGAACCCGAGTTCACCTCATCCAGAAACTCGAAAGCGGTATTTTCGGAATCCACCGGAGCTGCCCAAGCAACAAACTTGCTCTTCTTTACTTCCAATTGTTTAGTGGATCGTTCGGCCAAAGTAGTGTAGCTCTCAGTGAGGTGGTGATGCTCTGAGCTTACGCAAAGATACGCGGCGCAACCTCTTGGGAGACCATGACTGAAAGCTTGGTGGGATTGGGAGACAGGAAGGTGGAGAGAGGGTGAAATTTTGATGGGCAAATGAGCTAGTGTAGTAGAGTGAAAATTGGCTCGAATTGAGAGTGTTAGACGAAGCATCATGCAAAGCAACACGTACTTTTCTTATGAAAATACTCCAGGACCTCCTGTCACTTTACCCAACATGAGAAGCTCCAACTCCCATAGATATGTAGTCATTGGGTAGCTCACTCGGTTGGGCGGTTGGGCCACCTGAGCTACTTGCCCGCGTTCGATTCCCTCGAGAAGTCCCCTGTTGTTCATTGTCACCACCATAGGCTACCGGCAACAACTCAGACAACTGGGCATTTGCCCACCTGACCGTAGCTGCCCACATTCGATTCCCTCACGAAGCCCCCTCTGCTTGTCAGCATAGGCTACACGCAGATGTGCCCCTCGTAGGTGGCCATTGTGTGCTTGAGTGGGAAGAAAAATCACTCATTTGAAGAATTATGTGTAACCATCCCCTCTCCATTTAATGCATTGTTCTCAACTAAGCTGATGCAGAGGCATATCTTATCCTTAAAACGGGGCCCGAAAGAGGGCTTCTTGATTTATTTCCCCCCTACGTCTAATAGCACATACACCACTCTACCCTTCCCTGTTGCTACTCTGCAGGCATTCTACTCTACCCCAATAATCGATGTTTGTTTTATTTTGGCACATTGTTATACTTATGTCTACTAAGATGTAGACATCTTGGCCCTTGATCTAGCACGATATTTTCCATTGTTGGTTAAGATAGCCTCAAATGGTTATGAGCAGATGGTAAGAGGCTCGTCATGCACATTGCACTTCATCGAGGGTCCAAGGATAAATGCTTTGGGATGAAGTAGTTCACCTCCACATGCTTTCTTTCGCCCTTCCTTTTCAAGAGAAGATAAAGGCCAAATAAGAGACCCACTATTAAATACATATCAAATGAACGAAGCATGATTGAATGAATTCCCTTGTGCCCATGGAATTTCTAAGATCGAATAATTCCACTTCAATCCCACTACTCCAATAGCAAGTAAATCAATGAACCTTTGCTCTTGCCATGTATTTCCCCTTTTATTTGCATGAGGGAGAGCAGGATTTTGGTGGTGTAGACTGACATGATTAACATCTAACTTGCATGATAATTGTTATAAGTCTTGCAGATATCTAGAAAGTGGATCTACAGATTTGAGCTTTTAAGGTGGTAAAAGCTTTACGAATTGGAACTTTGAAGAGCTGACCTTCACATTTGGACCTATAAGAATGACCTGATAGATTGTGGAATTCATTCCTTGAGTGGCCATCTGATGTTGGCCCTCGATTGGTCATCGGATTCTCATCTGAGAGTTGGCCATCAGACCCATACCTATAAGAGTGAACCGTGGACCTGGATCTTTGAGGATGACCATTGGAGTGAGCACTAAAGATGGCCCTGTGGATTTGGACCTTAAAGTCTATCCTACTAATCTAGGTCTCTGAGGTTGGTGGTTGACTCCTAGCTTCTTTTGAAGTTGTCCCATGGATCCATGCTCTTGACATTGGGGGCTTGATCCAAGCTTCAAAGCTTACTTATTTGGGTCCTTATGAGAATACAAATTTGGGCTCCATGACCAACAAAATAGAAAATGCTATTCGGGGACTGGTGTCTAATCATTGAAGCTAGGCACCAAATCTAAGTCATGAAGTTGGCATGAAAGTCAAGCACCGAATCTAGGTCATCGCACGGCCACGTCCTTTGGAGTAACAAATTGATAAGTAACAACAAACTTAACAAAATCACATTAGTTTAGTTCATGCTCACTGACTACAAACCAATAACAAACTAACATGTAATCAGGATGTCTTACTATTTTTATTTGTGCTTCACAAGCCTTTTGCTCTTCACAACACTTCTACTACACAAGTTGTCTCATGTTAATAAGCTCCCTCTATCAATTATTGTTACTCAAATCAACATGTCAAGAGGTATAAAATTTGGAAGTTTCACTCCCTAAATTTAAGAGGAGGAAACTGAGAAAGGAGTGTGCTCACCAAGAAGTAGATCAAAGTGGCAATGTTTCTAGGTATTAAGTATCATTAAAAAAATTGTAGGAGGACAACACTTTTGTTGTGAATGTTGATAGAAGTATTGCACGAGTTGTGAAAATGATAAAGGGGAGAAGACCACACAATGCTCATGAAGCATTCTTCTTCATTACGGGGGAGCTCACATTATAGGCTATTCATCCTTCTTCATACACCTCATAGAGAAGGGGGTCCTTAAGTCCATTTACACATGTGCCATAAAGAAAAGCCATCTTACCATGCCTTAACCCACACTCTACACGCATATGCATATGATGTCTACACATCAACAATTGTCCCCCTCAAACTCAACATGAGCTTGTATATCACATAGGCCCAAAGCCTCTCTAAAAAAGAAAAACTTATCTTTATCCAAAGACTTGGTAAAGATATTTGCAACCTAGGCATCTGTCCTGACATATCTCATGTCAATTTCTTCACTTATCACTTTCTCCATGAGGTAGCGATAGTGGACGACTATGTGTTTAATCCTTGCATGATAAATGGGATTCCTGGACAGTATTATAGTACTTATATTGTCATAGTATACCACGACTAAACCTGCAATGCAAACACCCAAATCACCCCCAACTCACTAATCTGAACCAAGTTTCTTCACATGCTACTATGGCATCCCCTCTATACATAGCTTCCATGCTAGACAATTCAACTGTGGGTTGCTCTTTGCTGCTCTAACTAATCACACCTGGACTTCCAAGAGAGAATGCAGACCCTTTAGTTGACCTTCTATCATCAATGCAGCCTAGCCCAATCTACACCTGTATAGCCATGCAAGCATATTCCTCCTTCCTTGGCATAGAGCAAGCCAACATTGATTGTGGATTTCTCCTCACTACATCAAGGTGACTCTTGCAAGGCTTTCACATAAATTGACTCACCGTACCCAATGCATAGCTCAAGTCTGGCCTAGTTGGTGTGATAAATTAGGCTTCCAACAATATTAGACATAGTTCACATCCTGCATGTAGTAGCCATCATCAGACCATCGTATCATTTTGCTCAAGTGGAGTTTAACTGGTTTGCATGCTGTCATACCATATAGCATATTGTCTTTGAATCATCCAAATACCATGAGGAGTATCAATGACCTAAATGCCTAGAAAGTACCTTAGATGTCCTAGATCTTTCATGTGAAATTCCCTTGCCAATTGCTTCCTTATGGTGGCTGAAATTCTTGCATCATAGTTGCCCGTGATGATCAAGTCATCAACATATATGATTATGATCACAATTTTTTACTCCTCTTGTTGCACATACAAGGAGTAGTCAGCTTTGGATTGTCACCCCAGGTGCTTGCTTCAGCCCATATAAATCTTTTCTCACCTTACATGTGCATTGGAAACTTAGGGTGTACATACCCCTCTGGCATAGCATATGTACTTTCCCTTGCAATGAACCTTTTAGAAAGGCATTTTGAACATCCATCTACCATAACTTTCATCCAAACATACTACCCAATGCAATAGCCATCTTATGGTAGTCATCTTTGCTACTGGGCTGAAAGTCTCATTGTATCCAAACCATATGTTTGGGCATAACCATTTGCTACTAATCTTGCCTTGTATCTTTCAGCACTCCCATCCGATTTGCCATCCGATTTGCATTTAACTTTATAGACCCATTTGTAGCCAATTGCCCTTTTCCCTTTAGGAAGCTTGACAAGAGTCCATGTGTGGTTTTTATCCAAGGCATCCATGGATCTCTTCACCCATAACATCTCTCCAATCTAAAATTTTGACACCTTCTTCAAAACATGATGGCTCAACCTCAATTCTTCAAAACATCATCCTCATATAAACATTGTATGTCAACCTATCCACAAGATGTCTCACCCTTTCCGATCCTCAAGGGTTGTGGATTTGCCACTTGCTTTCTTGCATGTGGTGGCACTTTGTGGCATGCTTGGTATCTTGTATTTTGACAAGATGTAAATCACTCCCTTCATCAACACTTGCAACCTCAATTCTCTCATCAACTTACATACTCCCCCTTAGTCTACCACTCCAAGGATTCACATTATCAACACTTTCTTCTTACTGAGATGGACCTCTCATATCCATATTTGAAGGAACAACTTGCTGAATTTTGGTTTCTTAACCTTAGGCATGTATTCATCCTCAACCATAATTGCCTTGGGCTAATACCAAGGTTCATGCTCACTAATCTAACATCCAGGCTTTCATATACTTGTCTTGTAGTGGGATCATAGCATTTATAGCCCTTTCTTTCATATGGGTATCCCAAAAACACACATTTTACAGCCCTTAGCTCCATTTTCTTTCTTACTTCATCGAGCACATGCACGTAACAGATGCAGCCAAGCACCTTCAAATATGCCAAGGTTGGCTTATATCCATAAAGCTTCTCAAAGGGTGTCATCCGATGTATGGCATTCGTGGTTTTATATTCCTTATATGCATTGTTGTATGCACTGCTTCATCCCAATATGTCAAGGGCATATTCATTTCGTCCAACATGGCTCTAGACTTGTCTCCAATCACTCTCTTTTTCCTTTTGCAATGGTATTTTGTTGTGTGATGTATCTACATGTAATGCCTTGACTATACAACAACTCATCAAACTCATAAGACATGTACTCTCCACCATTGTCCATGTGAAGTCCTTTTATTGGACACCCAAGCTCCTTCTCAACCATTCTTTTGTATTGGCAAAACACTTTGAAAGCATCACTCTTTGCTTTCAAAATGTATATCCATATCATGCGGCTGAAATCATCATAAAGATAATATAATACCTTGCTCCTCTTGGGGCTACATTATCCATACGACCCCAACTATTAGAGTGCACTATTTCCAGCGGATAATTACTTACTCTTCCCATCTTTAAAGATGGCAACCTAGTTCATTTGGCAAACTTACAGTTGGGCATACATAGTTGAAATCCAAATAACCAAAAATAGGCAACCCTCTCACTAGTTTTGCTGTTTGCATCTCCTTCACCCTTTTATAATTCAAACTCCAACTCTCATTGTGGGGGAGATATTCATACATAAGATTCCTTCTACTACTTACACATACATCTCATCTCCTTCAATCTTTTATAATTGATATGGCAAATCCTTTTGTGCCATAATTTAGCTTCTTGATCTTGTTTGTGGCTACTTTTTGCTAACATACCTTGTTATAAAGTAGGTGTTCCTGCATCAAAAGTAAAGAGTCTTCTCTCTTATGCCTCTTGCAACCACTTTCCAACTCTCCCATTGTAAAATTCCTCCACAAAGCATCCAAACTTATTGAATGTCCCTTGATAATCTTGGTCGACCATTCGACCTACTCATGCAAGATTTTTAGTAATGATGGGAAGATATAACACATCCTTCAAAGTGTTATCTACACCATTTCTATCAACTAATGGAATATCTCCAATGTGGTCATGCATAATAGTATCATCCCATGTAGCGACAAACTCACCATCTGGCATCTTATCTTTATGAGTAAACCATACTTCCATTGTTGTTTTCCCATGCTTTGTCAATGGACTTGTGTTATCCAATTAAGACTTGCCAAGGCAATCATGGTAGTATGCCATGCTATAACTTCTTGTAGTAGGCCCATGCGCCCAAGATGATGCTAGTCACGAACAAGTGTTATCTTGACCTGGGAAACTCTTTCAAAGACTGGGCAATTATTTCGAAGACCTAGGCAATTGTTTCGAAATCTGCCCATCCCCTTGTACAATGCTTATTGGAAAAACATGGTATGATGCATCTTTGAACTCCAAAACCTAGATAGCCATCCCACAACTACATGTTTGGTTTAAGAGAACTCCGCAAATGGTGCCTTTGGTAAATACTCGAACCCATGCCCCCCTTCTTACAGTTGATCCATTTGTAGATCAAGATGTGCATAGCAAGCCTGAAGTTTAGATTGTTTGGATTAGGGAGTGTTGGTGATAAAATAATCATTGAGAGATGTAGAAAAATGGAAAAATGGATGTTGTGCATGTCCTCAAAAGTGCAAATATGGTGATGTAGAGATTGCACACAACACGGAGATACATGTGGATGACCTGCTTGTAGGAGGGGCCCTCATTCAGATAAAAAACTATCTCGTGGTAGAGATTTAGTTTTTGCTCTACCATCATCAAAAATTGTTTGAGACTATCCCTTAATAAATGATCAACAGCCAAAAAAGGTGGAGGGAGGCCACGAGTGTGGAATCTAGGACTTGAACAATAAACTATTACTTGTGAAAGGCGAGACCATATGCTATGGCAATTTTTGAAAAGTAGAGGTATGAAAATTTGTATTTTACATTAGGCTCACTCTCCTATATCTGCCAAAATATACTCCACTTGGTGTAGGGGCATGTAAGTATGATGCACAGGGGGTGCCTGGCACACATTATTCTATATTCTCCAATATTCAAGCTTGTTCAAGAATGGGATCCTCCAAGTTGGCCATAGAACGACATCTACATCATTGAGGGGCATAGCTTGAGGATTTGGGTCTGCATACCCTCCTGTAGTCTCTAGCTTATGAAATTCAAGTGAAATTCCTACCACTTCTTGAATGTCCTTTGATGAAAGTGGTCAGGGCTATGACCATAAGATCGACAATCTTTAAGACAAAACTTTGGAGTTTTCCCTTCCATAGGCTTAAGACAATGAGGTTCTTGAAGGGCCCATACTTGTGCAAAACTCGCTACCACTTGGGGTCGTTGGGAGGAATCTCTTTGAGCTTGTCATCCCCTTCAATCGGAAATTGGTTCATCTCTGTGGGGTTGGTCCTATGGAAGAGGCTCCATAGGTACAAAGGCTAGCCGAAGAATGGTGTGGACGTGTTTTGGACTAAATGTATTGGGAAGGTCTTGATCTTATCTTGTCCGATGACCCAATATGTGTGCTTGTGGAGGGTTATGAGGCAAAATTTTATGTAGATGGGGTGGACGTGGTGGGGTTGGGGAAGATTAAGTATTAAATGGGAAGGCGGTTAATATTTGTGGCTAATTTAGAGATATCAGGATGGGCATTGGAGCTAAAATTGACTATAACTACATCGGCTTTCATCACTAGAAAAGGGAGGAGTTCATAATACACCTACTCCAACTACAAAAATTCAAGAGAATAGGATGATGTGGTAGGTGTTGGATATCCTACTCTTCACAAAATTTTAGGTCACCAACCATTGAAGAAGTCCATAGACAAAATATGACATTGACAAAATAGGATAGAGGTGATCCTAAGGACATTAAAGTGCAAGTGGAAGGTGTCTTCCATTGTGTGGGACTGGAGGTCATGTGTGCTTAGGTCAATGGAGGCCTCCAGGTCTTGATCGTACTCCACCTCCTTTTAGATGTCAAGATCAATTCACTTTGTGTGCTGAGTCTTAGCCACTTCCAAGTGGTGGTATAATTGATTGTACTTCTCCAACTATTCCCTGAGCATATGGTGGAAGGCTAATATATGTTTCTTCTAGGCTGCCTGGGTCTTCGTTGCATTTGTTTGGTACTGCTCCATGGTCTGCTCAGCTTTGGCACTTTGAACGCTTTGAATGGCGAATGTGAAATTTGCTTTTGTCGTTCTACTAATAGTTATTTCTTGAGAGATTCCTTCCGCTCCATGAGGGATGTGGCCAATGCCCATGGTTGGAGGCTAAATACCTTTCCCCTCTCCAATTCAAGATCCTATGTGAGTTGATGAATCCTTTGTTGTGCTTGGGCTAGTGCCATGGTTTCCTTCGATAGGGTCTCTTGGCGGCAGCTGAAGATGTTATGGGCCATTTGACTGCCTTGGACAAAAAAGTCCATGAAACATTCCCCCATTAGTGCAACCTAGGCTGGCACATACTCCCTTAACTATTTATATTGTATCAGTGAGTAGTACGTGAGGTTTGCGTAGTTTCCAAATGCCTCTTGACGATTCGTGGAGGAGGGGATTATTGCTTTGGGCATCAGGGCCTTGCTATTGAAGGATGATGGCAATGAGGCTAGTTTCCTTAAGATATCAAGCAGCTGCGACAGCTGAGTACTTGGGCCATCCATGTCATTGAAAAAGTAACAAATACATTGTTATACAACTGGTCTTTGAACGACTCAGACTACCCTAGCTTGTGTTGTGGCTGTGGTTTCCTCTCCTATGGTTGGTCCTATTGCTTCTCAAATAACTAATGGTCATGATGGAGAGTGTGGCCACCTGTGTTGTTGTGAGAGACATTGTCAAGCCCTTTTTCAATACGATTTTAGACTTTTATTTGGCTCGCTCTAGCACATGTTTGGCCCATTGAGATGTTACCCTAGACTATTCTTGTTGCCTTTGATATTCTAATTGCTCCTTAGTAGTCAAGAGGGGTGGAACTAGAGCTGGTGCCAGCATGGCATGACATGTGGTGTGCTGCTCCATAGTGGTTTTCTAGCTAGTTATGCATGATGATGGGCATAAAGAGCATGGGCTTTTCTATTTTTAGATGAGTCTATGTGGCATTGGAGGTGGAGCTCCTTGTAGAAGTAGCTAGCCTAAAATGTGTGGAGCTGCATTAGATTGAAAAGGTAGAGGAAGAGATTTGCCATGACCACATTGTGAGATTAGACATGTCGACTTTTGTTAAGAAGCAAAGAACTTGGGCTGGCATAATGAAGGATTTGTCCTTAATTTTGCCTATGGGGGTGACTCCCTTATTACGATGACTATCTTATTCGACCAGTAATGCGAGATTCTATTTAAGATGCCATACTTTCATGAAGGGTTCGGTCATAAGTAGAAAATCAAACATGGCCCTAACGGTATTGATGATGCATGATGCCCTATTCATCTATTAAGAGGTAACTCTAGTCGTGTGGTACATTGGATGACCCGATTCAAGTCAAGGTAGCATGACAGATGGTCGACAAGGGGCATGAGTCCAACTACTTCTAGGTGTGGCTGAACCTCAGGGTCATGGCATGCCTAGTAGCTATTATAGGAAAGGCAAAAATTGAGACTAGGCTTGTAGCAGAGGCAGGAATGGATGGCCAAGCCTTGGAGCATTTTGAAACATTGTTGTAGTAGTCACTGAATGTTCCGTGTATAGGGGGCGACTGGCATCACCTTTTATTGCTTTGCTGGCCTAGAGGAGGAGCCTTATCTATACTCTTGAGGTTGGGGCTGGGACTTAGTTTCCACTATCAATTCCTCATTGGTAATGGGATATGACAGAGGCAGAGAGATGGAGTGACTGAAGGGGTGGGAAGGTTGGAGGTGGGCAGAGCTGCAAACTATTGAGAGAGTATTGGAGGGTGTGGAGAGACTAGTGGATGGGGTGGCAAGGATAGTTGTTTCCTCTTGGGAGAGGCTAGATTCCATAGTTCCAAATGAGTAGTAAATCTCAAATAGGTCTCACTGACAAAGTTGTTAGAGCTTTATGAGCTAGAACTCATGTATATGGGGGTAGATAGAAGTTAGTTGGAGGCTGTGGAAAATTATGGGGAAATTTTGACAAACTTTGGTTAAAACTATTAACGCAATGAATTTTTGCCTAGGGGGACCCTTTTTGTAGAAAAGTAATGCAGTGTATGCTGCATTAACTATCCCACCATGTGCTGCATTAATATCTCACCATGCACAACATTACTAGCACTATGTTGATAACCCGACGTGTGTTGGGTTGCTAAATCAATATGCATTACATTATATTGTAGCATATGCTATGTTAAGGTTAATATAATGCATTTTCCAACTATCCCTTTTGGAGCACATTCTAGGATTTTTGGACATTTCTTGACATTTGTGACCTAGTGGGGGTATGTGCCATGGATTAACTTGTCAATTTGAGGGGCTGTTACTGAGGTAGCCTAACTATACGTGGGTGCATAGGGGAGATATTTTTCAGGGTTCTTATACTATGGATTTTGTGGGTGCATGTAGACTGTCAAGACCCTACTCACCTAGGTTGAGTCATGAGGTGTGGACTCACTTGATGGGGTGTGCAACACTATTTACACCTACTCTGCCATGGCCTCTCCTTATTTTCACCTATCCCTTAGAACTTCTATTTTCATGTACATCTTACAACTTGTTGAATGAAATCAAGATTATGGGTAACTAGTGCACCTTCCCGCTTTCCAAGTTATGTCCCAATCTATGTATGAGTTAAGGGAACCTATGAGTAAGGCTGATTGTAGTGCCTTGGAGTTCCAAATGAATGATGTGGACAGCTTGTCGAGGATGACTTGCATGGTCCCGGCATGCACATCCACTGGAAGTAGTGTGGCCTTGAGGCCTTGGTAGCCTAGTGGCTCAACTTGATCTTGTGAGACCGAGGTGAGACCCATGTGTGGATTCCCATCTTTGACACCACTATGTTCAGAGTAGGATTGGTGGTAGGTTCTTTAGTGCTATTCCCTTGTTGAGAGAAGGTTTGTGGTACTATTGGGATAGATGTCAAAGTGGAATCCAAAGTGGGTAAAAACTTAAGGGTTTGCACTTAGGTCTCACCAATTGCTTTAGCTTCTGACTTGCCTCATGATGTAGTAGGTTCTTGTGTCTCTGCTCCCTTTCTTAGAAGTAGGTTCTTGTGAGACTACCACGGTCATTGATGATGTTATTCCTTGTAACTTAAGAATTCAAGGGCATAGTAATATCATCCATCTCATTGTTGGAGTTGCCCCTTTTTTGATGGATAGGTTCTTGAGGTTCTATTGCTAGGGTATCATTTGATGAGGTTGAGAATTGCCTTGTGACTTTCGGCCTGCATTCATGTTGTTATAGAGGGAAGGATCCTTGTGCCTTGATGGGAGGCAAGGTATCCATGTGACGGGTCCTTGGTATCCAAATATAACCATGCAATAGCCATGTGCTTCTAGTAACCACTTAGGGATCCAATTGGGTTGAGTTATTTTCCTTCAGGGCCATGTTACTCATATCCCTCTTGGGGGTTTCCTTTGTTTATATACTGATGACTTAAAGAGGCAAAGACTTAGATCATTGATGCTGCCATTACATTGGCCAATGGTGGCTTTGTATTTCCACTAGGAGCCCTAGTAGGTGTGGTGGTGGCATCCTTGAAGGATGGAAGCACCATCATGCTATAGGCTTTCCCATTTGGAGTAATGGTCGTGGCGTAGGTGGGTGACGAAGCCTCCACCTTGCTGGGTGCATTTCTAGTGTTTTTGTAGATTTGGGGGATGTTCTGTTAGCCTTGTCTGCTAGAGCAAAATTTGGATCTATGATTCTCAAACATAGTGGAGTTATAAATGTGCAACTGATGCTTGTCCAGGTTGATGTTTGTTCTTGCCAATCGATCTGCAATTGACAGCCCAACACCATGTCTTGCCAATTATTACCTATTCAATAGGACCTGTGGGCATCACATAGAAGTGGCTTGCCATAGTATGGTTATTCACCAAGACTTGCACCTACATATATCCAATGTCTAGCATGCCCCTACCATTCACAACTTATACAAGTATAGGAGTGGGTTCAAGGATTACCTCTGATATTGACCAATTGCATACTTCCTGTGAGATTAGGTTATGGCTTGCTCTTGGCTTCACAAAAGCTTTATTGGAGTGGATTGTTTCTCTGCAAACTTGAAAATTAATTAGCGACCTAGAAGGGAAATGGTTATATCTTCAAGGGGGTCTAGCCTACAACTGCCTTACAAATTGTTATTAGCTTTAGGTGCTTCATTTTATCCTAGTGGGCCTTGGCCTATTCTATTGCTTGCCTCTCCATGTGGGCAACCTCTTTTTTGAGTTCTTTCTCTTGATGGATAGCTTGTAAGGTCTGGAGGGTCAAGGGGCCATAATAGCATTTAAGTTTGCTCCTGCTAATGAAACACAATGCGACACGACCTCTACAACCCACCAGTACATAGGATATTTGAGCTTTCACTCAATGGTCTTGCTTACACTGTATAATAGTGCAAGGTCACCTTTGAAGAACCTTGAGATGTACCCTTTCCACCTTCATTTTGGTGGTTACAAGTACACCTAACATTCACCAATACAAATGATGACTTGCAAGCATTGTACCTCCTTTCAATGCCTCAACATCCAAGATGTTTTTTCCCAAGGCTACTTGTCTCTTTTTCTTGTCTAGTTGTGGCTTCATCAACTAGTGCCTCAACTTGTTTTTGCTCATCTAGACTCATCTCCTGTTAAGGCTAGAGAAAGAGCCTTAAAGTGATGAAGATGAGAGAGAAAGAGACATTCATTTGGCAAGAAATACACAATTTAAAAATGTATTGCACTCTATTCATTTTAATCCATCTCTTAACATACGTGCCATCTAAGAATGAAAGCTACATAACAAAAAAGTAGGTAAGGAGCTGGGAACGACCAAAATCCACACCCCTTCACATCTCATGCATGAATGTACTTTAAGAGTGACCACTCTGAGTGCATACACTTCAATGCATATTTCATAGCATACATTAATGGCTTATCAATGCATATTTCATAGCATATATTAATGGCTTATCACTGGTACACTCAGTGGATAAGAAATTTGAAAACATTCCTAACCTAAACCCACTGAAATACTTCTTGGTTCAATCATATGGAAGTTAGTAGGTTATCTTCATGATGTAAACATCATATTATCAATCCACAACCATGCTAAAACATAGAGTGAAGAGCCTAGTGCAATACCAAGGTTCCCAACCATAGGTATCTACTACTAATCCCAAAAGAAAGAAATTGTTATGCAGCAAAGAAAAACTAAGCTATGGTACATGTCACCATTATGTGACTGAGAATATATAGTGCTACCATTTTATGGACACATACTAGGGCCGGGAACCCATAAAGTATCACGTCAACCATACATAAATCATAAAGAATAAATTCATAGAACCATGAATGAATAAGAATGTCCACACGCGGCCATTGCAGGCATAGAGTTTGTATAGCAGAGGCATCACATTGCCCATAGAAATATATTGATAAAGCTCTAGTATCTACAACGTGTGTCGGTGAAGAAATATTAAAGCCAAGTGTCATAAAAGAATGGGATATACCCTCCATCACATGGAAAAATCCATCAACATGGATCCCACAATATATGGAACACACATCCTCAAGTACAATATCATGAGAAAGGATTCCTGCATCATGAGTACTAGCATCATAAGGATCAACATGTAAAGCGTCATCACATAAAAGATCCTTATGAATATCAATAACTAGAAATCTTGCAAAACCACCACATAAACCTGCATCAACATGATCAAATATCACTTTTGGAAGAATAAAAATCAAATTTACTATTACGGTTTTTGTTTTTGTTCTAGTTTAGTTTTTGTTCCAGTCCTGGGGCACCAACTCAATGAGTAATATGTTACTACCCTCGTCCAAAATCCAAGGTATGGAGGGACAAGGTCTATATATAATATCCATGGATTTCCTTTAAAAGTTTCAAATATGCAAAGGAGAAATATGAAATTTTCATGTCCGTCCTCTCACAAAGATTTTCTTTTTCTTAGATCTAGGATTTTGGATAAAAGATATTGTGCCAATTGCCATGAAGGAGTTTAACTCTCAAAAAAGCAAGATGTCTTCTCTTCAAGAGGACTACTTTATTAACCTGGGGCCTCTGATTCATGGTAAGGCCATCAATAGGCATGCCAACCAAACCCTAACAATTAATTCTTCTGGGTTGCCATCATTATTAGTAGAATGGTTGCCTATCTCTTGAGTTTGTGTATGGACTTTTCCTCTTTTGTCAAGGGGAACCAATAATGCTATGAGCATGGCTAAGATCTTCTTTCTCCTCCACACCTCCATTCTACCTGAGTAGTTATGAAATTGATTCTTTGATAGGTGTATGGAAGGTTGAAGGGAAATGTGATATGAGAAGTACTTTAAAGCTGTAATTTCTAGTTTAGCCACAACCACCCTATTAATGAATAGAGAAATAAGGAAGGATTTTCTCTTAGATTGAGGTGTCTATTTGAAATCGGGAAGGTAGGATTGCTGGTTGCACTAAGATCCACTTTAAATAGTAAAAGTAAGAAGCAAAAGAAGGAAGAGAGAACATCCGAACTCTGTCCTAAGATACACATGTTTGTAGTGACAAGATAGTTAGAACTTGCAAGGAGGCAATGCTAATTAATGGGCTTCAGAGCCTATGTCTCTGACTGCAGTCCCATGGGGACATTGAATGCATCTGGGCCGTGGGTTGTACATAGGCACACAATCTTACACTTTCCATGACTCTTAACCCTCTTAACCCTGTAAACACTCCTGTGGGTTGTGAATTGGATAGGTGATTCAATTGGGCACGCACAATCTCTGATTTCACGAGCGGGTGTTCATCTTTGGAATCCATCCACGCAACCAAAGTCATTCGTCCGCTGGCTCTATGGGATTGTTGAATCAACTCGATTTACGTAGTCATTATAAAGGGAAACAGCATTTGTTGGCGTGTAATCATCGGGATCTCGCTCCCGGTACTGATCAATAGATGGGGTGTACCGCGTCGTTGGAGACCTATTGGTCTGCATCGATGCAGCCCGCGAGGGAGATGGCATTGGTCGTGGAGACCCGGCCTCACCATAGCCCGACGCATTGTGCGAGTGGGTTGCAAGATTATAGGGCTGCTGGGCGTTTAAGGTGGTGCGATCTAGACGGATTTGCAATATATCATGAGCTAGCTGGTATTGCCGGGCGACGATCTCGGCAGGGTAGTGGCCCTCCGCCCACTCTGTCACCAACCGGTCGAAGAATCTTAACAGTGATCCAGCAGCCGTGCTCACCCATGGACACGGATGGATGCAGAGATCGTTCATATCCATCTCCACCCGGCTGTCTAATCGTATGATGAACGGAATCTGCAATAGCCTCCCCAGCACCATGCAAATATCGTCGTCTGTAAGCTCTGTATTCTTGAGTGCTTCAAGGATGCTGTCCAGCGTACTGTAAGCGTATTCCATGTCTCTGGATCAGTGACAGCAGACTTATGTATATCTATGGAGCGCCAGTATCTGCCGAATGATGCAGCTGCTACATTATTATTGTTGGACTGCAAACTTGCGGTGCTTCTCCTTCTGGATCAATTCGGCTGCGAAACAAAGCTTCTACCGTGCAATTACAAAGAGTGACGAGCAACGTAAGAAAATGTCAGCTTTCGTCGCCTTACTAAGTTGCAAATCAATCGAAGAAGAATACTATAGAAGAAGCATCTTAGCAGAGCATTTCGCAACGATATTGCAAAATCAAGGATAATGCAGCGGCTACAGAATGCATGAACGTCGGAAAACAAGGAAGCTTTCGCGAGATTCGTCGAAACAAATCCAAAATCATTACGTCTCGCATTTCATGCGTCACGAATCATGCCCATGAATTACTAACCGTCACACCCTTCCAATAACATTAGCTCTAATCTTCTTTTCTTTTTTTTGAATAAAATCTTTTTTTTTCCCGCAAAAAAACACATTAGACGCCTCGCCCTTCCAATAACATTAGAGGCCGTTCCCACTAACCCCAACGGACCCAGCGTAATGATACATCTCAGTCGCTTTGGTTTGTTCATAGCCGGTGGTACGGCCCCGCCTCGCCGGAGATGACTTTTCGGTGTTGGAGGTGCACCCATCACACATTTGTGCAGCATTCTTCATTATACACGCACAAGCATGCACACAGTCCATTGGTAAGAGCATACATATGTGAAGGCAAGGTCATGGGTTCAAGCACCACCATGTGCAGCTTTTGCACAATGGTGTTTACACTTTTTCCTACTCTAGCGGGCGTGGAATGCACCCTCACTACATGACAAAACTTCGCAACCTAGATCTATCCTTACACGTGAACCCATACAACCCATGAGCGTTTTGTGGCACGAGTTCCAGCTCACTAGATGACATTTTATGCATTTGGTGGCACCGGTTCTCGCTCATTGGACAACATTTTGTGCATTTTGTAGTGATGGTTCCCACCGTTGTAGCATGTATCATTGCTTTTTCCTCTATAATCCATTATTGATCTAAAAGATGAGAGCTACAAGACAACAGTGTTGATTGGCTAGGAAGGTCGACAAGGATGCTAGCCCCAAACTGCTAGAGTGGAGACTCTTTTTTTGCATCTCTAGCGGGGCAGTGCATTGTTGATTTGTAGCACATCAATAAGTGGGGGTCTTAGTGGGAACGTTGTAAGTGTGGCCACAATGTGCCATTTACACTCATCAGCAAGCACTGAGCATGAACAACCTCTTATAAACCCTGAGTCATGGCAACTTTTTCCCATGTGTCAAAAGATTTCACGTGTGGGCAACATTTAATGCCAATCACCCAACATTTTACTATGTGGCCATTATATAATACTCACAAAGCTTACATACAACTATAGCTTGCAACCAAGTACTAAAGTGACATCGGCATAGCCAAGTTGTCACAAGGATGCACGACATCCAAAGTGAGCATCAGTTTCTATTGAAGGTCATCCCACGATATGAAATCTTTAAAAGAATTTGATGGCACTACTACATGCCGGTCTAGTTTTGACTCTTATCTTCCAACATTTTGTGGGCCTTAGAATATTCTTTTGCACTATGATTGCAAAATACTTTGGCAGGTTTTGTGAGCATGGAATCCATACTATACTGACTCTGGCATTCCAGATACTGACAGACATATTGATATACAATCATTAGTACAAGAGTGGATAGTGTTATAATCCATCCCAACACTTGTCAACATCTTTTTCACTTTATCCCTTGATATGGGTCAAGCGACATTTTTTGGAGCAACCTAGTGCGAATTCATATATGCAAGGAACCTTAAGACATGCTACTAGTAATTGTTAAAATAAAATACAAATACCAATTGATATAAATTCACTAACCTCAATAAGGTCGAGACACTCGTGTCAGACCAACCATACGTTGTTTACACATTTAAGATCGAAAGGCAAGCCCATAGTTTTGACATTTGAGCACCATCATACAAGGCTATTGATTGCAACTTATGCATATTGATGCTCTTACATTCAGACATCTTGTGTACATGTGTTGTTGTGCCTCTATAAATTGCATCCATCATGTCGCCCATACCCTAGTCTCAAATATGAGAGAGACTATCCTCATCTTGCACATCAGAGAGACTATCCTTAAGCTCCAAGCATAATCCATGCCTCTCTCTAGCAATCCTTGTAGCTTGCTTAAACCTCCTTGACTGCATGGTCATGTCGAGTGCAAACCATGAGAGGTATAGGTACTCTCTCACCTTTCTCAATAATGGTTTTATGTAAATGAATTAGTGTGTGCAATTGTTATGCAATCATAAATTTAAACATCATTGACTTACCGATGATGTAGCATCATTAACATCTGAAAGCATCCCATGAAGACTCCCCATACACTTGCACATTGTCCATCAGAATACGATGCTGATGTAAAATTTATAGCTTGCAATGTGTGCAAGGATAAGGCAGCCTTTGCCTAAGCCATTCTGAACTCCCAAGCATTGGCCTTTCATTTGACGAGGTTCCACTCATCCCATCGATTTACACACATCCAAACCATGCCAAAGTTTAAAATAAAAGACAAAAAGATCTTGAACTCAAATAACAAGTTTTGTATTCTGATAGTATGGTGGTCGGTATAGGTGTCAATATATATCGACACTTATACTAACATCCATACCAAGGCTGTGCTTTTCAGGTACTGGCAGGAAGTTCTTCCAGTGTCGACATTTGCTGTTGGATGGCAATACTCTGGACAGGATTCTCGTATCCCTCTCCTAGTCCATTCAGGATGACTTGAACCATTTCTATTAGATTCATGGTCTTTCCTGCTGTTGCAAGTTGATTGTTGTAGTCTTTGATCTAGAGTGCGTAAGCATGACTAGTTTTGTTGCTATTGCAAAAACTCTGGTTTATTTGCTTTCTCAGTGTGAGAATCCTGGAAGTGTTCTTGGACCCGTAGAGAGCTGTGAATATATCCCATGATTCTTTTGATGTCTTGACAGTGTTAAGCTGTCCTAGCATGACATCTTGCACATTATGCTTGATCAGATGATATGCATACTTATCTTTCTTATCCCATTCTGCCTAAGCTTGGGCAATGGCAGGATCAGCTATAGGTGCGGATTGTTGTTGTAGTTGGAGATCCCGGTGCTGGTCCTGTGACAACAGGTGGAGTAGTGCTACTACTGGCTGGAGCATCGAATGGTCTAGGTGTAGATCCATCTACATACTCCCATTTGTCTTGAAGTACAAGAATGGTCTCCATTCAGTATTTCTATGTGCCATAATTGGAGTCGTCTAGCTCTTCCTCTCTTTCTCTCTCACTCTTTTCCACTCTTCTTATTTCTTCTAGTTCTCTTCTTTCTGTCTCTTCCTCTCTTTCCTCTTTCTCTCTCTTCCTCCCTTTCTCTCTTTTCTCTCTTACTCTCTTTCTCTCTTTTCTGTCTTCCTCTCTTTTGTCTTTCTCTCTTCCTCTCTTTTCTCTCTTTCCTCTTCCTCTCTTTTCCTCTCTTTGTTGGTATCCTAGGGTACCAACTCCCTTTATTAAGAAAATCCATCAAAATCTTGAGTATGAGATGAATTTAACAATATGCCATGAGTAAAAATCATTCAAATCAACATGGTTGTGTTCTACACTAAAAGAGCTTCAAATATGTCTTTACACCTTGAAATTTAGGTAACACATGAAAAAGTAACATTAGTTTGAAAGTAGATGGGTTTTCATATTTTAGTGTATTTTTTGTTTTACCCCCCCCCATCCAAAAGACCCCCCCCCTTGGGCCTCACATATAATTATGAAAAATATGTACAAATCTTAAAATCTTGCATATTTTTCGAGTATATACCTTATATTTTGAGGGCGGGGGGACATGAAATTTTCATATTTTTCCCTTGCATATTTGAAATTTCTTAAGGAAATCCATGCATATTATATATGGACCTTGTCCCCCCATACCCTAGATTTTGGACGATAGTAGTAATGTATTAGATATTCAGTTGGCATCCCAGGGTTGGTATATGTGCAATGCCCACCTTTCATATGTAACCACCAATGTTCCATAGTTTTCTTTTATAAGGCCCCTTTATGAGGAGAAGCCATGGTGTGAGCATTGGACATTGGTAGGATCCTAGTTTTAACACTAGATGAGGTTTCATGGTGATCGTTTGATGGTAGAAGGATCACTGTACTCCTCGGGGGTTCGGGGGTAGCGCCCTCAATCTTGGGGGTCTGGAGGCAGCGCCCCCAATGGTGGGGGTGTGGGGGCAACGCCCCCAACGGTGGGGTTTGGGGCCTACTGGTAGGCCCCATCCCATGATGGTATGCCCTCCATTGCATGTGCACGATCATTCTCGTGTGAATTCGCCATCGCGCACTTGATCAATGGTCAATGGTCAATGGTCTTTGGCCAGTGGCGAAAGTCAAGCAACATGTGCCACCGTCCTTGCACACTATCACACATTGTGCTAAGTCAATAAGCATGTGCCACCACGAACCCACCATTGTGGTGGAATTGGTCTACTACAAAGGGCTATATAAGGAGGCCACTTCTCCAGCTCAACATCGAATGCCAATACCCCTACCTCCAGTCCTTCTCCATCCAGAGTCTATCTAGATCGCCATTGAAGCTCTACTGGAGAGCGCACGGGCGGATAGCACCATCAGTTGTATCTGATACAAAATTTTTATTCAGCTCTATTTGTCTATCCTCTTGTTATTGTACTATCGTTGTTGTCAAACAATCTCTCCGCTGCATCATATTTCTACACTCTTTTCTCTCTTTCTCCTACTCTCGTCATCTCTTTCCTCTCTTCCACTCATTTCCAAGGTTTTCTTTCTTTCTCCTCCTCAAGCTTTCCCTCACTTTCTCTCTTTCCCCTTCTTTCTTTCTTCCTCTCTTTTCCTTACTTTTGTCTCTTTCTCCTACTCTCTTCCTCTCTTATTCTTCCTTCTAGTTCTCTTCTTTCCATCTCTCTCTCTTTTCCTCTCTTTCTCCCTTTCTATTTTTCTCACTTCCTCTTTTTCTCTCTCTATTTTCCTCTCTTCTTCTTTCTTCTAGTTCTCTTCCTCTCTTTCCTCTTTCTCTCTTCCTCTCTTTCCTCTCTTTTCCCAAGTTTTCTCTCTTCCTCTCTTTTCCTCTCTTTCTATCTTCCTCTTTTTCTCTTTTTTCCTCTCTTTCTTTTATTTCTTTTTCTCTCTTTTCCTCTCTTTCTATCTTCCTTTTTTTTGCTTTTCCTCTCTTCTTCTTTCTTCTAGTTCTCTTCTTTCTCTCTTTTGTCTCTTTTCTCTCTTCCTCTCTTTTCCCAGGTTTTTCTCTCTTTCTCCTACTCTTTTTCTCTCTTTTCTCTCTTTTTGTCTCTTTCTCTCTTCCTCTCTTTTCCTCTCTTCTTCTTTCTTCTAGTTCTGTTCTTTCCATCTCTTTCTCTCTTCCTCTTTCTCTCTTTTCTCTCTTCCTCTCTTTTTCTTTCTCTTGCTTCCTCTCTTTTCTCTCTTTCTCTCTTTACCTCTCTTTTCTCTTCCTCTCTTTTCTCATAATCTTTTCCTCTTTTGCTCTCTTTCTTTCTTTTTCTCTCTTCATCCCTGGGGAATTCATGGGGGGGAAACTAATGATATCATGTGAGTGTATAATAGGGGGTTTTTTGAAATGAGGCATAAGCTTATACATTAGGGGTGGGGGGCCTTTTTTATTTTTTCCCAATATTGAATTTAACTTAGAGGGGCCATGCCATATTTAAGAGGGGGGACATAGTATAGGCTACCTTGGGTAACTAGTCTAAACAAGTTTGGTTTTGTGTATGGTTTTAAATAGTCATAGGGAAAGTAATCTAAATTTGCTTAAATAGTTATAGGGAAAGTAATCTAAATTTGCTTATTGTGTAATCTAAATGCTTGGGAAAGAAAGTAGATTTAAGGAAATGGGGGGACACAATAGAATTTTGGTGGTATCTTATAAGCTTAAATAGGGGTGTTTTATCATCCTACGTGGATCTTAATAGGTCTTGAAGTTCATGCATGCAGGTGACATCCCCCTTTAATGAAGAGTGAATCCCCCGGGTCTTCGTCGTTCTTCTAGTTCTCTTCTTTGTCTCTTTCTCTCTTCCTCTTTTCATATTTTCCTCTCTTTCTCTCTTACTCCTCTTGCTTCCTTCTCGATTTTTCTCTCTTCCTCTCTTTCTCCTATTTTCTTTCTTCATTATTTCTCTCTCTCTCTTCTTCTATCTCCTCTCTTTCTCTCTTTGTCTTGCTCTTCCTCTCTTTCTCTCTTCAAGTTTTTGATCTTAGCATCGACACCCTTTAACGCCACACCCTCGTGTCACTTCCTCCCTTTCTCCATTTTCTACATTCTTTTTGCATTTCCATATTCATTTCTGCATTTTCGCACTCTTTTTTGCATTTTCGCACTCTTTTTTGCATTTTTGCATTGTTTTCCATATTTCTGCATTCTTTTCTGCATTTCCGCACTCTTTCCCACATTTTCGCACTCTTTCCACATTGTTTTTCGTATTTCGGCACTCTCTTTTGTATTTCCACATTCTTTTCCATGTTTCGCATTCTTTTTATATTTTCGTACGCTTTCTCGCATTTTTGCATTCTCTTCTGTATTTTTGCATTATTTTTTGCATTTCAGTGTCCTTTCCACATTTTTGCACCCTTTCTCGCATTTCTATATTCTTTCTGCATTTCCACATTGTTTTTTGTATTTTTGCATTTTTGTACTCGTTTTTGTATTTTTGCATTCTTTTTTGCATTTTTGCATTATTTTTCTCTCTTTCTCTCTTCTCCTCTCCTCTCTTCTCCTCTCTTCTCCTCTCTTCTACTCTTTTTCACATTCTTTTCTTCTCCTCTCCTCTTTTCTCATCATCTCTCTCTTCTCCGTTCCTATGTTCTTATTTTTGCATTAATAAGCCTCTTCACATTTCTATAGTTATATTTATTCATCTTTATTTTTTTATTTGGGTTTGTGTTTTATTTATTTAGCATGGATTCACAGTGCATATCTTCCACCTCAGAGTAGTCTAGAAGCTTTAGGGGAGGCCATAGCCTCATGTGTCCTGAGGACTTCATAGCGCAGACGACTCCAATCGACCTAGAGAGATACTAGCATCTTATCTAGTCTTTAATGACTTCATCTGGTGCCTCTCCTACTGCATCGGGTCTCCCTAGTGCTAGAGCATCAGCATTGCTTACCCGACATGCATCACTTGTCACATTTAGTCAGGCATCGTTGCCTAGGATCCGACATCCTGCCTCTAGAAAGACTAAGAAGTGTAGTTGTTGGGATGGAGGTGCAGTTGCGGCCGCAGATGTGGATGAGATGTACACCTTCCCGCTAGCCCCATCTCCACCCCTACCTCCACCACCCCTAGCTACACCACTCTCCCTAGCAAGACTGAGAGGGGCTCTTGTTGTGGTGGGACTCAATGCATAGATGAGTTTGCACATTCTTGACTCCCTAAAACCCTGGGACCAAATGAAAGCATCAAACTTCTGATACCATTCTCTAGGCGCTTGCTTAAGACCATAGAGACTCTTCTTCAACTTGCAAACTAAATGCTCTTTGCCCTTTTCTTCAAAGCCTTCAGGCTGAACCATGTAAATTTCCTCATGCAAATCCCCATGCAAGAAAGCTGTCTTGACATCCATCTGCATAAGCTCCATATCCTCTGCTGCCACTAGTCCAAGCATGCATCTAAGTGTGGTCATCTTCACAACAGGAGAGAATATCTCATCAAAGTCCACACCCTTCTCTTGCTTGAACCCTTTAGCGACCAAATGGGCCTTGTACCTAGGCACATCATCACCTGTGACCTTCATCTTGTAGACCCATTTACATGGCAATGATTTCTTTCCATGTGGCAAAGAAACCAAGTCCCAAGTCTTATTTTTCATAAGTGAAGTCATCTCTGATTGCATAGCATACTCCCACTTGTGTTGATCCTTGCACATCATAGCCTCTCTGTAGTAAGAAGGCTCCCCGCAATCAGTAAGCATCACGTAGTCTACCCTTGGAACAAACCTATCAGGCGGTTTGGACACTCTGGATGATCTTCTCAAGGGCATTTCAGCTTGCTATCCCACTTGCATATCAGCCACATTTGGCTCATCATTTTCACCAATAGATGATTCATCATCTACCCTTGATTGTATACCTGTGGGAGTACTTGGTGGTACCATTTCTTGCACATTTGGTGCATTGACAACTTGCTGTCTATCAACATATGCAAGTGGATTCACATCTTGGAAAGTGATTCTCCTCATTTCCACATCCCTCATGGGTGCCTTATGCATCTTCTTCTCATTGAAGACTACATCATGGCTGCGTATGATCTTCTTTGCTTTTGGATCCCAGAGACGATAGCCCATCTCTCCACTTTCACCATAACCTAGAAAGATGCATTTCCTAGACTTAGGATCTAGCTTCTTTCGAAGCTCTTTCGGCACATGTGCATATGCCTCACACCCAAATATATGCAAATGAGAGTAAGAGGGCTTCTTACCACTCCATGCCTCTTCAGGAATACCACCATCTAGACTCTTACTAGGTGATCTATTGATCACATGCACTGCATTCTTCATTGCCTTAGCCCAACAACCACCAGAAAGAATTGCATTGGAAAGCATGCATTGCAATCTTTCTTGAATGGTACGATTCATCTTTTTTCATCTTTTCTGCAACTGGATTTTGCTCTGGAGTACGAGGGGAGGTAAGCTCCCTCTTAATCCCACGTGTATCACAGAAATGCTGAAAGTCATGAGAGAAATACTCTCCCTCTCAACCAAGGCCAGCCATTTCTGAAATACCTAGAACACATCACTCTTCCAAGCTATAGCATAAGCCCACACTTTCCTAGTTGCATCATCAATGAATGTCACATAGTATTCAGCCCCGCCTAATGACCGTGTAGGCATGGGACCACATACGTCTGAATGCACCAAATCAAGCTTTTCAAACTCTTTCTTTTCCCTTCTTTTATGGGCTGATTTAGTCTGCTTCCCCTAGAGACAGTGCTCACAAAATTCAAAATCAAAGAAACTCAAATGCGGTACATAACCCAAACAGCGTAAGAGTTTCATTCCATTCTGGCTCATGTGCCCCCACCTGCAATGCCACAAAGAAGTGCTTTGCTGCTCGGTTATTGCAACAACATGATCAAATACCCCTGATACATGTAAGGGATACAAAGTCCCACACTTGGCACCCCTGGCCAAAAGCATAGAGCCCTTCTAAATTTTCCAACTCTAAAAGCCAAAAGTGGTGTGAAAACCAGCATCATCTAGATGACCCACTGAAATAAGACTCTTGGTCAACTAAGGCACATGTCTCACATGTTTTAAAATAAATGCAGACCCATTTGCAAAAGAAAACTTTGTCACCTACTCCCACTATGTCACATGCATAGTCATTTCCAAGATGCACACAACCTGTCTTTCCACTGTCATAAGTGGAGAACCATTCCCTATGGGGAGTAACATGGAATGAAGCACCAGAATAAAAAATCCAATCCTGGGAATATGCATCATCTGAAGTGGTAAGCAACTCTGCAGATAAACTAGACATTAAGAGAACGTCATTGTCACTATCATGTGTGACTACATTGATCTCCTCGATCTTCACTTTTCCTTTATCCTCCCTTGGACTCTCTTCCTTTTGATTTGCACCCCAATTTCCATTCTTTTTCTTATCCTTTTGCTCTCTTTTCAGCTTGTAGTAATCCTTTTTCATATGGCCCTTCTTGCCACAATGGTAACACTCAATGTTCCGTGCCCTAGATTTGCTACGAGACTTCCCTCTTTCTTGGGACTTTCCCCTCAACTGTGATCTGCCCCTTTGCACATTTAAGGCTGCATCCTGCTTGTTGCCGTTTATAGACTTCCATCTAATCTCTTCGGCCAACAAGCTACCCACAACATCATCAAACTTCAATACTCCACCAGATGCAGAGTTACTGATAGCTATACGGAAGGTATCCCATAAGGATGGCAATGAACATAAGAGAAATATTGCCTTTGTCTCCGCATCAAAATTCATCTTTTGAGCCTGAAGCTGGCTGAAAATAATATTGAATTCATTCAAGTGAGAAGGAATGGAGACCCCTTCCTTCATCTGCAGCTCAAACAACCTCTTTATGAGGTAAACTTTATTAGAGACAGTTTCCTTCTCATAAGTGGCACACAGTTTCTTCCACAAATCTTTTGTAGTCTGCTCATTTACTATTGTGAAATAAACTGACTCTGCAAGATGAAGTCTAATAGTAGACTTTGCTAATGCATCCAACTCATTCCAATCATCCTCAGACATATTTGCAGGCTTAGCTTCAATACTTGCCAAGGGTTTAATCTGCTTCTTTTGAATAAGCACATCCCTTATTTGTTCTTTCCATAAATAAAAGTTTGTCCCATCAAACTTTTTAATGCTGAAAAACTCCTTTTCAGACATGGAAGAGGATGCCATGATGCAAATGAAGCAAAATCCCAAATGCTAGTGCCTGTAAGAGAGAAGCACACCAAATACCAGGTGCACCCAAATGTGTATGCCACAATAGACTGAAATATCACCAAAACTCAAAGCTCAAAGCATCAAAATATGCAGCTGACTCATGTGCATGTACTATGCATCCATATGAGTAAATCTCGCCCAAAAGAAAAT